>NC_082735.1:40681653-41004906 GCF_030144855.1 Hypanus sabinus
CTTTCATGAGGTGAAAGCTTGCAAGGCATCAGGCCCTGATGGTGTACACAGTAGGGCATTGAAAACCCGTGCCAAACAACTAGCGCGAGTGTTCCAGGACATCTTCATTAAAATGTGACAATCATACCCATGCTAAGAAGAGCAGGGTGAACTGCCTCAATGAACATCACTCAGTTGCACTCACATCTACTGCGATAAAGAACTTTGAGAGGATAGCCATGGCCAGAATCAACTTCTGCCTAAGGATCACCTGGACAATAGCAATGCCTATGTCAGGCTTCTGTTTATTGATTACAGCTCAATCTTCAACCCCATCTACCCTCAGTTCTAATCAACAAATGCCGAAACATGAGCCTCTATACCTCCCTCTGCAACTGCATCCTTGATTTCCTCATCAGGAGACCAAAATCAGAAATCCCCTTATTGCCAACACTAATATTCTGGAGGATGTGTGCTTAGCCCACTGCTGTACTCTCTGCACACCCATGTCTATGTGGCTAGGCACAGCTCAAACATCATCTATAAATTTGACAATGACATATCCATTGTTGACATATGGTGATGAGGAGGTGTACGGGAGTGAGATAGATCAGCTGGTTGAGTGTTGTTGCAACAATAACCTTGCACTCAATGTCAGTAAGACCAAGGAATTGATTGTGGACTTCAGGAAGGGGAAGTTGAGGGAACACCAAAGGTCTTCATTGAGGGATCAACGGTAGAAACGGTGAGTAATTTCAAATTCTTGGGTGTTGACATCTCTGAAGATCTATCCTAGGCCCAACATATTGATGCAATTACAAAGGAGACACGCAAGCGGCCATATTTCATTCGGAGTTTGACAAGACCCAGTATATCACCAAAGACTCTTGCAGATTTGTACAGATGTACCATGAAGAGTATTCTAACTGGTTGCATCACCATCTGGTATGGAGGGGCATTTGCTCAGGGTCAGAAAAAAACAGCAGAGAGTAGTAAACTCAGACAGCTCCATCAGAATTCAGAACATCTGAATGATCTGGATGATGGGATGGTAAATTGGATTAGTATGTATGCAGATGATACTAAGGTAAGTGGCGTTGTGGATAATGAAGTAGGTTTTCATAGTCTGCATGAGATTTAGGCCAGTTAGAAAAGTAGGCTGAGCGATGGCAGATGGAGTTTAATGCTGATAAGTGTGAGGTGCTACATTTTGGTAGGAATAATCCAAATAGGACATACATGGTAAATGGTAGGGCATTGAAAAATGCAGTAGGACAAAGTGATCTAGGAATAATGGTGCATAGTTCCCTGAAGGTGGAATCTCATGTGGATAGGGTGGTGAAGAAAGATTTTGGTATGTTGGCCTTTATAAATCAGAGCATTGAGTATAGGAATTGGGATGTAATGTTAAAATTGTACAAGGTATTGGTAAGGCTGAATTTGGAGTATTATGTACAGTTCTGGTCACCGAATTATAGGAAAGATGTCAACAAAATAGAGAGAGTACAGAGAAGATTTACTAGAATGTTACCTGGGTTTCAGCACCTAAGGTACAGGGAAAGATTGAACAAGTTAGGTCCTTATTCTTTGGAGCGTAGAAGGTTGATGGCGGACTTGATGGAGGTATTTTAAATTATGAGGGGGATAGATAGAGTTGACGTGGATAGGCTTTTTCCACTGAGAGTAGGGGAGATTCAAACAAGAGGACATGAGTTGAGACAGGGGGAAAAAGTTTAAGGGTAGCATGAGGGGGAATTTCTTTACTCAGAGAGTGGTAGCTGTGTGGAATGAGCTTCCAGTAGAAGTGGTAGAGGCAGGTTCGGTATTGTCATTTAAAGCAAAATTGGATAGGTATATGGACAGGAAAGGAATGGAGGGTTATGGGCTGAGTGCGGGTCAGTGGGACTAGGTGAGAGTAAGCGTTCGGTACAGACTAGAAGGACCGAGATGGCCTGTTTCCGTGCTGTAATTGTTATATGGTTATATCTTCAAAAGGTGATGCCTCAAAATGTGACATCCACCATTAATGATCTCCATCACTCAGGACACACCCTCTTGTCATTGCTACCACCAGGGAGAAGATACAGGAGGCTGAAGGCACACACTCAAAGTTTCAGGAACAACTTCTTCCCCTTGACCATCTTTTTTTCTCCAGTCCTGATGAAGAGTCTCAGCCTGAAATGTGACTATACTCTTTTCCATAGATGGTGCCTGACCTGCTGAGTTCCTCCAGCACTTTGTGTGTGTTGCTTGGATTTCCAGCATCTGCAGATTTTCTCTTCTTTGTGATTAAACCCATGTTCACTACCTCATTATATATAAACCTGTAAAATTAAACCTAAAGGAGGCTTAAGGAAGGTTTTACAGAGACTCAGGACAAGTAGATGAAAACTGCAGATGGAGGTTAAATTTGGTGTGTAGAAAATGTGATAAACACTTTGCAGTGAACTCGTGGAGTGTAAGATCAAATATCAAAAAATGTATGTGGCAGAATGCATACAAGGTGCTATACATCTGACCCTTTACTACTTGGCCCAAACCAATCTGACCCCTATTCATAAAGGCTCCAAAATCCAGCCCAGGACATATTTCATAAGTTTTCCCAGAGCTCTTTATAATTAACCTTTCCACAGAACCCCAGAATATGGGGTCAGTAACAGGCTAGTATGTAGTACTAGATACAGGTATCAAGAACTTTCAAGTGGATGGCAGGGTCTGTCCATCTGTGTCTTTCCACCATGGTATGCAGGCAATGGAGAGGGTGCAGAGAGTTTTACCAGAGATACTGCCTGGATGAGAGGGTATGAGTGACATGGAAGTCAAGTAACTTTTTATTGTCATTTTGACCATAACTGTTGGAACAATACACAGTAAAAATGAGGTAATGTTTTTCAGGACCATGGTGCTACATGAACAATACAAAAACTACACTGAGCTACATAAACCAACACAAAAACTACACTAGACTACAGACCTACCCAGGACTACTTAAAGTATACAGAACAGTGCAGGCATTACAATAAATAATAAACAAGACAATAGGCACAGTTGGTTGGTAGTCCGATGGCTTGGGGGAAAGCCTGTTACATAAACAAACAGCTGAATGGCGACGTCCAGGATTCCATCCATTTCTGTACTCTTGCCGAGTATTTCGTTGCCACGGATGTAGTGCAATTTAATGTCCATTGGAGAGCAGAATGGACGGGAGAGCCAGCCGGCTAGGGCTTGCTTTTTTCCTGGCACAGACTCCTGCCCCCTTGCTTCGCTTCTGCTTCCTCGCACACCGCTTATGACGTTCCCACCTCCAGCCACCAGCATCAGGCGACTCTGAGGACGGCAGGCCCGATTCCCTCAGCAAGCAGACATTGGAGAGCAGAATGGATGGGAGAGCCGGCTGGCTAGGCCTTACTTTTTTCCTGGCACGGACTCCTGCCCACTCACCTCGCTTCCACTTCCTCACACAACATTTACGAAGACCCCAACTCTGGCCACCGGCATCAGGTGACTCCAAGGACTGCAGGCCCAATTCCCTCAGCAAGCAAAGGTCACGCAATCTAACCAGCAGATTTCCATGAAGGTTTGTTTTTGGGCAATCTCTATATTGTAGCAGTATCTGGAGATGGTGGATAGTCGCTCTGTTATCCATTGCCCTAAACCCTAATTGTGCCTTAAAATTAAATTAAAAACTAAATTAAAGTAGCACCAGATCCGAAAGGCCATTTACTGCCGTGTGCCGTGCCGCCTATTGGAGAGGTTGGGCAAACTAGAGTTGTTTTCTCTTGAGCAATGGAAGCTAAAGGGAGACTTGTTAGAAATATATAAACATTTCAGAGGTAGAGCTGGTATCCTTCTCTTGGCATTGAAATGTCTAATATTAATGGTGAGAAGGGGAAATTTCAAAGAAGGGACTGCTTGTGCAGCAAAATTTTTTTTACACTGAAAATAGTGGGCACCTGCAATAATTCTGCCAGGAGTGGTTGTGGATGCAGATACGATAGAGGTATTGAAGAATGATCTCAGATCGGCATATGAATGTAAACATGTGCAGCTAGAAGGGATTAGGAATCATTACTTCAGTTGGTACAAGAATAGCCTATATTGCTCTATGTTCATTGCTGATGGCAGAACAGCAGACAAGTAGATGATGTAAAAAGTACAGCTAATAGAATGTAAAGCATGTGCTGACTGGTTCAATGTCTACTACAAGAGCAGTACATGACCTTAAAGACTTATATAGCCAACTGCCAAGATCAAGGCTCTGCACATCTAATTAGATCAGGAATATGCTACTAATGCAGTTTAAGTTTTCTGAAGTCACTCTGGAATTTGAAGAGTTGAACCTCCACTAACCACTTATCTCCTTCTGAAGTTAGTAAGAAGAGATTGTGAGTTGGATCTTTAGAGGTTGTGGTGACTCCAAGTTGGCAGATTTCCTAGCAGAAGATCATGTTTGAGATCATCCTTCATGAGAAATTTGGTTTTGCTTGAAGCTTTTCAATGATCTGCACACAAAGTTAACACCAGTCTCACAGGGCTGAGTCATGAACTCTTGCTATTCACAACCTTGATTGAGGATCAAGATATTTCAGTTTGGAATTGATAACAGAAGCCAATTGAAATCAGATAATGAATTTACGAGTTGTTAAAAACTCCCACATAATAAACAGTCTGATGTTGACTCTGTATACTTGCAGGAACTATAGAGAAAACTGCACTATCTTCATTAAATCTGCTCTTATATTGTATTTCCTTTGAAATGCGCTATCATTAACCAGCCCCAATGTCCTGGTGAGAAAACATTTTGCCAAAACAAGGGTAGGTTTCTATAGTCAATACCCACTCCATACTACATGCACTTATTCATTGAAAAGTCATTGACTTCTGGCCAAATTACTGGTCGAGACCAGCTCTTTCATTGGTCACATCTGCAGAATTAGTACGGGTGCCAATGGTAATTACTATGTTATCATCAGACACTGCCAAATCTCATTAAGTTAACATGGCCACCCTGCATTTGTCCATTGCCAGTGATGCAGAACAGTCACTTCAGGGAGACAGGGCACCCCACTGTGCAGGAATCAAATGCAAAACATTACTGTAATGTTTCATGAACTGCACCATTAGTACTTTTTAATACGGTTCCCTATTAGAGATACTCTCAGCCTAGCAGAATTATTGAATCTTACAGAAAAGGAAGTGGTAATTTAATCTATCTTTAAAATGGATTATTTGAGTAGTTTCATGCCTTCTATAGCCCTGTAAATTGTTAAAAGTAGACATTTACATCTGCTTTAAAGTTACTGTTGAATCTGCCCACAGCAGAATTGCAGAGTTTTGCAGAATTTAACAAAAAGCTCTACTTTTGCAAAATATCTGTCACCTGCAGAAATTTTGGTTCACTAAAATATTAATGACTTTGGCCTCTGCAGTGGTACCTGTGTGGAGATTTTAAAGTCACACAGCAGACTCTGGCATGCATTGGACTGTGAAGGCAACAGCTAACTGGCAGGATGCCCAGCAGAACAGACACTGCACACAGCAACACTTCGTTCCTAAAGCCATTTAAGATTTCTGAGTAGTTTTATCTCTGCTCTCTTAGGGGATTACACTGACGTCTGTGTTCATTCAGCCTGACATTTTGCAAACACAAGGCAGAGAGCTTCACCAGAGATAGTGAGCCAGCATCTGTTATTTTTCTTGGGCTGTTACTTTGGCACCCTGGTGAGGCATCTTCAAAGGAATAATTTGCCTTGCATCTGAGACCCCTTTTCAAATTCATGACACTGCAAGAGAAAACATCAGTGAATGCCATTCCCAATGATTCCCCGCTCCCTGTAGAAAAGGGAAAATTCTTTCCGCAACCTCACCAGTTTAAAACATGACAGATTACCTTTCAACGTGAATGTCTTATCATAGGGACAGCAGAGAAACTGGAAGTATTTTTACAGCAAAGGAGGCTTGATTCACAAGGGGTTTTGATTGAATCAGTGACAACTGTTTTGAATAGAAGAACAGTCAAACTATGAGCAAACTACTGGAAAAATACAATAACCTCAAGTGTATGCAGTGTCACAGGATACAGTTTTCATTTCATGTTCTCAATGTTTATTGCTTATTTATTTATTATTATTTCTTTTTTTCATGTTGCATTTGCACAGTTTATTGCCTTTTGCGCATTGGTTGTTTGTCCTATTGGGTGTAGTCTTTCATTGATTCTATTGTATTTCTTGTATTTAATATGAATGTAACAAGAAAACAAATCTCAGTGTTGTATATAGTGACATATACATATTTTGATAATAAACTTACTTCAAACTTTTATCAAGAATTCAAGAGTTAGATTTATTTATCACGTGTACATTGAAACATATAGTGAAATGCATCGCTTGTGTTAACAACCAAAACACCCAAGGATGTGCTGGGGGCATCCCACAGGTGCTGCCATACATTCTGGAGCCAACAGAGCATTCCCACAATGCTCAGCAGAACAACACAGAACACAATGAGTCACAAAACACAGCATCTCAACAAGTTCGTTCCTCTCTCTTACCCATGAACACATGAACATACACAGTCATCTAATCCCAAAACAGTCCGTCTTTTTCTGTCTCCAGCCTCCAACAAACTCGGTCTCAGATGCATACATGCAGACATTTGGCCTTTGTATACCCCAGTTGATTTGCAGAGATTCACAGACCCAATGAGAAATCATTACGCCAGATACTTGGGAAGAGCTTTTTTGGCTCTCCAAATTGATTTGAACCGTCAATCACCCAATGTATGCTACAACTACACTAATCTTTATCTCCTCATCTTCTGAAGAATTCCCTCTAGATTTGGCCACACACCTGCAAATTGACAGTAGCCAATTAACAATTTTTGTGAGATGAGAGGAAACTGAAGAATCCAGATGAAACTATGAAGTTAATTGGGAAAAGAGTAATCTCCACCCAGACAGCATTGAAACTGTTATATGAATGTACACAAGTTATGTTGAGATGTATCTATGTGCAGCACTCTGTAAATCTTTTTTTTTCTGAATAAAAATATTGTAAAAAAGAAAAAGAACAAGAAACTGTTTGCTGGAACTAGTAGTCAGCAGAGCTGTTAGCTGTGCCACTGCATTGTTCAAATTCAACAAAAAAACACAACAGGGAAAGAAAAAAAAGATTGGTTACACAGCATCTTGTGATTTGGAATTTACTGCCTCGAAGGGTTGTGAAAGCAGATTCTGCTATCCAAACAGAAATAGAAAATAAAATATGTTGCATGTTCATAGATAAAAAGCAAAGAACTAAACAGGCTCTTCTACAATGCTACCCCACCCCTCCACTTCATTCACATTACTGAGAGCTCAAATGTTCCTTTACTCACCTTTAAAAAGTGCAGGAGTAAAACATCAAAGAAGAAATCTTGGAATCTTTGTTAACTCACCAAAGGCTGCTGTGAACTCATTTTCTTATTCAATAAAGTACACTCAGTGGCCACTTTATTAAGTACACCTTTACATCCACTCATTAAAGGAAATATCTAGTCAGCCTATTATGTGGCAGCAATTCAATGTATAAAAGCATGCAAACATGGTTAAGAGGTTCAGTTGTTGTTCAGACCAAACATCAGAATGGGGAAGAAATATGATCCAAGTGAGCTTGATCGTAGAATGATTGTTGGTGCCAGATAGGGTGGTTTGAGTACCTCAGCAACTGCTGATCTCCTGGGATTTTCCAATACAACAGTTTCTAGAGTTTACAGAGAATGATGCAAAAAACAAACAAAAAAAATCCAGTTAGTGGCAGTTCAATGAGGATGAAAATGCTTTGTTAATGAGAGAAGTCAGAGGAGAAAGGTGAAACTGGTTCAAGCTGACAGGAAGGCAATAGTAAATCAAATATCCATGCATTATAATAGTGGTGTGCAGAAGAGCATCTCTGAATGCATAATATGTAGAACCTTGAAATGGATGGGCAACAGCAGCAGAAACCTATGAATATACACATACAGGAGATATGTAATAAAGTGACTACTGAGTGTATGCCGTTTGCTCAATTGCCCTTTACTCTTTATTCAGGCAACTGCACAAGTATAAAACTTTGAGCTGGCACAATTATCTGGCAATAATGCTCGTCACTGCCAACTTGCCACTGGAAAGTATGGCCTTGGCAGCTCACGGGTCACACAGGGTTTTGTTGGCTTTGAAACTCAAGATGCAAAAGTCTGGTTGCTACAAACTCTTTGCAGCCCCTTAGGTATCTTGGTACCATAGCCCTCTATACCCCTCCCATCCATATACCTATCCAAATTTCTCTTCAATGTTGAAATCAACCCAGTATCCTCAACTTGCACTAGCAGTTCATTCCACAATCTCACTCCCCTGAGTGAAGAAGTTCCCCTCATGTTCCCCTTAAATATTTCACCTTTCTCCTTTAACCTATAACCTCTAGTTTTAGTCTTACCCAACATTAGTAGAAAAAGTCTGTTTGCTTTACCATATTGATACCGCTCATAATTTTGTATACATCTATCAAATCTTGTCTCAATCTTCTATGTTCCAGCTCATCTTCTAGTTGACCTATTCAACCTTTCCCTGTAACTCAGGTCCTCAAGTCCCATCAACACACTTGTAAATTTCCTCTTCACTCTTTCAATCTTATTTACATCTTTCCTATAGGTAGGTGACCAAAACTGCACACAATGCTCCAAATTAGGCCTCACCAATGTCTTATACAATTTCAACATAACATTCCAACTCCTGTACTCAATACATTCATTTATGAAGGCCAATGTGACTACAGACTTAAAATCAACCCTAACTAAACAAAATCGATGGTGGTAAGCAAACCAAACACTAAAGACGCCCTCATGATGGTATCATTACAAGTGAATGTACAAGACATTGAATAGAAGCAAAAGTCTGAATATCTTGGCAGTTGTCTGACAGATGACAGGTGATGTGAAGTTGAAGTAAGAAGGAGAATAGGTATGGCTAAGACCAAGTTCATGAAGCTAAAAGATCTACTATGCAATTGGAAGGCAGATATCCAAAGTAAAACCCGCTTCCTTGAGTGTTATGTATAGTCAGTGCTGAGGTATGGATCAGAAACATGGACCCTGAAGAAGGATGACATGAAACAAATTAATGCTTTTGAAATGTGGTGCTATCGATGAATGTTGAAGATTAGCTGGGTAGAGAAGGTTTCAAATGAAAGGGTTTTGTCCGAAGCTGATAGACCACGGACATTGCTGGAGAAGATTATGAAGTTAAAAGTTGCTTATCCTGGACACATTACATGAAGAGATAACATCTTGTCAGACTTGCTATATGGAAAGGTGGAGGGAAAGAAAGGAACAGGAAGGCAAAGAACAAATTGACTGGATAACATTAAGGATTGGACCAAGCTGGACAAAACTAGGGATGTTGTGGACAAGTGTCGGGACAGAGCGGCGTGGAGGGAAATCGTCCGCCAACTGGAGTTTCCAGATGCGACCTAATGACGGCAAATGTGCCGAAAGCTTCCTTTACGACCCAATCTACCTGTGATTCCACTTTCAAAGAATTAGGATTGTATTCCCTGATCCCTTTGTTCTACTGCACTCAGTTCCCTACTGCTAACCGTGTAAGACCTATGTGCAGCACTTCATACTTGTCTGTATTAAATTCCATCTGCTATTTTTCAGCCTATTTTTTCCAGCTGGTCCAGATCTTGCTGCAAGCTTTGATAGTCTTCCTCACTATCTACTACATGCCCAATCTTGGTGTCATCTGCAAATTACTGTTCAGCGTGTAAGACCTATGCTGGTTGGTCCTCCCAAAGTGCAACACCTCACATTTCTCTGTATTAAATTCCATCTGTCATTTTTCAGCCTATTTTTCCAGCTGGTCCAGATCCTGCTGCAAGCTTTGATTGTCTTCCACTGTATGCCCAGTCTTGGTGTCATCTGCAAATTTGCTGATCCAGTTAACCACATTATCATCCAGATCATTGATATAGATTACAAAGAACAATGGACCCAGTACCATTTCCTGTGGCACATCATTAGTCAAAGGCCTCCAGTAACAATTGTAACCATCTACTATCATTTTCTGGATTCAAGCGCAAAGCCAATGTCTAATCCAATTTACTACCTCATTTTGAGTGTCAAGTGACTAAACCTTATTGAGCAATTTCCCATGTGGGACCTTGTCAAAAGCTTTGCTGATGTTCATGTAGATAACATCCACTGCCTTGCCTTCATCAGCTTTCCAGATGACTTCTTTAAATACTCTATAGAATTAGTTAGACATGACCTATCATGCTCAAAGCCATGTTGACTATCCTTAATCAGAACTTGTCTATCCAAATATTTATATATCCAGTCTCATAGAATACTTTCCAATAACTTTCCCACTACTGATGTCAGGCTCACCGGCTGTTAATTTCCTGGTTTATTCTTAAAGCTGTTCTTAAAAAATGGAACAATATTAGCTATTCTCCAATCCTCTGGCACCTCAGCCCTGGTAAAGGATGTTTTAAATATCTATATTTTCTTTCCCAGCCTCCCACAGTCCAAAGGCACATCTTATTAGGCCCTGGGGATTTATCCACCCTAATTTGCCTCAAGACAGCAAACACTTCGTCCTCTGTCATCTCTATAAGGTCCGTCAAGTTGATGCCACTTTGCCTCACTTCTATAGGCTCTGTGTCCATCTCCAGAGTAAATACAGATGTTAAAAATCTATTAAAGATTTTTCCCATCTCTTTTGGCTTTTCACATAGATTACCATTCTGATCTTCCAGAGGACTATTTTCATTTCTTGCTATCCTTTTGTTCTTAATATATCTGTAAAATTAGCCAATAATATTAAAGAGGATACCAAAATTTTATTCAGATACATAAAGTGTAAAAGAGAGGTGAGAGTGAATATGGCACATCTGGAAAATGATGCTGGAGAGGCAGTAATGCAGGACGATCCGAATATGTATTTTGCGTTGGTCATCACTGTGGAAGACACTAGCAGTATGATGAAAGTTCCAGGTGTCAGGCATCATGAACTGTGTGCATTACAGGAAAGATTCTAGCATGGATAAAGCAGTAACTGATTGGCAGCTGCAAAGAGTGGGAACAGGGGGAGCCTTTTCTGGTTGGCTGGCAGTGACCAGCGGTGTTCCCCGGGAACCGTGTTGGGACAGATTCTTTTTACATTACAGTATATGTCAAAGTAGGGAGACTTCGAAAGAATTTAGACAGGTTAGGAGAATGGGCAAAGAAATGGCACATGGAATACAGTGTTGGGAAGTGTATGGTCATGTACTTTGGTAAAAGAAATAAAAGGGTTGATTATTTTCTAAATGGAGGGAACATACAAAAAAATGAGATACAAAAGGACATGGGATTCCTTGTGAAGGATTCCCTAAAGGTTAATTTGCAGGTTGAGTCTGTGGTGAGGAAGGCAAATGCAATGTTAGTATTAATTTCAAGAGGATTAGAAGATAAAATAAAGGGTGTAGAATATAAAAGCGAGGAGGCGATTAGGGATTTTAAGGTAAAGGAACCCTTAGGAAGCAGAGATCACAATATGATTGAGTTCAACTTGAAATTTGATAGAGAGAAAATAAAATCTGACATAGCAGTATTTCTGTGGAATAAGGGAAATTACAGTGGTATGAGACAGGAGTTGGCCAAAGTAAATTGGAAGGAGATGCTGGCAGGGATGACAGCAGAACAACATTGGCTTGAATTTCTGGGAAAAATTAATTTGGTGCAGTATAGATGTATTCCAAAAACAAAGAAATACTCAAATGGCAAAATAGATCAACTGTGGCTGATGGGGGAAGTTAAAGCTAATTGGGAAGCTTTTAAAAAACTAGAGAAAGCAATTAAAAGAATCATTAGGAAGGAAAAGATGATCGGTCTGGGCATGAAGGGATACAGGGGAGAAGGCAAGAGATTGGGGCTGAGAGGAAATTTGGATCAGACATGGTGGAATGGTGGAGCAGACTCGATGGGCCAAATGGCCTAATTCTGCTCCTATATATCTTATGATCTTATGGTAAAAGCTCTTCAGATTCTCTTTCACCTTTTCTGCTGGAACCATCTCATGCCTTCTTTCTTTTAGCCCTCCTAATTTCTTTCCGGTTTAAGATGGCACTACATACTGGTTTGAGCGACAATTTTCCGGTGGCCAATGAAGCAAAAAAAAAAGCAACTAAGAACTACATTATTCACACTATTTCTGGAAAACAATTGCTGCAAAGAGTGGCCTGTGACATCTCTGTTAGAGTTGAGCGAATCAGCTATAAGATTGGCCATTTTTGTGGTGTGACTGGAGTCTCGCTGGGACAGGATGTTTGCAGCATATTCGGGTTAGAGTGGCTGGAGTGGATTTGGAGAGAATTCAATGAGTTAGAGCCGAGGCTATGAAAGAGCCAAGGTTTGATTAATTTAAGAGCCAAGTTGAATTGGAAAGGCTGGGACATTCGATGTAGCACAGCCGAGGCCTGGAAAGGTCTAAGGTTTGATTGATTTAACTGCCGGCCGAGATTGAAATGTTGGGGTGTCTGGGATAGAGGCAAGAGACAGGCCATTTTGGTTTGGTACACTCCGGGCTTTCCTCGACTCTGTGCTGGACTGAGGCCTTCTGAATTAGCTGCAGTGATGTCTGGCGTTGTGAACTTCAGTTCTCAATGCTGTTTGCTTGCTTTATTATTTGCACAGTTTGTTTTTTCTCTCTGCACACTGGGTGTTTGACAGTCTTGTTTTCAGTGGGTTCTATTGGGGTTCTTTGTTTTATGACTACCTGTAAGGAGATGAATCTCAGGGTTGTATAATGTGTACATACTTGGATAATAAATGTACTTTGAACTTTGAAGTGTTCTCTTGCATTTCTTATACTCCTCAAGAACCTCATTTGTTCCTACCTGTCTGCATATGCTATGCACTTCCTTCTTGTTCTTAACCAGGGCTTCAGTATCTCTCGAAATCCAGGGTTCCCAAAACCTATTATGCTTGCCTTCTATTCTGACAAAAACATACCAACTTTGTACTCTCCAAATTTCACTTTTGAAAACCAGCCTGTCCAACTTGCACTTGCCAGAATATTTCTGATACCATCAACATTGGCCTTTCTCCAATTCAGAATCTTAACTTGAAGACCAAACCTATCCTTTTCCATAATTACCTTGAATCTAATAACATTATGATCACTAGATGCAAAGTGTGCCTCCTCACAAACTTCTGTCACCTGCCCTCTCTCATTCCCAGTTTGGACCTCTATGTACTGATTAAGGAAACTTTCTTGAACACATTTAACAAAAATTTTTGCATCCAGCCCTTTTACAATATGGGAGTCCCAGTCAATATGTGGAAATTCAAAATCACCTTATGTTTGTTTCAACAGTCTGTGATCTCTCCACAAACTTACTCCTCTAAATCCCACGGTGGTCTGTAATATAATCACATTAATATGGTCATATCTTTCTTAGTTCTCAGTGCTACCAATAAAGCATCACTAGACAAGTTCTCCAGTTTGTCCTACCCAGCACTGCTGTGACATTTTTCCTGACTAGTAATCCACCCCTCCCACTTTAATCCCTCCTGCTCCATAGTGTCTAAAACAATGGAACCCCAGAATATGGAGCTGCCAGTCGTGTCCCTCCTGCAACAAAGTCTCACTAACAGTTACAATGTCATAATTTGATGTGCTGATCTATGCCCTAAGCTCATCTGCCTTTCCTACAATACACCTTGCACTGAAATATACACAGCTCAGAACATCAGTCCCTCAAATGCTTGTCCATTTGATTCCTGATTTTGTATGCAGGCTTAACATTACCTTTCTCCACAACCGTTCCACTATCTGTTATGGTGCTCTAGTTCCCATCCCCTTGCATCTCAAGTTTAACCCTCCTCCCCACCCCTCCAACCTGTGGTCAAGCAAACCTTCCCTCTAGGATATGTCTCCTTAAAGTTCAGGTGCAAATACTGATACATCTGACTTTAACTTTTCCTTCTCAAATCTCAGGGTGAATCCGATTACATTATGATCACTTGCCCCTGAGGGTACTTCTAACTTTAATCAATCCTGGCTCATTGCACAACACCAAACCAGAATAGCTGATCCTCTAGTGGGCTCAACCATGAGCTGCTCTAAAAAGCCATCTTGTAGGCACTTTAGAAACTCCCCCTCCTCTAATCCAATGCCAATCTTCCTGAATATTGAAGTCCTCCATGACTATTGTAACATTAACCTTTTGGTATGCATTTTCTATCTCCCGTTTTGATTTGCATGCCACATCCTTACTACTGTTTGGGGATCTATATACAACTCCCACCAGGGTCTTTTTACCCTTGCAGCTCCTTAGATCTATCCACAATGATTGAATACCTTCTAATGATTGGATTTCATTATTTACCAACAAAGCGACACTGCCCCCTCTGCCTTCCTGCCTATCCTTTCGATACAATGTGTATCCTTGGATATTAAGTTCCCAGCTATAATCTTTCAGTCATGATTCACTGATGCCTACAACATCATACCTGCCAATCTGCAACTGTGCTGCAAGTTCATCTACCTTATTTTGTATACTGCGTGAATTCAGATACAACGCCTTCAGTCTTGTATTCGCCCTTTTGATTTTGTTCATCCTTTATGTTACAACTCATCTGTTGACTGCAATTTTGCCCTTTCAGTAGCCTCTCCTCACTACACATTGCCTCTGTTTGTAAACCAACTACCTCATCTTCAGCACTATTATCTGCCTTTTCTACGCAGCTCAGGACACTAGTCATACCATGCTCAACCTTTTGGTTCCTAACTTTTTCTGAGGTCTTACCAACATCTGCCTCCACAAACACTCCATCAACTGTTCTGGCACACTGGTTCCCATCCTCCTGCAACTCTAGTTTAAACCCCACTGTGTAGCACTAACAAACCTTCCCACTAGGATACTCATCCCACTCCAGTTCAGGTGCAAACCGTCCTTTCTGTACAGGTCCCACCTTCCCTGGAAGAGAGCCCAAAGATCCAAAAATCTAATGCCCACCCTCGTACACCAACTCCTTAGCCACGTATTAAATTATATAATCTTCCTGTGTGAGTGGCAGAAGTAGCAATCCTGAAATCACAACCCTGGAGGTCCTGCCCTTAAACTTAGAACTTAACTCCCTGAATTCCCTGTGCGGAACCTGTAATTTGTCCTATCCATGTCATTGGTACCTATTTGGACCAAGACCTCTGGCTTTTCACCTTTCCACTTAAGAATGCTGAAGGCTCAATCTGAGATAACCTGGACCCCGGTACCTGGGAGGCAACATACCATCCGGGCATCTCATTATTGCCTCATTATTCCTGTCCATTCCCCTAACTAATGAATTCCCTATCACTACAGTGTGCCTTTTTTCTCCCTTTCCCTTCTGAAGCACAGAGGCAGACTTAGTGGCAGGGACCCAACCACTGTGTCCTTCCTCTGTTAGGTCATCCCACCCCAACATTATTCAAAGTGATTTACCTGTTGTTGCTGGGGATGGCTATAGGGGTACTCTGCAATGTTTCCTTAAGCCCTTTCCCCTTCCTAACTGACACCCAGTTTCCTGTGTCTTGTACCTTGGGTGTAATTGTATCTTTATATGTCCTCTCTATCACCCCTTCAGCCACCTGAATGGTCGCGAGTTCATCCAGTTCCAGCTCCAGCTCCTTAACATGGTTTGTTAGAAGCTGTATCTGGATGCACCTCTTGCAGTGGTCAGGGATACCGGAGGACTCCCTACGTTGTCATATCCCGCAAGAGGAGCATTTCACTATCCTGCCCTGGCTCCTCTATTTCTAGCTGAGAAGATATAAAAAAAGAGAAAGAAATAAACTTGAGTTTTTCTTTCCTTTGCTTTGCTTTCCTTAACATCACAACTCTCACTATGTCTACTCAGACAACGGTCATTGCAATTTGGCAGCTGCGCTTTCCCCTGCCTTCCTTTAATTTGCTCTTACTAATCAATCCCAAATGCTGATCTGTTTTTGGAGACCTGTGTGCAGCCAAGTTCTTTCAACTGATTGTAGTAAAAATACACCTGTATCTGGAAGGTCCATCTATTGGTGAGCCAGTATTCTGACAAAAACTACACCATGCAGACAAGAGAATACTCTAAGCAACTCTGTAAACAGGTTATTGAAAGTACAAGTCAAGAGATGGATATAAGAAAATTTCTAAGTCATTGAATATCCCTTGGAGTAGTTAGGTCAATCATCAAGAAATGGAAAGAATATGGCACAGCTGTAAATCTGTCTAGAGCAGGCTGTTCTCAAAAACTGAGTGACTGTGCAAGAATGGGACTAATGAGGGAAGCCACCAAGAGACCTTTGACAGCTCTGGATGAGTTCCAAGTTTCAGTGGCTGAGAAAGGAGAGACTGCACATACAACTGTTGCCCGGGTGCTTCACTAGACCCAGCTGGTAGCAAAGAGAAAGCCACAGTTGAAAAGACTCACATGAAATCTCAGCTAGAGTTTTCCAGAAGGGATGTTGGAGACTCTGACGTCAGCCGAAAGAAGGTTCTAGGGTCTGATGAAACCAAAGTTGAACCTTTTGGCCATCAGACTAAACACTATGTCTGACCCAAGCCAAACACTCCATGTCATCAAAAGCACACCATCCCTACTGTGAAGCATGGTGGTTGCTGCATCATGCTATGGGAAATCTTCACTGAAGCAGGCCCTGGAAGGCTTGTGAAGGTAGAGGGTAAAAGGAATGCGGCAAAATCCAGGGAAATCGTGGAGGAAAACCTAATGTAGTCTGCAAGAGAACTGCAAATTGTGAGAAGATTTGTTCTCCAGCAAGACAATGACAATAAGTATAAAGCCAAAACTACACAGGAATGGCTTAAAAACAACAAACTTAATGGTCTGGAGTGGCCAAGTCAGAGACCAGATCTAAATCCAATCGAAAATTTGTGGCTGGACTTGAAAAGGGCTATTTACTCATGACCGCCATGCAATCTGTCAGAGGTTGAGCAATTTTGTAAAGAAGAATGGGGAAAAATTGCAGTGTACAGATGTGCAACAGAAAATTCAAAACACCATGGGCACTCATGTGATTTCCTGAGGTGATACCCCATTTCATTGTTCATTGGGCTTCCCCATCCAACATTGCCCTCTATGCGAGCAGCAGAAGCAGCCTGTATTTTAGTTATTTCAGTGCATCCCACAGAACATAATCTTGCAGCCTGGACTGGGGCAGACTGCAGCATTCCATTACAGAGATCTTGCTGCGCTGCAAGACCAACAAGTGTCAGACAAGAGCATCTTTCACCAAGATGATGACCTTCCAGCTGTATTTGATACCTTTGTTGGGTTTGTGCCCCTGAGAACAGCCTGTAGTCCAGAGACCTCTGTTCCCTTCCCTTGCATCCATCTTCACTCAGTGAGTGAAGTGGTCTGCCAGACTTTGTGTCTCCAGTAAGTTTTACATTGGAAGTTTGAGAGATTCATCACAGTAGCACAACAGAAAAATATCTTAATCTTTCTCATTGTTATTTTTCTCTCTCTGACTTCGGCTGCTCTAAAAAAAATATTGTTCTGTGCATTTCAGATGTTATTCTGTCAAGGAGACCAATTCAACTCTTAGTGATCTAATTACAATGGTCCCTTTGAAAGTCACAGGTTTCTTGACATAGAGGTATCTGTAAATTACAGGTATCAACTGCCAAGGTCATAGACTTGTAACTATAAAGAAAGTACTTACATTTACAAAGCACTCTTTTCATTAAAATTATTCCAAGACTTCTTTGCGCCTCACAGGCATTAATATGTTATTTGCTTCACTGTAAATCTGCACTGCTATTGTTTGCTTCAATCCAAATCTATCTAGTCCTCAAAGTTATAGTAATTGTATTATTAAAGTATGCATATGTTACCATATACTACTTTGAGATCCATATTCTTGCAGGCATTTACAGGAAAATAAAGGAACACTATAGAATTTATGAAAAAATATACCTAATCAAAGACTGACAATGTGTATACAAATAAGAGAAAATCTGCAGATGCTGGAAATCCAAGTAATACACACAAAATGCTGGAGGAACTCAGCAGGCCTGGCAACATCTATGGACTGTCCTGTTGAAGGTCTCGGCTCAAAACATCGACTGCACTCTTTTCCATAGATGCTGCCTGGCCTGCTGGGTTCCTCTAGCATTTTGTGTGTGTTACATGTGTAAACAAAGATAGGTTGAGCAAATAAGAAATAAAATAATATTGAGAACATGAGTTGTAGTGTCCTTGAAAATGAGTTTGTAGATTGTAGAATTAGATCAGAGTTGAGCTGCATGAAGTTATCCATGGAATAAGCAGCCCGATGGTTGTAACGTAATAATTGTTCCTAAACCTGTGTGTGAGAAGAGACCATGGCCTGGATGATGGGGGCCCTTGATGATGGATTCTGTTTTCCTTATATGTTATATGTCCAGATGCTGACTTTAGTTCAGCATTCACAATTATCCCTCAGAAACTGATTGGAAAGCTGAGCCTACTGGGCCTGAATACCTCCCTCTGCAACTGGATCCTAGACTTCCTGACTGGGAGATCTCAGTCAGTCTGGATCGGGGGCAGCATCTCCAACACCATCACACTGAGCACGGGGGCTCCCCAGGGTTGCATGCTCAGTCCACTGCTGTTCACTTTGCTGACCCACGACTGTGCTGCAACACACAGCCGAACCATATCATCAAGTTCACCGATGACACCACAGTGGTGGGTCTCATCAGCAAGAACGACGAGTCAGCTTACAGAGAGGAGGTGCAGTGGCTAACGTACTGGTGCAGAGACAACAACCTGTCTCTTAACGTGAACAAAACAAAAGATATGGTTGTTGACTTCAAGAGGGCACGGAGCGACCACTCCCTGCTAAACATCGACGGCTCCTCGGTAGAGATTGTAAAGAGCACCAAATTTCTTAGTGTTCACCTGACAGAGGATCTCACCTGGTCCCTCAACACCAGCTCCATAGCAAAGAAAGCCCAGCAGAGTCTCTACTTTCTGCGAAGGCTGAGGAAAGTCCATCTCCCACCCCACATCCTCATCACATTCTACAGGGGTTGTATTGAGAGCATCCTGAGCAGCTGCATCACTGCCTGGTTCGGAAATTGTACCATCTCAGATCGCAAGACCCTGCAGCGGATAGTGAGGTCAGCTGAGAAGATCTCAGGGTCTCTCTTCCCACCATCACGGACATTTACACTACACGCTGCATCTGCAAAGGAAACAGTATTGTGAAGGACCTCATGCACCCGTCATACAATCTCTTCTCCCTCCTGCCGTCTGGGAAAAGGCTCCGAAGCATTCGGGCTCTTATGACCAGACTATATAACAGTTTCTTCCCCCAAGCTATCAGACTCCTCAATACCCGAAGCCTGGACTGACACCTTGCCCTACTGTCCTGTTTTATATATTGTAATGCCTGCACTGTTTCTGTGCACTTTATGCAGTCCTGGGTAGGTCTGTAGTCTAGTGTAGCTTTTTTCCGTGTTGTTTTTACGTAGTTCAGTCTAGTTTTTGTACTGTGTCATGTAAACCATGGTCCTGAAAAACATTGTCTCATTTTTACTATGCACTGTACCAGCAGTTATGGTTGAAATGACAATAAAAGTTGACTTGACTTGACTTTGGCAGTGTTCCTTGTAAATGGGCTCAATGTTGGGGAGGATTTTGCCTGTGATGGACCACCACTTACTGTAGACACCTCTGGCCTCATCATATAGATCAGCACATTTAGTTCATCCTCAGCCTTCTGAAATTCTGGAGTAACTTCGAGGGATCTCATCCAATCAGGCACTGTTTAAAATGGTGGAAAGTTCTGTTCCTGTTTATTCTTCTCTTTCTTTAACTCTTTATTCCACTCCATAGATGCTAAATTCCTCCAGCATTCTGTGTGTTTTAAAACTTTGTAGTTTTGATAGGGTGGATATGGAGATAGGGTGACCCTATTCTACTGTCCATAACTAGATGTATCGTAGATGCTGAGAGGCTCCAGGTAAATAAGGACCATTCACAGTAATTTGTGCTAGCTGTCTGAAAGAGTAATGAAATCAAGAGTCAATGCCAACTTCCAAATCACCCTCCCACTTGAAACATATACTGGAAAAAGAATAACTTTCTGGGTTGATTGGTAAGAGCAGGTAGGATGATCTTTAGGAAAGTTCTTTGAAGGAGCCAGCAGATATGATGAATCAAATGGATTTTTTCCAAAGATGCATCATTTTTGTGAAGTAAATGCAGCTAAACTATTTGCTTTCACCATGAGTAGCACCAATTTTTGACAGCACCACATGTTATTACCAAGCCAAATCTGTCTTTTCTGATATCCCTCTGTCTGGTCATTTCTAGCTAAGGCTACATTTAGTCTCCATCTCCAATTGTTCTAAAATGAGAAGTAGTTAAGAGTTAACCATGTTGTGTGAACATTCATCTTCAATAGCACCAATGAGAGTGGTGGATGGGGTCAATCATTGTTTATGGATGATGAGCAGGGTGACTTCCGCCAATTCCTTCCAGATCTTCGAATCACATTCAGCCCAGTGAGCACAACTGGTGATTATCCCCATGACTTCCTTGGGGCCCATGCCAGTGCAACATAACTTCACCACTTAGGATGAGTTAAGTGCACTGCTTATGTTTTTGTTTAACAATCATATATTTGAAATTACAAATGTGCTTATAGAGATGCATGTTTATAGGGTGCAGAGGAGATTTACAAGAATGTTGCCTGGATTCAGGAGTATGCCTTATGAGACTAGGTTGAGTAAACTTGGCCTTTTCTCCTTGGAGCAGTGGAGGATGAGAGGTGACCTGATAGAGGTGCATAAGATGATGAAAGGTCTTGATCATGTGGATAGTCAGAGGCATTTTCCCAGGGCTGAAATGGCTAACACGAGATGGCATAGTTTTAAGGTGCTTGGAAGTAGGCACAGAGAAGATGTCAGGGGTAAGCTTTTTACGCGGAGAGTGGTGAGTGCATGGAATGGGCTGCTGGCAACGGTGGTGGAGGCAGATATGATAGGGTCTCTTAAGAGACTCTTGGATAGGTACATGGAGCTTAGAAAAATAGAGGGCTATTGTAATCCTAGCTAATTTCTAAAGTAAGTCCATGGCACAGCATTATGGGCCAAAGGGTCTGTATTGTGCTGTAGGTTTTCTATGTTTCTAGATATGACCAAGAAGATGAGATCGTAAGTGGAGAAGGATTGGATCAGTCCAACACAGAGTATCTTCCAGAGATTCAAGATTCAAGATTTGAATTTATTTATCCTGTGTACATTGAAACATAGGGTGAAGTGTATTGTTTGCATTAATGACCAATGCACCTAAAGATGTGCTGGGGGCAGCCTGCAAGTATCACCACATAGCCGAATTCTTTATTTTATTTGAATTAGAGATACAGCATGGTAACATGCCCTTTCAGTGCAACAAATCTGCACTCACCAATTAACCCACTAACCCATACATCTTTGGAATGTGGGAGGAAACTGGAATACACGAAGAAAACCCACGTGATCATGGAGAGAACATACAATCTCTTTATAGAAAGCGGCAGAATTGAACTAGAGTTGCTGGCACTGCTATGCTACTGTGTTGTACAAAAGTACACTTTTTTGATGTATCACAGGGCACTTTTAAGAAAAGGCTTCAATTGATACATTGTCCACATTGGGTGCCAAATGTTCAAAGCATTCTACAGGCAGTGAAGTTGCTTTGATATTTGTTCATGGTTGTAAGAAACACAGCAGGCAATTTTCTCAAAGGAATCAATGCTTAGCCCACTGCTCTATTCATTCTACACTCATGACAAGCACAGACCAGACACAGCTAAAGTGGCATCTATAAATTCACTGATGACACCATTGTTGTTGGTAAAATCTCAGATGATGATGAGGAGGTGTACAGGAGTGAGACAGATTGGTTGGTTGAGTTACTGCTCGTTATCAGAATCAGAATCAGACTTTAATCGCCAAGTACCTGTGCACATACAAGGAATTTACTTCCGGCAGATGTTGTCTCTCTGCTCATAACAATAATAATGATAAATATAAATGAAAATATAGATTATACATACAGGTAGTGCAATCCAAGTAATAGTTAGCTGACAGTTAACCGGCAGTTAACTGTTCAGCAAAGTGACCGCAGTAGTGAAAAAACTTCTCCAGTGCCTATTAGTCTTAGTCTGGAGGGATCTGAAGCACCTACCAGACGGAAGCAGTTCAAATAGTCCATGCGCAGGATGGAAGGAGTCCTTTATGATGTTCCCCGCCCTCTTCTTCAACCTGGAAGAGTACAGGTCCACAATAGAGGGCAGGGAGGCTCCAATGATGCGCTTGGCAGTCCTCACTGTGCGCTGTAGTCTGGTTCTATCCTGCTTGGTGGCGGATCCCAACCACACAGTGATGGAGGTGCACAGTACAGACTCAATGACTGCAGTGTAGAACTGCAGCAGCAATTCCTGAGGCAGACCATATTTCCTCAAGAGCTGCAGGAAGTACATCCACTGCTGGGCCTTCTTCAGGATGGAGCTGATGTTCTGCTCCTACTTCAGATCCTGAGAGATGGTGGTTCCCAGGAACCTGAAGTTCTCCACGATGGACACAGGCCTGCTGAGGACTGTGAGGGGGGACATAACGGGAGTTATGCCACTGGAGTTTGAAGGTCCTCCATCTCTGCCTATCCCTGGCCATCTTTTTGATTGTGCTTCAGGTGTGGTTCAGTGTCCTAATTTCTGCCTCTATGGAATGATGTCAAATTGGCTATAGTCTCCTCAATTTCCTCTACCCTTCAGGGGCCCAATGAAGTGCTGTCTTGATGATGGAGTTGGCTTCCCTTCTCATCACATGTGAATCCATCTCTAACGTTTCCTCATGATGATTGTGGCCATGTTCCTCTTGATGACATTGAAGGAGTAGGGCATAGTTGAAGATCCTTTTTGGCCAGAAAATACAGAAGAGTTTCCGGAGGCTCATGGTGCGGAATGACAACAGCCTGGCAAGATCGTTCTCTGCTATGCACCAGTATTCTGACCCGTACAATAATGTGAACAGAATACAGCTCTGGTTCACTTTGGTGTGGATGCTGTACTTAATCCCCATATGCTGCTCATTGATCTTTAGACATTTCCAACCTTGTTGAGTTTGCACTTGATGTTGTCCTTGGTCCCACCATCCTGCCAAATGATGCTGCACAGGTAGCTGAATCTGTCAGTGCTGCATAAGAATCAAGAATCGATAGATTCTGGCATTGTACCGGATGACTGGAAAATTGCAAATGTTACTCCGCTACTTAAGAAGGGTGGGAGGCAGCAGTAAGAGAACTATAGACCTGTTAGCCTGACATCAGTGGTTGGGAAATTGTTGGAATTGATTGTTAGGGATGAGATTACGGATTACCTGGAGGCACATGACAAGATAGCCCAAAGCCAGTATGGTTTCCTGAAAGGAAAATCCTGCCTGACTAACCTACGACAATATTTTGACGAAATTACAAGCAGGGGTAAACAAAGGAGATGCAGTGGATGTGGTGTACTTGGATTTTCAGAAATGCCTTTGACAAGGTGTCGCATATGAGGGTGCTTAGCAAGATAGGAACCCAAGGAATTACAGGGAAGTTACTAGCATGGGTGGACCATTAGCTGATCAGCAGAAACTAGAGAGTGGGAATAAAGGGATTCTACTCTGGCTAGTTGCCAGTTACCAGTGGAGTACTACAGCAGTCGGTATTGGGACTGCTGCTTTTTACGATGTATGTCAATGATTTGGACGATGGGATTAATAGATTAAAAATACAAAAAAAATGGAGTTCAACCCAGATAACTGTGAGGTGGTACATTTTGGTAGGTCAAATATGATGGCAGAATATAGTATTAATGGTAAGACTCTTGGCAGTGTGGAGGATCAGTGGAATTTTGGGGTCCGAGTCAATAGGACACTCAAAGCTGCTACGCAGGTTGACTCTGTGATTAAGAAGGCATACAGTGCATTGGCCTTCATCTATTGTGGGATTGAGCTTAAGGGCCGAGAGGTAATGTTGCAGCTATGTAGGACCCTGGTCAGACCCCATTTGGAGTACTGTGCTCAATTCTGGTCGCCTCATTACAGAAAGGACATGGAAGGGGTGCAGAGGAGATTTACAAGGATGTTGCCTGGATTGGGGAGCATGCCTTATGCGAATAGGTTGAGTGAACTCGGCCTTTTCTTCTTCGAGCAATGGAGGATGAGAGGTGACTTGACAGAGATGTACAAGATAATGAGAGGCATTGATCGTGTAGATAGTCAGAGGCTTTTCCCCAGAGCTGAAATGGCTAGCAGGAGAGGGCATAGTTTTAAGGTGCTTGGAAGAGGCACGGAGGAGATGTTGAGATGTCAGGGGTAAGTTTTTTATGCAGAGAGAGGTGAGTGCATGGAATGGGCTGCTGGCAGCAGTGGGGGAGGCAGAAGTGATAGGGTCTTTTAAGAGACTTCTGGATGGCTATATGGAGCTTAGAAAAATAGAGGGTTATGGGTAAAGCCTAGGTAGTTCTAAGGCAGGGACATGTTCAGCACAGCTTTGTGGGCCAAAGGGCCTGTATTGTGCTGTATGTTTTCTATGTTTCTATGTTTCTCATGGGCTTGTGGCTAAATTTGCCAATGGTAGAAAGATAGGTGGAGGAGTGGGTAGTGTTGAGGAAACCGCAAGCCTGCCAAGAGAATTAGATCATTTAGGGGAATGGGCAAAGAAGTAGCAAATGAAATGCAATGTTGGAAAGTGTATGGTCATGCACTTTGGTGGAAGAAATAAATGGGCAGACTATTATTTAGATGGGGAGAGAATTCAAAATTCAGAGATACAAATGGACTTGGCAGTCCTTCTGCAGGATACTCTAAAGGTTAACATCCAGGTTGAGTAGGTTCTGAAGAAGGCAAATGTAATGTTGGCATTCATTTCTAGATGCATACAACATGAGAGCAGGGATGTGATATTGCGGCTCTATAAGATACTCGTGAGACCACACTTGGAGTATTATGTGCAGTTTTGGGCTCCTTATTTTAGAAGGAATATACTGACATTGGAGAGGGTTCAGAGAAGATTCACAGGAATGATTCCAGGAATGAAAGGGTTACTGTATGAAGACCATCTGGCAGCTCTTGAGTTGTATTCCCTGGAGTTCAGGAGAAAGAGGGGGGATCTCATAGAAACTTCTGAATGTCGAAAGGCCTGAACAGATTAGATATGGCAAAGTTATTTCCCATGGTAGGTGAGTTCACGGGAAGAAGGCATGACTTCAGGATTGAAGGACGTCCATTTAGAACAGAGATGCGGAGAAACTACTTTAGTCAGAGGGTGGTAAATCTGTGGAATTTATTGGTACGAGCAGCTGTGGAGGCCAAGTCATTGAGTGCATTTAAGGCACTGAGATGGATAGGTTCTTGATTAGCCAGGGCATCAAAGGGTATGGGGAGAAGGCAGGGGAGTGGGGATGACTGGAAGAATTGGATCAGCCCATGTTTGAATGGCAGAACTGACTCTATGGGCCAAATGGCCTGCTTCTAGTCCTATATCTTATGGTTACAGACTTATACGTTGACACCATATGTCTTGATTATCATGGTCTCAGTCTTTCTCTGGCTGTCTCTGAGTCCAACCTATCCATCAAAGGTACACAGATGTTAAGTTTTCTTTTGCATGTGCTAGTGATAGTATTGCAAGGTCATCCACAAAGTCAAGGCCTTCTGAAGTAGAGAATGGAATCCATCTAATGCCTCTCTGCTTATCTTTTGTTCTTTTCCCCATAACCCAATCACTAGGTTAAATAATATTGCCAGCTTCACACAGACTTGCCTGACTCCTGTCATGACTTCAAAGCACAAATTGCAGTCCCCAACTGTGCAAGTGAAATTAGCATAGAAACTCTGGATGAGCTGGGCAGATTTGGAAAGAATCCTGATATGAGAATTCAACAGAGGCTCTTCTTGTGGATGCTATCAAAAGCCTTTCCAAAGTCCACAAAACTCACATACAGTTGTCTCTGCCATTCTGTGCACTGTTTTATGATGTTACGTAGTGTGAAGGTTTGATTGATACAGCCTCTGTTCCTCCTCAAGCACACATCGACAGCATCTATAATCCAGCATCTGGACAATGGCTTTTGTGAGAATCTTGCAGGGCACTGACAAATGTGTGATGCCACGCCAGCTCCTTAATTGGGGAACATAACAATAATTACCTTTCTCCAATTCTTGGGTACTTGTCCCCATTCCAGTGGTTGCAGGGTGGCTACTGCAACTTTTGGTTCAGCTTTGAATAGTTTGGCGTTCAAATGGTCATGTCCTGGAACTTTGCTGTTCTTTAATAATTTAATTGCAGCAACAATCTCTTTTTTTTGGGTGGATCTGCATTGATGTTGAGGTTCTCTGCTGCCTCTTGTATGTCAGGTTCTGCATTTGGTGGTGATCTATTCAGTAATTCTCTGAGATACTCTGTCCATTGTGCTTCTTCCTCTTTCTCAGTTGTCAAAGTCTGACCATTCTCATCTCTCACCAATTTTGAAATCTTGTATATATTTCCCTGATCATCCTGACTGGCTGGTGCCTCAGCCTCCTCTGCAAGGTCTTCAATGTAGACTATCTTATCCTTCCCTACAAGACTCTTCACTTTCTTGTTAGCTTCAATGTATGTTAGTTGAAGTTTCACCTTAATTCATGTTGACTTTTCATCTAACACTTCCTTCTTAATTTTCCATCTTTCTTCTAAGGATGTCCATGTTTCCTGCTGTATCCATTCTTCGTTCTTCTTTCCAGCTTTGTATCCTATACAAGTCTCGCTGATCTCCTTGAAGACAGAGGCAATCCGTTTCCACATTGTGTCAATCCTGTATACTGACATGTACCTCTCAAGAACTTGCAAGGCCTGGAATTTCTTCTTAAGTTGAATGGTGAAGGCAAATCGCACACTGGTGTCCTTGAGTTTTTCAAATCAATATGTTTTTGTACATATGTTCTGGTCACAATGCTTCTCAGCTTGTGTTTCATCACTCCTACAATAAGGTGGTGATCACTTCCTGTATCTGTTCCTCTCTTCAACTTTACATCCTGCAAGGATTGCCTCCACATACCATTGATCATTAAGTGGTCGATCTGGTTCTTGTCGCATCCATTGCGTGGGCATCATGTCAGTTTTCACGGTGTGGAAAGAGGGTTCCTCCTATGACTAGATTGTTCATGGCACAGAATTCCACCAGTCTTTCACCATTGTTGTTTATCATTCCTCATCCATCCATGGATGTCCATGAGACCCTAGTGAAGGGTGAGTTGTTACTTCCTACTTTGGTGTTTAGATATCCCATTACAATGATTATGCCATAGTGTGGTGTTAACTCTGCCTCTGACTGCAGCTGTTGATAGAAGACATCCTTTTCTTCAATGTCACTATTGTTAGTTGGAGCACAGTTCTGGTTCACAGTCATGTGATCATTTGCTTCCCTTTCAGCCTGACTCTCATCAGTGTTGATTGGTTTCCACTCCAGCATGCTTTTCTTCAAAATGACAGTTACACCATTATAATGCTGACCACCTTCCCTTCCTGAGTATAAAATTGTTTCACCAGTTGCTGCCTTTAGTCTGCCAGACCCTGTCCATCTGCTTTACTGACATCCAGTGTATATAGGTTGTAACGATGCATTTCTACAGTTGTTTTTGCTAGCTTGCCAGTGTTGCATATGTCCCAAAAATCAATTTTGGTCTTGGTCTTTGCAGTGTTCAAGGTTTCCTTTATTGTGCCAGTAGCTTCTTCTCAGTTTTCACTACTGTCAGTCATGCAAGTCCAAGGTAAAGACTCAGGAATACCGTAGCACACATTGGAGAAGGATTTTTCATTACTGTTTAGTACCAATTTCTTTTACCAGTCATGTTTATTAGTCCTGAACTGAACCCCCAAACCTGCAGGAACGGTGGACCACTCTTAGTCTGACCTCTACCCTTTGACCTGTTTAGCATGGTTGACCCTACCAAGAGTGAAAGCACATGGCCCTGATTCCAGCTAACAGCTCTCTGGGTCATTGAGGCACACGAGTCTCCAAGCACTGTGTCAAAATTGTTGTCCTCTTGGAGGCTAGTTGAGTGGTGTTGCAATAACAACTTTGCACTCAACATCAGTCAGACTAAGGAATTGATCGTGGACTTCCGAACCACACCAGACTTTATTGAGGGGTTAGCAGTGGAAAAGATGAACAGCCTGAAGTTCCTGTGTGTCAACATCTTAGAGGATACAAGCTGGACCCAACAATTTAATGCAATCACGATGAAAGCATGACTGCAGCTCTACTTCATTTGGAGTTTGAGATTTTGTATGTCACAGATGTACTGTGGACACCTTCTGACTGGTTGTACCATTACTTTGACTGGAGGCTCCAATGCACAGGATCGCAAGAGGCAATGTGTTCTAGGCTCAGCCAACTCTATCACAGGCACAACTCTCCACACCACTGAGGATAACTTTAAGAAGGGATGCCTCAAGAAGGTGGCATCCATCATTAAGGACTCTCATCATCTGGGACATGCCCTCTACCTATTACTACCATAAGGGAGGTGGTACACGGGCCTGATTGAGAAACAGCTTCTTCCCCTCCATCATTAGATATCTGAATGGCCTCTGAACATTATCTCATTTTTACACCTTGCATTATTGATTTATTTCTAGTAATTTTAAGTTGTACTGTAATATGCTACAAAACAGCAAATCTCACATCCTATAAGACAGTGATATTAAACCCAATTCTCATTCAAGGCCATTATTACTTGGGATGCCAAGAAAAACCATTGAAAGGTGCTGCATTACTTTTATGTTCACCAGAGGAGAAAATGGGCCCTTGATTTGACATTAAATGTAAAATATTCCCTTTCTACTGGAGCTGGGCAATAGTCTGGGTGCAACTTGTAGAGTTGCTGCTTCACAAGCCATCTGGATTCCATCCTGATCTCCCAGTGCTGACTGTGTGGAGTTTGCATGTTCTCCTTCTGAGCACATGGGAGTGTGGCCAGGAGGAGAATATTTCCAATGATGTGCATTTTATACATTAATTGGCCACTGCAAATTGGTCCAAAATTTTATGTGTTAGAAGCTGGGTGGGAATATAAGGAGAGTAATCCTCAACTATAGGGAGAAAATGATGGCTCCGTGAGACACTATCAATTTAATGGGCCAAATGATCTCCTTCTAAGAAACATAGAATATACAGATAGACCCACATGGTTCAGCACTAAAAAATATGGAGTATGTAGGTGGACTAACACAGTTCTACACTAAGGAATATGGAATATGCAGATGAAACCACATGGTTCTGCACTAAACAAAATGGAATGTGCAGATGGACTCATACGGTTCTGCACTAAAGAATATGGAATGTGCAAATGGGCCAAATGGAATATGCAGATGGACACACATATTTCTACACTGAAGAATATGGAATATCTATGTGTACTCAAATGGTTCTGCAATAAAGAATGTGGAATATCTAGACAGACTCACATAGTTCTGCACTAAGGAATATCAAATATGTAGGTGGACATACATGGCTCTGCACTAAGGAACATGGAATATGCAGAAGAACTCACAAGTTCTGCACTAAAGAATACGGAATATCTAGATAAACTCACATAGTTTTGCACTAAAGAATATGGAATATGTAGGTGGACCCACATGGCTCTGTACTAAAAAATATGGAATATGCAGATAGATCCACACAGTTCTTCACTAAGGAATATGGAATATGCAGAAGAACTCACATAGAACCATAGAACATTACAGCAGAGAAACAGGCCTTTTGGCCCTTCTTGGCTGTGCCAAACCATTTTTCTGCCTAGTCCCACTGACCTGCACCTGGCCCATATCCCTCCATACACCTCTCATCCATGTACCTGTCCAAGTTTTTCTTAAATGTTAAAAGAGAGCCCGCATTTATAACTTCATCTGGCAGCTCATTCCACACTCTCACCACTCTCTGTGTGAAGAAGCCTCCCCTAATGTTCCCTTTAAACTTTTCCCCCTTCACCCTTAACCTATGTCCTCTGGTTTTTTTCTCCCCTAGCCTCAGCTGAAAAAGCCTGCTTGCATTCATTCTATCTATACCCATCATAATTTTATATACCTCTAGCAAGTCTCCCCTCATTCTTCTACGCTCCATGGAGCACTAAAGAATATGGAATATCTAGATGGACTCACATGGTCCTGCACTAAGGAATATGGAATATGTAGGTGGACCTATGTGGTTTTGCACTTGGTGAATTGGCCTGCATTATGTACTCTGTCAACAAGAACACAAAACTGGAGCAGGAATGAACCAATAAGCCCCTGAAGCATGTCCCTCCGTTCAATATGATTGCAGTGATCTATGTTGGTCTCAACTTCTCTTCGGAAGCATTTCCACATCCCACTATTTCTCTACAGCCTCCTGCCTCCAAACTAACATGAGCTTGTCACTCCAGCACCCTGAAATGAGTGAAATTCTGATGAACACATGCATCTCCCTTGTGCATTTAAGCAATTTACTATCCGTCCAAGAAAACTGGAGTGTTAAACAACACATTTTGAAAGAAAGTTTGCACAAGAGCGAATTTTAGCAGGTGTTTTGTAAAGCTCTGTCACAGCTCAATGATTGCTGATGGAAAAGGTGTGACTACAAGTCATGTATGAATTAAATTGTGCTCCAGCAAACAGGCAGAAAGAAATGGAGATAATTGTAATAAGTTTTAGATTAACTCATGCAATGTGTGGCTGAGAAAAAATACTTATGTCCAATTTCTAATGCTTTGTGGGCCCAGTTTCTTTATCACAAAAGTAACCAATTTAGAAAGACATCTGAAAAACTGGACATGAATATGAGAAACCAGCGATAGAGAGTGCGGGAACAGGAGCAAGAAGGGGAACAAGAGGGAGAGGGAGGGAGAAGGAGAAGAGGGAGAGGGAGGGAGAAGGAGAAGAGGGAGGGGAAGGGAAGATAGTGGAAGAGAGAGGGGGAGAGAGATGGATATTGAGTGAGAAAGACAGAAATAGATATAGGACATGAGGGAGAGGAAAAGGGAGACAGAAAGAGAGAGAGAGGGTGGGGGAGGAGAAGAGAAAGGGTAAGTGTGAAAGCAAGAAATAAACTGTTCTGCACTCATTTGAAACCTCAAGGACGAGGTAACTTTTTAATTTATTCTGGTAGTAAAAATCTATCAAAAAAGTTAAATTAACTTCTGAATGAAACAATGTAAATGATTTATGTAAGGACATTTCAGATATTATTTATGGTTGCCTCAGTGTTTTCATGTGCTCGTATGCATTGAAGATACAGGAAATTAACTGGATACAGGCTGCTGAACCATCAAAATAACAGGGTTCATTGGACATAACACTTGGCTTGGTCATCCACCTATATGGCTCATTTGGATAGGGAAAGGTCATGATCATTGACCTGAAAGGTTAATGTAGATTCTTATACTGCAGATGCTGCCTGACCTACTGAGCCTTTTGCACTTTTAGTGCACATTTAGAGTATCTACAGCTCAGTTGGGCTGGTTATCAATCAGCACGACTTGTTTTTTTTTACCTTTGAGAAACACAGATGCAAATTATAAACAAAATGATAATGTATTTATATTCCTGTTTCAATGTTGAAAGCAGCCAATGCACATCATAAACATACAAGCAATAGTTGTTGCTGGAAGACTGGAGGAACTTAGTGGATCAGGAGGCATCTATGGATGGACATACAGCTGACATTTTGGGTTGTATTTTACATTGTCCTCACACATGTGTTGCAGCTTTTTGTACCTGTGGTGTGGTATCGGCATCTTCAAAGATCAAAGTAAATTTTTTATCAAAGTTCATATAGATAACCATATACAACCCTGAGATACATTTTCCTGCAGGCATACTCAGCAAATTTATAGAATAGTAACTATAACAGGATAAATGGAAGATCAACCAGAGTGCAGAAGGCAACAAACTGTGCAAATGGAAATAGAAACAAATAGCAATAAATAATGAAAGCATGAAATGATGTGACAAAGAGTTCTTAAAGTGTGGTATTTAGTTGTAGGAATATCTCAATGGATAAGAAAGTGAGTGTAGTTATCCCCTTTTGTTCAAGAGCCTGATGGTTGAGGGGTAGTAACCTTTCTTGAACCTGGTGGTGCAAGTCCATAAGATATATGAGCAGAATTAGGCCATTTGGCCTGTTGAACCTGCTCCATCATTCAGTCACAGCTGATCCTTTCTTCCCCTCCTCAGCCTCACTTCCTGGCTTTCTCCCTGTAACCTTTGATGATGTCCAATCAAGAACATATTAAGCTCTGCCTTAAATCCACCCAGTGAACTGGTCTCAACAGCTGCCTGTGGTAATAAATTCCACAAATTCACAACCTTCTGGCTGCACAAATTTCTCTGCATCCCTGTTTTAAATGGATGTTCCTTTATCATGAGACTGTGCCTTCTTTTCCTAAACTTCCCTACCATGGGAAACATCCTTCCCACATCTACTCTGTCCAAGGCCTTTCAACGTTTGAAAGGTTTCAATGAGATCCCCCTTCATCCTTCTAAATTCCAATAAGTACAGACCCAGAGCTATCAACCATTCCTTGTATGATAATCCTTTCATTCCTGGAATCATCCTGTAGAACCTCCTCTGAACCCTCTCTAATGCTAGCACATATTTTCTTAGATGAGGAGCCCATAACTGTTCACATTCGTCAAGGTGAGGCCTCACCAAGTGCCTTATAAGGCCCCTGCTCTTGTATTTTAGACCTTTTGAAATGAATGCTAACTTTGCATTTGTCTTCCTCACCGCCAGCTCTACCTGCAAGTTAACCTTTAGGTTGTTCTGCACAAGGACTCCCAAGTCCCTTTGCATCCTAGATTTTTGGATTTTCTCCCCACATCATATATAGACTGCACATTTATTTCTACTACCAAAGTGCATGACCATGCATTTTCAAACATGGTATTCCATTTGCCACTCTCTTAATCTGTCTAAGTCCTTCTGCAGCCTACCTGTTTCCTCCACACTACCTGACCTTCCACCAATCTTCATATCATCTACAAACTTGCCAATAAAGCCATCTATTCCATCATCTAAATCATTTATATTTGGCATAAAAAGAAGCCGTCCCAACACCGACCTCTGTGGAACACCACTTAGTCACTGGCAGCCAACCAAAAAAGGATCCTTTTATTCCCACTCATAACCTCCTACCAATCAGCTAATGCTCTAATTATGCCAATAACTTTTTTGTAATACCATGGGTTCTTAACTTGGTAAGCAGCCTCATTTGTGACACCTTGTCAAAGGCCTTCTGAAAGTCCAAATATACAACACCCGCTGCATCCTCTTTATCTATCCTACGTATAATCTCCTCAAAGGATTCCAACAGGTTTATCAAAGAAGATCTTCCCTTAAGGAAACTATGTTGACTTTGTCCTATCTTGTCCTGTGTCTCCAAGTACTCCACAGCTTCATCCTTAACAACTGACTCCAACATCTTCCCAACCATTAACTGGTTTATAATTTTCTTTCTAATGTCTTTTTCCTGTCTTAAGGAGTAAAGAGACATATGCAATTTTCCAATCCTCTGGCACTATGCCAGAGTCCAATTATTTTTCAAAGATCATTACTAAAGTCTCCACAATCTCTACCGCTATCTCTTTCAGAATGCTACAGAGCAGTTCATCTGGTCCAGGTGATTTATGTACGCTTAGGTCTTTCAGCTTTTTGAGCACCTTCTCCCTTGTAATTGTAACTGCACTCACTCCTCTTCCCTCACACCCTTCAATATCTGGCATATTGCTAGTGTCTTCAACAGTGAAGTCCTGAGGCTCTTGCACCTTCTACCTGATGGGAGTAGCGAGAAAAGAGCATGGCCAGGGTGGTGGGGATCTCTGATGTGTGTAATATTAAGTGTAAAGTTTCAAAGTAACCATTGAAAACTATGAATACCAAACGTGGTACCTTCCTGGTGGTTCCACTTCATTGCACATCAGTCGATAATTTTACCTGTTGAGTCATTCAAAAAGCTTGATATTTAATTTTGAAACCATTCTACTTTCTGTTAAATTATAGTTTCAAGATTTTATTAATGTATATCTGTTGGCACTTTAAGGAAATATTGAGTACTTATAAAATATTTAGTATATTCTCATTTACAAATCAGCTGTTCTCTTTAAATGCTAAATTAGTTCTACAACAATGGTGCACCATAGTGGTTTACCGTGAGTATCCGTACAGAGGGAATAATGGCTGTTGGGATCTGAAGGAAGACAATACATACAAATATTTATTAATTTATAGGTTCAGACTGTTAATGACATTTATTGCCCACCTCTAATGGCCTGTGAGAGGTTGATGGTGGTTCAGGGTCCAGTGGCATGGACCCTGATTGAATTCTTTGAGGATGTAACAAACACATTGATGAAGGTAGAACAATTGATTTAGTGCATACGGATTTCAGTAAGGCATTTGATAAGGTTCCACATGCAAGGCTCATTCAGAAAGTAAGGTGACATGGAACTTAAGGAAACCTTGCTTTGAGGATCCAGAATTGGCTTGACCACTGAAAGCAAAGGGTGGTTGTAGGTGGTTCATATTCTGCATGGAGGTCAGTGACCAGAGGTTTAGGGATCTGTTCTGTGACTCCTCCTCTTTGGGATTTTTATAAATGACCTGGATGAAGAAGTAGATGGTAGGTTAGTAAGTTTGCTGATGACACAAAAGTTGGGGGGTTGTTGTGGATAGTCTGGAGGGTTGTCAGAGGTTACATCAGGACAGTTATAGGATGCAGAACTGAGCTGAGAAGTGACAGATGGACTTCAAACCAGATAAGTGTGAAGTGCTTCATATTGGTTGGTCAAATTTGAAGACAGAATATAGTATTAATGGTAAGATTCTTGGCAATGTGGAGGATCAGAGAGATCTTGGAGTCCGTGTCCATACAACACTCAAAGCTGCTGTGGAGGTTGACAGTGTTGTTAAGAAAGCATATGGTGTGTTGGCATTCATCAACCATGGGAGTGAGTTCAAGAGGCATGAGGTAATGTTACAGCTGTATAAGAACTTGGTCAGACCCCACATGGAGTACTGTGTTCAGTTTTGGCACATCATTACAGGAAGGATATGGATACTATAGAAAGAGTGCAGAGGAAATTTACAAGGATATTGCCTGGATTAGAGAACGTGCCTTATGAGAATAGGTTGAGTGAACTTGGACATGTCTTCTTGGAATGACGGACGATGATAAGTGACCTAATAGAGGTGTATAAGATGATGAGAGGCATTGATTGTATATATAGCCAGAGGATTCTTTCCAGAGTTGAAATGTCTAACATGAGGGAACATTGCTTTAAGGTGGTTGGAAGTAGGTACGGGGGGGCGTCAGAGGTAAGTTTTTCACACAGAGAGTTGTGGGTGTGTCGAATGCACTATCAACGAAGGCCATAGAGGTGGATACAATAGTGTCTTTTAAGAGACTCTTAGTTAGATACATGGAGCTTAGAAAAACAGAGGGCTATGCGGTAAGGAAATTCTAGGCAGTTTCTAGAATAGGTTACATGGTCAGCACAACATTGTGGGCTGAAGGGCCTGTTATTTTCTATGCTCTATGTTCTATACGTCAGCAAATTTGCAGGTGACACCGGATTAGGAGTGTAATAAACAACAAGGAAGCTTATTAGAGCTTGCAGCAGGATCTGGATCTGCTGGAAAAATGGGCTGAAAAATGCCAGATAGAACTTAATGAAGACAACCAAGGTAGGTCTTATACAATAAATGGTAGGACACTGAGCAGCGAAATAGAACAAAGGTATACAGGTCCATAATTCCTGAATATCAGTCTAGGAATACATGTCCATAATTCATCGCAAGTGGTGTCACAGGTAGACAGGGTCCTAAAGAAATCTCTTGGCACATTGGCCTTTATAAAATCAAAGTATTGAGTACAGGAGATGGGATGTTATGCTGACATTGTTTAAGACATTGGTGAGGCCTAATTTAGAGTATCGTGTGCAGTTTTGGTTACCTAACTAAAGGAAAGTTGTACAGTAATTAAGGTTGAAAGAGTACAGAGAAAGTTTTTGAGGGATGATTGATAAGTTTATGGCCTAAGGTAGAAGGAGATGAGTTATACATGCACGTGCAGTTCAACTCTTTGAGTGATTATGCAGAAAGTTTGAAGTTAATAACATTTTCTACATTAGGCCATGAACTTACAAATCACCCCTGCTGTGGACCACTTCTGGAGGACCAAGATGCCAACCTCTACAAAGAAGGATCCGTATGCTCCATGACCATTGAACTAAGTGTGTAAATGTAGGAGGGGACTATGTTGAAAAATAAATGTGCTAGTTTTTATGAAATTGACTCCTTCTACCTTAGGCCATGAACTTATCAATCACCCCTCGTACATGCTGCTGGGTCTGAAGAACCTAAATTATAAAGAAAGATTGAATAGGTTAGGACCTTATTCTTTGGAACATAGAAGATTGAGAGGAGATTTGATACAGGCGTACAACATTATGAGATACATAGAAAGGGTAAATGCAAGCAGGTTTTTTCAACTGAGGTTGGGTGGGACTACAATTAGAGGTCATGGGTTAAGGGTGAAAGGTGAAAAGTTTAAGGTGAACATGAGAGGAAACTTCTTTACTCAGAGGGCTGAAAGAATGTGGAATGAGCTGCCAGCACAATGGTACATGCAAGCTCTATTCAATGCTTAAGGGAATTTGTTTAGATACTTATATATTAGGGGTATGGAGGACTATGGTCTTGGTGTAGGTCAGTGGGAGTAGGCAGGTGAACGGGGTCAGCACAGACTAGATAAGCCAAAGGACTTTTTTCTGTGCTGTACTTTTCTTTGACTCTATGGCTCTAAAGATCAGGAGATCTTTCCTTAAGGTCCTGTGCCAATGGTATTCTTCAATTAGCGTCTCTACAACATATTATACAGTTACTCTTCTTTCCTTTGGGATCTTGCTGTGTAAATTAGGAGGGATTTTTTAGCCAGGGGTAATGAATTCATGGAATTCATTTCCATAGTTGGCTGTGGAGGTCAAGTCATTGGGTATATTTAAAATGGAGGTTGATACGTTCTTGATTAGTAAGGACATCAAAATTTATCAAAAACATCAAGGGCAAGAATGTAAGATATGAAATTGATGCGGAGGCTTTATAAGGCACTGGTCAGACTGCACTTGGAGCATAGTGAGTAGCTTTGGGCCCTTTATCTAAGAAAAGATGTGCTGGCATTGGAGAAGATCCAGAGGTGGTTCACGAGAATGATTCTGGGAACAAAAGGTTTAATGTATGAGGAGAGTTTGATGATTCTGGGCCTGTACTCGCTGGAGTTTAGAAGAATGGGGGGGGGGGGGGAATCTCATTCAAACCTATCGAATATTGAAAGGCGTAGACAAAGTGGATGTGGAGAGGATGTTTCCTATAATGCAGGAATCTAGAACTAGAGGGTGCAGAATCAGAATAGAAGGATGTCCATTTAGAACAGACATGACAAGGAAGTTCTTTCACCAGAGTGTATTGAATCTGTGGAATTCATTGCCACAGATGGCAATGGAGCCTAGTCATTGAGTGTATTTAAAGCAGGGATTGATAGGTTATTGGTTAGTCAAAGATTACATTGGTTGAGAGAGATTCCATCAACTATGATAGAATGGTGGAGAAGGTTTGATGAGCTTATGGTCTATGGGGAGAAGGCAGGAGAATGGGGTTGAGAAGGATAATATATCTGCCAGGATGGAATGCCAGAACAGACTCAATGGGCTGAATGGCCTAATTCTGTTCCTCTGACTTAAAGTCTTACATTAGTAAAGTGCTTTGAGAGAGAAATGTTAAGTACAAAAACAAATCTTCCTCTATTAATTGAATATTATGATGCTGGGGATTGCAGCTATTCTTATCATCATATAATTACATCTCTCTCTTCCTCAGATCTTCATTTATCAGCTCTTGTATTTTTAGCCACAATAAATAGGGTGGCAACCTCTTGTTTTAATTGTCTGGCAGGGGAGCTATTAACATGCCAAGGGAACAAGAGGCAAATTGTAACTAACCAATTCAATTCAAAGCTACCTTCATTGTTGATGTGAGGAGGAGCTCTGTGTACTCTGCAGTCTGCCAGTGAGACAGAGACAGTCACATGGAAGAAACATCCAGAGCCCAGTTGTGCTTACACCCAGTGGCCACGTTATGAGCTATCTTCTGTGCCTAATAAAGTGGTCACTGAGTGTATGTTCGTGATCTTCAGCTGCTGTAGCCCATCCACTTCAATGTTTGATGTGCTTTCCATCCAGATATGTTCTTCTGAACACCAGAGTTGTAATTATTTGAGTTACTGTCACCTTCCTGCCAGGTTGAACCAGTCCAGCCATTCTGCTCTGACCTTTCAAAGTGTTTTCACCCACAGAACTGTCGTTCACTGGATGTTTTCTGTTTTTCTCACCATTTTACATCACGTGGCAGCAACTCAATGCATAACAGCATACAGGCATGGTCAACCGGTTCAGTTGCTTTTCTGACCAATCATCAGAATCGAGAAGAAATGTGATCTAAGTGACTTTGTCTGTGGAATGATTGATTGTGCCAGATGGGGTGGTTTGAGTATCTCAGAAAATGATAATCTTCCATAATTTTCATGCACAACATTCCCTAGAATTACAGAAAATGGTGTGAAAATCCATCAACAAAGTTCTCCACCATCTGGGCCATGCCATCTGCTCACAGCTGCTATTGGGCAGAGGTACAGAAGCCTGAAGTCCCACATGACTAGGTTCTAGTACGACCTCTTTCCTTCAACCATTTGGTTCTTGAACCAACAGGCACAAGCCTAATCACCAGAGTTTAGCAAAACTATAACTACTTTGATCTCCTTGCAATACAATGGATTTTGTTTGTTTTTGTTTGAATTAATTGTGCTCTTTCTTGTAAAAATACTGTTTCATTTACATTTATGACTTTCAGACACAATGATTGCAATTTGATGGGAAGGGGGTACAATAGAACATAGAAATTTACAGCACAGTACAGGCCCTTCGGCCTACAATGTTGTGCCGACCATGTAACCTACTCTAGACACCGCCTAGAATTTCCCTAGTGCATAGCCCCCTATTTTTCTAAGCTCCATGTACCTATCTAAGAGGCACTTAAAAGACATTATTGTATCCGCTTCCACCAACAGTACATTCCACACACCCACCAGTCTCTGTGTGAAGAACTTACCCCTGACATCCCCTCGATACCTATTTCCTTAAAACTATGCCCCCTCATGTTAGCCATTTCAGCCGAGGGAAAAAAACCTCTAGCTATCCACATGATCATTGCCCCTCATCATCTTATACACCTCTATCAGGTCACCTCTCATCCTCCATTGCTCTAAGGAGAAAAGGCCAAGTTCACTCAACCTATTCTCATAAGTTATGTCCTCCAATCCTGGAAACATCCTTGTAAATTTCCTCTGCATTCTCTCTATAGTATCCACTTCCTTCCTGTAGTGAGGTGACCAGAACTGAATGCAGTACTCCAAGTGGATATAGCAAGGTGGATGGAAGTACAGCAACGGCTGGAATTTCTGGGAGAAATTCAGAAGGTACAGGAAATCCAAGAAACACACACAAAATGCTGGAGGAACTCAGCAGACCAGGCAGCGTCTCTGGAAAAGAAAAAGTAGTCGATGTCTCGGGCCGAGACCCTTCATCAAGACTGAAAAAAAAAGTTGAGAAGTTAGAGCAAGAAGGTGGGGGAAGGGGAGGAAGAGGTACAAGATGTAATGTGATAGGTGAAACAAGGAGAGAGGTGTAGAGGTGAAGTATTTAACTGGAAAGTTGATAGGTGAAAGAGATAAAGGGCTGGAGAAGATGGGATCTGATAGGAAACAGTGAAAGACCATGGAAGAAAGGGAAGGGGGAGGAGTGCCAGGTGGTGATGGGCAGGTAAGGAATTAAGGTGAAAGAGGGAAATGGGAATGGGACTGGTGAAGCTGGAGTCCCTAAGGGAGTCCAATGCTGAGTTCAATGCTAACAGGCAACTCCTGTGACATGACTGCTGCCAAACTGTATTGGTCTCTGCCAGTCCTCTGGGTTTATCAGCTGCATGGAAAGGGGAGCCTAATACATGGGCAGCAGCTTGCTCTCCAAATTATATTGCTCTGGCTTGTTTACCTTGTAGACAGCTGGACTCTGACCAGTGGAGGGCCTCATGATATTGTCATTTCCCAATTGCCTTGAATTTAGGAATTCATTAGGACTCAAACATATTGCTACATGACTGACACATACAGGCCAGACTCAGTAAAGTCAACAGAATTTTTTCCATGAGGGACATTACAGCAATTCAGTAGTTTCATAACCAATGATATTAGTTTCTGAAATTCAAAGTTAATTGACTAGTTGAACTTGAGGTCCCTAGTTGCCAAAGTGGGATTTGGACACAAGACTCCAGAGGTCAAACAGCTCTGCCCTCATGATGCTGCATCTGGTCTCTTCATCGCTTTTGTTACCAAACCCACAGCAAGGACAGTTGAGAGCATCTGAAAGTCCTTACCCTGAAAGTGCTGTACCCTTATGTCTGTTTCCCTGTGTGTGCATTTACTTGGATCTCATTGTAACAGTTTTAGCCCTCTGACCCCAAGAACCCTTGCTCTATGTTCCAAGGAGAGGCCAAGAGTGCACCATAGTTTGAGAAATCCTTCTCCAGCAGGTGGTAGTTATACTTGGATGAGTCAGCACCTAAAATATTTAGAGAAATTTCCTGCCAATGACTGGACCATGCATCCCCTACAGGCTCAGCTTTTTAACGTGACTCTTGGGTGAGCTGCATTCAGTGGCACCGTTGCAATACAAACATGACACAAATGTCATTGCAGCTAGATTAGCTTGGTAAATTCCATGCACAAAATCTTGAAGGGTCAGCTCTTGAAAATTCATTGCAAGTTCATCAGTGCTGCAAGAAGAAATATCCACATCTGCCAAACAACCACAAAGGAGCCACAAGCTTTTGAGCAAAAAATGCTCCCATTTCAAATTAAGTACCTAGTTATCATCTGTAGATGCGGGAAATACAATAAATAACAAATAAATTCAACAGGTAATCCATGGGAAACTTCTTTACCTGGTGAGTGGTGAGATTGTGGAACTTGTTACCACAGGGAGACGTTGCGCTGATTAAAGTGAGGTTAAATGAGTGGGTTTATATCTGGAGAACTAGTCCAATGATTAGGAGATATGAATTCATATCCCTCCACTGTAGCTGAGGCATTTAAATACATGTACTTAAGAACACAAGAGATTCTGCAGTTGCTGGTAATCCAAAGCAACATACACAAAATTCTGGAGGAACTTAGCAGGAGAGGCAGCAACTATGGAAGTGAATGAACAGTTGCCGTTTCGATTTGAGCCCCTTCTTCAGTCCTGTAAAGAAAAGGGGAAGATACCAGAATAAAAAGGTTGGGGGAGAGGCTGAGAGACCAGCTAGAAGTTGATAGGTAAAGCCAAGTGAGTGGGAAAGATCAAGGGCTGAAGAGAAAGGAATCTGACAGGAGAGGAAAATGGACCAGAGGAGAAAGGGAAGAAGGAGAGACAGCAGGGGGAGATGACAGGCAGGTGAGGAGAAGGGGTAAGAGGCCACAGTAGGGAATAGATGTAAAATGAAACAAGTAATTACCAGAAGGAGTAAACTGTATACATGCCATCAGATTGGAGGCTTCAAATATGAGGTATTGTTCCTCTACCCTGAGGGTTGCCTTGTTATGGCAAAAGAGGAGGCCATGGACCGACATGTCAAATGGGAATAGGGTTAGAAATTAAAATGACTGGTCACTGAGAAATTCCGCCTTTGGCTAATGGAGCAGAGGTGCTCAACAAAGTGGTCCCACAATTTATGTTAGGTCTCACCAATGTAAAGGAGGCTGCATTAGGAGCACCAGATACAATAGCTGACTTCAGCAGGTTCACAGCTGAATTGTAATCTCACCTGGAAGAACTGCCTGGGGCCCTAAATGGAGGTGAGGGAGGAGGTGTATGGATAGGTGTAGCATTTTTGTCGCAGGTAGGGTAATGTGCCAAATGGAAGATTAGATGGGAGAGAAGAATGGACAAGGGAATCATGGAGGGAACGATCCCTATGGAAAGCCGAGAGTGGGGTGAGGTAAAGATGTGTTTCATGGTAGGATCCTGTTGAAGATGGCAGAAGTTGTGGAGAATGAAATGTTGGATGTGGAGGCTCATGGGGGATAGGCGAGGACAAAAGGAACTCTATCTCTGTTAAGGCACCAGGAAGATGGGGTGAACTCACGTCCAGAAAATGGAGGAAAAGTGGGTGAGGGCAGCATTAATGGTGGAGAAATGGAAACCCTGTCCTTTGAAGAAGGAGGACATCTCTTAATTTCCTGGAAAGGAAAGCCTCAACCTGGGAACAGATCTGAGGCAAAGTTAATTAATTAAGTCTGAAATTTAGAGACTGTAACCATTAATCTGCTGTCATAAAAACCAAACGTGCTTCAAGAAAAGAAATTTAGCAGGATTAGAATCAGGTTTACTATCACTGACATTTGTTTTGAAGTGTGTCGTTTTTTAACAGAAATACAATGCAAGACAAAAAATTACAACAACAAACGAATAACAAAATAGTGCAAAAAAGGATTAATGAGGTAGTGTTCAATGTCCATTCAGAAATCTGATGGCAGAGAGAAAGAGTCTGTTCCTAAAGCACTGACTGTGGGTTTTCAGGCTCCTGTACCTCATCCCCAATGGTAGCAGTGAGAAGCGGGCATGTGATGTGTCCTTAATGATGAGGGCCATCTTCTTGAGACACTGCCTTTTGATGGTGCCCATAATGCAGACAATTGATCCTGCACATTAGAATCTCCATACCAGGTGGTATTGCAACCCATCAGAATGCTCTCCACAGTGTCCTAATGAAGTGAAGCTGCTGGTATGCCTCCTTTGTGATTGCATCAATGTGTTGGGCATAGGATAGATCTTCTGAGATAAGACCACAGACCATAAGAGATAGGAGCAGAAGTAAGTCATTCGGCCCATCAAATCTGCTCTGCCAATCAACCATGGGCTGATCCAATTCTTCCAGTTATCCCCACTCCCCTGCCTTCTCCCCATACCCTTTGATGCCCTGGCTAATCAAGAACCTATCTATCACTGCCTTAAGTACAACCAATGACTTCGCCACCACCGCCACTCGTGCTTAAAAATTCCATAGATTTACCACCCTCTGACTAAAGTAGTTTCTCCACACCTCTGTTCTAAATTTTTCGTCCTTCAATCCTGAAGTCATGCCCTCTTCTCCTAGACTCCCCTACCATGGGAATTAACTTTGCTGTATCTAATCTGTTCAGGCCTTTCAAAATTCAGAATGTTTCTATGAGATCCCCCCTCATTCTCCTGAACTCCAGGGAATTCAGCCCAAGAGCTGCCAGACGTTCTTCATACGGTAACGCTTTTCATTCCTGGAATCATTCTCATGAATCTTCTCTGAACCCTCTCCAATGTCAGTAAAAACTGCACACAATACTCCAAGTATGGTCTTACGAGGGCCTTACAGAGCTTCAGCATCACATCCCTGCTCTTATATTCTATACCTCTAGAAATGAATGCCAACATTGCATTCACCTTCTTCAGAACCAACTCAATCTGGAGGTTGACCTTTAGGGTATCCTGCACAAGGAATTCCAAGTCCCTTGTATCTCTGCATTTTGAATTATCTCCCCATCTAAACAATAGTCTGCTCATTTATTTCTTCCACCAAAATGCATGACCATACACTTTCCAACATTGTATTTCATTTGCCACTTCTTTTGCCCATTCCCCTAAACTATCTTTCAGTCTCTCTGCAGGCTCTCTTTTTCCTCAACACTACCCACTCTTCCATCTATCTTTGTATCATCTGCAAATTTGGCCACAAATCCATTAATCTCATCGTCCAAATCACTGATATATATCAGAAAAAGCAGGGGTCCCAACACTGATCCCCGTGGAGCTCCACTGGTAAATGGCAGCCAGCCAGTACAGGATCACTTTATTCTCACTCTGTTTTCTGCCAATCAGTCAATGTTCCACCCATGCTAGTAACTTCCCCATAACTCCATAGGCTCTATGTTGCTAAGCAGCCTCATGTGTGGTACCTTGTCAAAAACCTTCTGAGATTCCAAGAACACCACATCTACTGCATCTCCTTTGTCTACCCTGCTTGTAATTTCCTCAAAGAATTGCAGTGGGTTGGTCAGGCAGGATTTTCCTTTCAGGAAACTATGCTGGCTTTGGCCTATCGTTTACAGAGTGCCTCCAGACACCCCGTCAATACATCCCTAACAATCGATTCCAACAACTTCCCGACCAATGATGTCAGGGTAACAAGTTTCCTTTCTATTGCCTCCCACCCTTCTTAAGTAGTGCAATAACATTTGCAATTTTCCAGTCATCCAGTACAATGCCAGAATCTATCGATTCTTGAAAGATCATTGGTACTGCCTCCACAATCTGACCAGCTATTTACTTCAGAACCTGAGGGTGTATTCCATTAGGTCCAGGAGATTTATCCACCCTCAGACCATTAAGCTTCCTGAGCACCTTCTCAGTCGTAATTTTCACTGCACATACTTCACTTCCCTGACACTCTTGAATGTCCGGTATATTGCAGATGTTTTCCACTGTAAAGAATGAAGCAAAATACGCATTCAGTTCCTCTGTAATCTCTGCATCTTTCATTACAATATCTTCAGCGTCATTTTCTATTGGTCCTCGATCCACCATCAACTCTCAGACAGACAGACATACTTTATTGATCCCGAGGGAAATTGGGTTTCGTTACAGTCACACCAACAAAGAATAGTGTAGAAATATAGCAATATAAAACCACAATTAATTAAATAATAATAGGTAAATTAAGCCAAGTGGAAATAAGTCCAGGACCAGCCTATTGGCTCAGGGTGTCTGACACTCCGAGGGAGGAGTTGCAAAGTTTGATGGCCACAGGCAGGAATGACTTTCTATGACACTCAGTGTTGCATCTCGGTGGAATGAGTCTCTGGCTGAATGTACTCCTGTGCCTAACCACTACCTTATGGAGTGGATGGGAGACATTGTCCAAGATGGTATGCAACCTGGACAGCATCCTCTTTTCAGACACAACCGTCAGAGAGTCCAGTTCCACCCCCACAACATCACTAGCTTCACGAATAAGTTTGTTGATTCTGTTGGTGTCTGCTACCCTCAGCCTGCTGCCCCAGCACACAGCAGCAAACATGACAGCACTGGCCACCACAGACTCGTAGAACATCCTCAGCATCATCCGGCAGATGTTAAAGGACCTCAGTATCCTCAGAAAATAGAGACAGCTCTGACCCTTCTTGTAGACAGCCTCAGTGTTCTTTGACCAGTCCAGTTTATTGTCAATTCGTATCCCCAGGTATTTGAAATCCTCCACCATGTTCACACTGACCCCTTGGACGGAAACAGGAGTAACCAGTGCCTTAGCCCACCTCAGGTCTACCACCAGCTCCTTAGTCTTTTTCACATTAAGCTGCAGATGATTCTGCTCACACCATGTGACAAAGTTTCCCACCGTAGCCCTGTACTCAGCCTCATCTCCCTTGCTGATGCATCCAACTATGGCAGAGTCATCAGGAAACTTCTGAAGATGGCAAGACTCTGTGTTGTAGTTGAAGTCCAAGGTGTAGATGGTGAAGAGAAGGGGAGACAGGACAGTTCCCTGTGGAGCCCCAGTGCTGCTGACCACTCCGTCTGGCACACAGTGTTGCAAGCACATGTGCTGTGGTCTGCCAGTCAGGTAATCAATAATCCATGACACCAGGGAAGCATCCACCTGCATCACTGTCAGCTTTTCATCCAGCAGAGTAGGGCGGATGGTGTTGAACGAACTGGAGAAGTCAAAAAACACAACCCTCACAGTGCTCGCTGGCTTGTCCAGGTGGGCGTAGACACGGTTCAGCAGGTAGACGATGGCATCCTCAACTCCTAGTCGGGGCTGGTAGGCGAACTGGAGGGGGTCTAAGTGTAGGCTGGAGCTACTCTAGAACAAGTCTCTCCAGGGTCTTTTACCCCTTATAAACTTAAAAAACCTTTTAGTATCTTCTTATATATTAGTCACCAGCTTCCTTTCATAATTCATCTTTTCCTTCCTAATGACCTTCTTAGTTTAGTTCAGCAAGTTTTTAAAAGCTTCCCAATCCTCTACCTTCCCACTAGCTTTGGCTTGCTTGTATGCCCTCTTTTTTTTTGCTTTTACTTTGGCTCTGACTTCATTTTGTCAGCCACAGTAGTGTCCTTCTTCCATTCAAAAATTTCTTCTTATTTAGAATATACCTGTCTTGCAATTCCTTCATTTTTCACAGAAACTCCAGCCATCGCTGCTCTGCTGTCCTTCTGCTAGTCCCTTTCCAGTCAACTCTGGCCAGTTCCCCTCTCATGCCATTGTAATTTCCTTTATTCTACTGAAATACTGACACATTGGAATTTAGTTTCTCCTTCTCAAATTTCAAAGTGAACTCAATCATATTGTGATCACTGTACTCTAAGGGTTCCTTAACCTTAAGCTCTCTTATCACCTCTGAATCATTGCACAACACCCAATCCAGCACAGCTGATCCCCAGTGGGCTCAACTACTAGCTGTTCTAAACAGCCATCCCTTAGACAATCTACAAATTCTCTCTCTTGAGATCCAGTGGTGACCTGGTTTTTCCCATCCACTTTCATGTTAAAAATCCCCAATGATTATCATGACATTGCCCTTCTGACACGCTTTTTGTATTTCCTGCTGTAACTTGTAATCCACATCCCAGCTGCTGTTTGGAGGCCTGTATATAACTGCCATTAGGGTTCTTTTACCCTTGCCATTTCTTAGCTCAAACCATGGAGACGCTATACATTTCGATCCTATGTCATCCTTTTATAATGATTTAATATTATTTCTTTCCACAGGGCCACGCCACCCCCTTCTGCCAACTAACCTATCTTTCCTTGGACATTCAGCTCCCAATGGCAGCCATCTTTTACCCAAGTTTCAGAAATGGCCACAGCATCATACTTGCCAATTTGTAGCTGAATTTCAAGATCATCCATTTTATTTCTTATGCTGCGTGCATTCAAATATAACACTTGCAGTTCAGTATTTCTGTTTTAACTGTACCACACATCTATTGCCCTGTAATTCATCCTACTGGCTGTGATTATGTCTCATCTCCTGCCTGTCCTTTCTTTCATCACTGTTGCACACTATCTTTGATTTATTTGTTTTTTCCTTCCTCAGCTCTCTCACTCCGGTTCCCATCCCCCTGCCAAATTAGTTTAATCCCTCCCAAACAGCTTTATTAAACATGCCTGCTAGGATATTGGACCCCTTTGGGTTCAGGTGTAACCTGTCCTTTTTGTGCAGGTCATACCTCTCCCAGAAGAGGACCCAATGATCCAGGAACTGAAAGCCCTGCCTCCTACACCAGCCATGCATTAATATGCCTGATCATGCTATTCTGGCACTCGTTAGTACGTGGCACAGGCAGCAATCCTGAGATTACTATCCTAGAGGTCCTGCTTTTCAGCTTCCTACCTACCTCCCTGAATTCCCTCTTCAGAACGTCCTCCCTTTTTCTACCTATGTCATTGGTACCAATGTGTGCCAAGACCTCTGGGTATTCACCCTCTCCCTTCAGAGTACTCTGCACCTGATCTGAGACATCTTGTACCCAGGCATCTGGGAGGCAACACACCATGGGGGTATCTCTATCAGGTTGACAGTACCTCCTGTCTGTTTCCCTCACTATGGAATCTCCAATGACTACCATATTCCTCATCTTCCTCTTTCCCTCTGCACCACAGAACCAGTCTCAGTACCAGAGACTGATTGCCGTGGTTATCCTCTGTCAGGTCACCCCCCACAACTGCATCCAAAATGAGATAATGATTACTGAGGGGGGGATGGCCACAGGGGTGCTCTCTACTATTAGAGCTCTTCCCTTCCCTTTCCTGACAGTCACACACTTATGTAACTCCTTCAGCCTTGGGGTGACTAACTCCCTGTAGCTCCTATCTATCTCCTGCTCAGTTTCCCTAATAAACTGCAGGTCATCAAGCCACAGCTCCGGATCCCTCACATGTTGATGACTGGGAAGTTGAAGCTGTTCACCCTTTCCCACTGTTGACCCCAGAATGAGGATTGTTGTGAATTCTCCCAATTCCCCCTTACTATCACTTTGTTTGTTCTAAAACCACTTGCATTTTACGTCAACATCTAAACCCTATGAATGTAAGAAGCTTGGTATGGAAAAGAACAGAAAAGAACGATATATATATAGGATGAATTGGAATAGACACATGCACAAATATTTCAAGGATCTTGGACTTCATGTTATCTCATTATTACTTGCAGATGTGTATTGTGAAACATTTCATTTTCTTTGTAAATTATCAATTGAGGTATAACTGAGGTACAAAACACTTGCAAATCTACTGCTTGATTATAGAAGTAAAAACTAGTTTTTGCCAAAGAGAGCAACCAATTACAACTTTATAAAACATCGGTTAGGCCACAGCTAGAATATTGTATGCAATTCCAGACACCACACTAAAGGAAGGCTGTAGGTGCACATGTGAGAGTGCAAAGGAAATTCACCTTGATGTTGTCTGGATTGGCAAGCTTAATTTTTTTTCTGGAGGAGGTTGAAGAATGACCTGACAAAGGTCTATAAAATTATGGAAGTGATAGATAAAGTGGATAGTAATCATCTTTTCCTCATGGTGGGGATGTCTAAGGCAAGATGCTTTGTGTTTAAAGTGTAATGTAAGAGAATTAGATGGGGGCTGGAGGGGGAATTATTTTACAGAAAGGGTAATTGGAGTCTGGAATGTGCCACCTGAAGATGTGGGGGAGGCAAGTATTCACATGATATTTAAGGAGCATTGAGACAAATATATCCATTACTTTGGAGATTAAAGTATTTCAATTCTCATGGAAGGATATGGTTAGATTCAGGTAGAAAGAAGATTGGGTCTGACTGAAATAGATGGGCCAAAGGGCCTGTTTCTGTGCTGTAGTGCTCTATGACCCTATGATTCTAAGTCATAAAAGGCTATGGACCTAATGTAGATGAATGGGATTAGATACAACAGGTGTTATGAGGATGGTGCATACAAGAGCCTGTTTCTGTTCTTGCATGGCTCTGTGACTCTTGCAACATCATCCAAAGTCAAAGCAAAAAGCTGGAGTTTGGATAAAAACTGCACCTTTGCCCATTCTGAATGTCTCAAAATGTCTTCATTAGTTTAGAATAACTTGAAGCAATATTCACAACTCTCTGAAATGCTAATATATGCACTGCAAGTTCTCACAAACAGAAACATGACTGTGAACAGCTAATCAGTTTTTAATGATGAGGTGCAGAAAGAAACATTGGGCAAGAATCATTTTTCCTACTTCCTTCTTGTGACATATAAAACTTTTAGAAGTAGCAGTCAATTCAAACGAGGATGATGTCTTTAGCGAAGATAATCCACTTGTTTGATCTCATCCACGAAAGACGATCCTGCCCTCTTCCTGAGTTACTTTGATGTCCTTCAAAAGGCAAATAGAACGAGAGCAGTCACCAAACACTGTAGAAATGTCAGTCTGTCAGGGCTACTCAGTGATGTTCTGGCTTGCACCACAAAACAACCACTTTCTGACCAGGATGTGAGGGTCGCTACAAACTGCATAGCTCTTACCGGTTTTGGTATCCTTATATCTAATGTGGAAGTAGCTGAAAAGCTGACTACAATACAAAACCCTGCACAATGTACGACTAGAATTCACAAAGCAGCTTTCCCTTTTGAGTGTGCCGTATTACTTTTGACTCTTTATCCATTTCATGTTTGTTTGGTGCTTAATGAAGAAAAACCTTATTTAAAAACATAGAGCAGATAGTAACTATGCCACCAATGCACATTCCTGGAATATTCACCTCCGGTGTAAATACTCCGCGCTGACCTAGCACAAGGCCAAGAGCCAAACACCACTTCTATTCAGCTGGAAGTATAGCTTCTTCTGCAATTTCCAGAGGATGAACAGAACTCAACCGTCTGGTTACCCTAGGTGAGGAATCACAGCACAAAGCACAATAATGGCATCATGATAATGGCCTTGGACCTCACACAAACATTCCCATCAATCTTCTCTCATTCCCTGACCCCACTCTCCTTTTTACGCAAAGCCATTTTGCCAGCCCAAGATAGGGTTCATAGAACTGAAGAATGATCATTTTCTTCACGTTGTTTAATGCAGACACAGATTATATCTTTTATTTAGAGATATAGCACGGTAACAGATGCTTCTGGCCCAACAAGCCCACCATGCCTAGTAACACCCATATGACCAATTAACCTACTACTCCATATGTCTTAAGAAAGTGGGAGGAGAATGGAGCACCTGCAGTAAATCCACATGGTCATGGGGAGAACTAACAAGTTCCTTACAAACAGCGGCAGGAATTGAACCTGGTTTACTGGTGCTTTAATAGTGCCTTTCTAACCACTGTCACCATGAGACTTATATAGAGCCCTTCACAATATCCCATTTTGATAAGCAGGGCAGAACTGTGAGGATCATGTTTTTTAATTTCTCAAGTGCCTTCAATACCATACAGCCCTTATTGCTGGGGAAAAAGCTCTGTTCAACGCAGGTTGACACTTCCATTGTATCCTGAATAGTGGACTACCTGACTGGCAGACCACAATTTGTGCAGCTTCACAGCTGTGTGTCAGACGTGGATATAGGTAACACTGGGGCCCCACAGGGCACTGTATTGGCCCCCTTCCTGTTTACCCTGTATACCTCAGACTTCAGGTACAACATTGAGTCATGTCATCTGCAGAAATTTTCTGATGACTCAGCAAAAGTTGTGTGTATAAAGGGAGGACAGGAGGGTGAATACAGGGCCTTGGTGGAGGACTTTGTCAAATAGTGCAAACTGAATCATCTGCAACTCACCATCAGATGATGATGGACTTTAGGAAGACTAAGCCTGCACTGTTCCCTGTTACTATTGATGGTGAGGATGTGGATGTAGTGAGGACTTACAAGTACCTGGGGATGCAACTGGATGACATATATGAGTGGAGCACTAACAAAGAGGCTGAGTACAAGTAGGGTTTGAGTCACCTCTACTTCCTTAGGAGACTGAGGTCTATTGGAGTATGCAGGTCTCTCCTTCACAAGTACTGCCAGTCTGCTGTCGCAGGTACAGTCTTCTAAGCGGTGGTGTGCTGGGGCAATGGCATCAACATGGGCGATGCCAACAGGTTCAGTAAACTTATTAGAATGGCTAACTCTGTTATAGTAGTCAAACTGGACACACTGCAGGCTGTGGTAGAACAAAGGACCTTACGGAAAATCCTGTATTAATCACTCTCTGCATACCACCTTGGCTGAACAGAGGAGCACTTTTAGTAATAGACTAAGTCAACTGTGCTGCTCCAAAAAGTGCTATATGAGGTCATTCTTAACCTCAGCTATTAGGCTCTATAAATAGGAGTCAACTTATAGCTGGGGAAGTGATGACCCCTCCTGTTAGACTGTTTGAGGTAACCTTTTTTTATTCTTTCTTACTTCTCTTCTAATATTTGTATATCTGTGCACTTGTAATGCTACTTTGACACAATAATTTCCTTTGGGATCAATAAAGTATCTATCGAATCTAATCTAATCTAATCTAATCAAGAGTACAAAAGAGAAGGTCTTTGAAGGATAATTATCATTGCCTTGTTAGAAAAGTAGCAATAATGTAATAACCACTAATCCGCTGATATTGGTTTGCTCAGTAATATTGGCTTCTACATCAAGGACCACTCCTTTGATATTTATTAAAATAATTCCACAGAATAATTAGATATATATATATAGTTAGATAGATAGATACTTTATTCATCCTCAAGGGGAAATTCAACATTTTTCCAGTGTCCCATACACTTATTGTAGCAAAACTAATTACATACAGTATTTAACTCAGTATAAATATATGCATCGAAAATCACCCTCCCAAAAAGCATTAATAAATAGCTTTTAAAAAGTTCTTAAATAGTTTACTAAAGTGCATTAAGTGGTAACTTAAGCTCAGTCCTAACCCCGGCACTTTAACATGTCTTGCCCCTGGTGGTTGAATTGTAGAGCGTTGGGGAGTAATGATCTCTTCATCCTGTCTGATGCATTGCATAAACTTTACAAAGTAGCACAGAAATGGAGACAAAGACTGAAAATAGTTGGTGAACAATAATTCAAATTTATCCTGGTCAATAAAAATGCTGAGCAGTACAAAGTGGGATTTCTCTTCACAAACCACAAAAACTGTGTAATAAGCAAAGTAACATCCCTGGGGACTAATGTACAAAGAAGGTCAGAGCTAAGTAGCAAGCAACAAAATCGGAGTAACTTAAACTTAACACCTCAATAGCCACAGTCAAAACATGTGAAGATATTCCCAAAGTTTATCAGTTGAAAATGAATTTGAACAATAAAATTCAGAGAAGTAAAATGCTGTAGATTACTGGAACTTCAGTTCATTGAGATGTTAAAAGACAAATATTTTCTATCCTCCTAGGATTCTTGTGCAAAATTTTCAATTTCTGAGAAGCTTAAAATGTAACTTAATTGTAGAAGATATCAAATTCAAGGAGACTTGTCTGTTTTGCAGGTGAGCATCCATGCTTAGTTCCAGAGCCAATTCTTTATCACGATGTTGTTACTCTTCCTCCTATACTTCTCCCATTCCCTTTTATAATCACTGATGTTTCAGTTTCTCGTATCCCTTCCAATCAAGTGCTTTGGATCTCCACAGCCCTCTGGACAAAAAAAAAATCTCAACTTCCCTCTGATTCTGTTGGCAGTGCCTTTCACTCTATGGCCTCAATGAGAGGAAATTATGTGATTTTCTATTCAAATCTCTTAAATCTCCATTCAGTCAATTAATACCCAATTTAATGTTGCCTGTTGACCTTTAAAGATAGCCACTCTTTGCCTTTCCAATCCCCCTTGTGTCTTCATTAATTATCCCTCTTATTTACAGAACCTTCCTTGGTCATTTGCCATAATCCTTTTTCCTCCTCATCCTCTACGGTTCAGTAATTTTTCTTTGAGGATGTATGTAATTTTTACTTGAACTACCACTTCCCTGACAACCCTCCACTATTTCAATACTCATTTCTAACTTATCTATGGCAAGTACCAAAATAATAGAAATGAAAATTACTCAACTTATAAACCGATCTTGCAGACTAACTTTGTAAACAAATAACACATAATAGTAAAATGCAAACAGAAAATCTTGAAAATGCTGTGTCTATGGGGAGAAAAACAGAGTCACAATGACGAAAGGATCTGTAGATGCTGGAAATCCAAGCAACACACACAAAATGCTGGAGGAACACAGAAGGCCAGGCAGCATCAATGGAAAAGAGAAAACAGTCGACATTTCAGGCCGAGACTGTTCATCAAGACTGGAAAAAAGCATAAGCAGCCTATGTTCACTTCTAGTTTGATCTTCAGGGTAACAGTGAACAGAAAACTCGGACTTGGAGGGCAAAGCATAGTCATGATGGTGCTAATAGGCGACTCCTTTGCTTGCATCTTCAGAAACAGCTTTATTTCTATCTTTGATATCTCATTTTTGCCCTTTCAAGTTCCTTCGAAGACCCTGACCTGGAGTTATTGATGCACCATCAATAACTCACTCTGACGTAAGGCGAGATATCGGCTTTTATTGACTGGAAGAAGGAACGAGCAGTGAGTGACCACCATACTACATCCTGGAGACTGACAGACTGGGCTCAGGCCTTGATTGCATTTGTACCGGGGTCTGTGGGAGGAGCCACAGGAGCAGTCAGCAGGGGGCGTGTCCAGACAGGTATATGTAGTTCACCACAGTTATACTGACTTTGGTTCTTTGCAGACCCACTCTCAGGGCCTCACAAATGGCCGCTTTTTGATATTGCAAGGACACGGCCTGAAAGACTAGCATGCCTCCAGGTGCCAGATTTTTGTGGCTCTGGAGATGGGCTGATTTAAGGCTGGTGCCTCCAACTGAGGTGTCACAGGAGAACACGGTAGATTGGAAGCAGCAGGCTAGCTGCCATGGGTTGTGTGTCCAGAGACCTGAGCTCGGAAATATGATGCACCAGACTTTTAACACTATAAATCAGTGAATTATTTGTTATGTCTCCCCTCTCACTGTGAAATGAGCACAACTCTTTCTCCCTTATTAGGGAGAGAAAAAGCCTGTGGAATATTGAATTACTGGGTGAATAAGTAGCCTTTAGGGTACTACAAGTCTGTGTCTTCATTGATATTTTGCTGCACACTTGTGCTTGGTGCTGGGCACCGATGCTTTTTTGCTGGTGAGGTGGGGTGGAGATTGTTGCCTTGCTGTTGCTTGTGTATGGGAGTGGGGAGCTGGGGGGGGTGGGCTTTGGGGTTCTAATATTTAATTGTCATTCAGTCTTTGGGCACTCCTCTGTTTTCATGGATGTTTGCTAAGAAAATTTCAGGAATGTATATTGTATACATTTCTCTGACATTAAATGTACCTATTGAAAACTATAAATTGGAAAGGCTCCATACAGTCACTTTATCTGTCATGACTATAATAATCCTCTGAAGCAACCCTCATCTTAATGCTATTCACCTGCTTTGATCACAGAGTCTGTCCCCTCACCTTCCCCCCTTTTTGTTTAAACATAGAACATAGAATAGTACAGCACATTAAAGTGAACAGTATATTCACATCCCTTTTGAAAGTTACTTTGATACCCACTTGGATCGTTCTTTAAGACAATGAATTGCAGAATTGGTACTTGTATCTGCTTAATCAGATGATTGGCCCTTCCACTAAGGCAGAAGACTGGGACAGAATTTGGCAAGGAATGCAGCATAAATCACTGTAACAATGTCGACTTTGTTTGAAATACTGTGAAAACTGTATGGCTGGGTTTGCAAGCTGCATGGACAATGTAGAAATGAATGGGCCAGGTCATGCTGGACTAGGCTTGAATTGTGCCTTCTACTCACACAGAATATCATGGTCCACAGCTCCTAATGTCTAACCAGAAGAAACTGTTTCTCCCTAATAATTCTATTAAAATCTATCACAACTTTTGACATCACCACCAATCAACTTTTTTTTGCTCCTAGCAGAACAATTACAATTTTTTAGTCTCCCTACTGAACTGAATTCCCTCAAACCTGGCACCATTCTGGTTAATATCCTCCATACCCACTCCTTGGAGAAAAATAACAGATTCAACAGAACTGCATCCTGCTTAGATTAGGATTATAAAACAGCTTGATAGTCTAGACATAGAGGAAATGAACAATTGGATGAGGGGTGGGTTATATGGAGCCTAAACATTGACTTTGTCCAACTACAGCATCTGATCTGATCCTATGTCACTGGATTATATTAACAACTGGTCAAATGTTCTACAGACTAACGCCAGCTAGCTGCAGTGTGTGTATGCCAGAGAGTTCAGAACATCTGCTCCTTTAGAACTACAGACTATGTTGGACAGTATATAAGTTACATCATGGTTCACAGTGGACTCAGCTATTTACCTGAGAAGCTGCTGCACATAAATTTTTCATTGCACCTGTACACACATCTCCTTGTGCAAATGACAATAAATTCAACTCAACTTGAGCTGACAGGTCCTGAAATAGTTCTTTTGCATACTGAGCTTCAGGGTGAGAGGTGCTTTGTTTCTGGCCACATTTTTAACTTAATCAATGTTAATATTTTTAATTAAATTGCAAACAGGATGTGGTTTTAACTGAATGCCTGATGTTTAATAATGCCATTGCAGTGCACCCCCACTTTATGGGAGGGTTATATTCCAGGTCCTTCTGGTCCAAAAGCTCTAGCTAATTATATGTAACTTACAGAGTAAGAACTTGAAAACTAACTCATGAAATACTTAAAACCAGCTTTCACATGGAATGTAAAACCATAGAACATTCAGCCAATCTCCCTCCCTTTCCCTCTCTGCAGATCCCAGGGACCCTGAAAGATGGCAGCCATAAACTTATTTTCTTTTGCAACCCCTCATTAAATGGTCTCATCACATTCTGTGGTGATTACGACCATCTCAGACTATACCTGTCTGTATAAATTTCAATCCTATTCCTGTTATCAAAAGCCTGGTTCACATAGACACTACTTTCAGGTGGACTGGAGTGGGAAATTAAAACCTTCCACTTACTACTCTTATTTAAAGGTTGTGGATTTTGAACTGCTGTCCTTTGATTCTGCACACAGCCTCAAAGTCAATCAGCCAAGGCTCACCACATTAGAAAAATTGGACCATTTAATCTGACCTGGAAATGGAAAGGCTCTGTATTATTGCCAGCCTTAACAAGCAGTAAATTAATGGCCAAGGAACTCACCAACACCGTTACTTCTTCAGGAGGCTAAGGAAATTTGGCAATTCCCCTTTTACTCACCAATTTTTATTAATCTCTCCGGAGACATCACAGCTTGGTATGGCAACTGCTCAGCCCACAACCGCAAGAAACTACAGGGAGTTGCGAACACAGCTCAGTACACCATAGGAACCAGCTTCTCCTCCATGGACTCTCTCTACATTTCTCACTGTCTCAGTAAAGTAGCTGGCATAAACAAGGATCCCAACCATCCTGGACATTCTCTCCTTTCCCCATTCCAATTGGTCAGAAGATACAAAAGTCTGAAGCACATACGGTCAGGCTCAAGGATAGCTTCTATTCTGCTACTGTAAGACTACGGCACAAACCCCAGGTCTGCTCATGTACGTTTTTGAACTCAGAGTCTATCTTATTATGGCTCTACACCCTATAGTCAGCCGGGAGTGCATTTCCTCCATACTGTAAAACTGTACTCTGCATTATAAGAGCATAAGACCATAAGAGATAGGAGCAGAATTAGTCCATTTGACTCATCAAGGTTACTCTGCCACTTCCCTGATCCAATTTCCCTCTCAGCCCCATTATCGTGCCTTCTCCCTGTAACCTTTGACATCCTGACAAATCAGGAATCTATCAACTTCTACCTTAAGTACACCTTATGACTTGGCTTTGACACCCACCCATGGCAATGAATTCCACAGATTCGTCACCATCTGGCTAAAGAAATTCCTCCTCTTCTCTCTTCTAAATGGACATCCCTCTATTCTGAGGCTGTGCTCTCTTGTCTTAGACTCCCCCAGCATAGGAAACATCTTCTCACATCCACTACCTAGGGTTTTCAATATTTGATAGGTTTCAGTGAGATCCCCCTTATTCTTCCAAATATTTTACCCTGTACTGCCACAATGCATTGTTATAATGAAATACTCTGCATGGATAGTATGTAAGACAAGCTCTTCACTGTGACAAAAGTGAACCAATTTACCAATAAAGAAATAGTTTACCAATATTGACCTTCTGTAGTGATGAATAAAATTACTTTGTTTCATGGTCAAAACTGAATTTCAGCTTCTTGGATTCCATTTCTTTCAATAAACTGAGAAGAGGCTACCTTTAATGCAAAGAACCCATCTCATAATCAGAATCAGGTTTATTGTCATTAGCATGTGATGTGAAATTTGTTAACTTAGCAGCAACAGTTCAATACAATATATAATCTAGCAGAGAGAGAGAAAAATAATAATAATTAAGAGAATAAAACAATAATAAATAAGCAAGTAAATCAATTACGCATATTGAATAGATTTTTTAAAATGGGCAAAAACAGAAATACTGTATACTAAAAAAGTGAGGTAATGTCCAAAGCTTCAATGTCCATTTGGGAACTAGATAGCAGAGGGGAAGAAGCTGTTCCTCAATCACTGAGTGTGTGCTTTCAGGCTTCTGTACTCCTACCTGATGGTAACAGTGAGAAAAGGGCATGCCCTGGGTGCTGGAGGTCCTTAATAATGGATGCTGCCTTTCTGAGACACCACTCCCTAAAGGTGTCCTGGGTACTTCATAAGCTAGTGCCCAAGATAGAGCTGACTAGATTTACAACCTTATGTAGCTTCTTTTGGCCCTGTGCAGTAGCTCCTCCATACCAGACAGTCAGAATGCTCTCCACGGTACAACTATAGAAGTTTTTATATGTGTTTGTTGACATGCCAAATCTCTTCAAACTCCTAATAAAGTATAGCCGCTGTCTTGCCTTCTTTATGACTAAATCAATATGTTGGGATCAGGTTAGATCCTCAGAGATCTTGACACCGAGAAACCTGAAGATGCTCACTCTCTGCACTTCTGATCCCTCTGTGAGGATTGGTATGTGTTCCTTTGTCTTAACCTTCCTGAAGTACACAATCAGCTCTTTCGTCTTACTGACGTTCAGTGCCAGGTTGCTGCTGCAGCACCATTCCACTAGTTGGCATATCTCACTCCTGTACGCCCTCTCGTCACCACCTGAGATTCTACCAACAATGGTTGTATTGTCTGAAAATTTGTAGATGGTATTTGGCAATGATCAATGAGGACGGGAGAGGTTCCCGAGGATTGGAGGGTTGCGATGTTGTTTCCTTATTCAAGAAAGGGAGTAGAAATAACCCAGGAAATTATAGACCAGTGAGTCTTACTTCAGTGGTTGGTAAGTTGATGGAGAAGATCCTGAGAGGCAGGATTTATGAACATTTGGAGAAGCATAATATGATTAGGAATAGTCAGCATGGCTTTGTCAAAGACAGGTCGTGCCTTATGAGCCTGATTGAATTCTTTGAGGATGTGACTGAACACATTGATGATGGTAGAGCAGCAGAAGTAGAGGAAAATGGATTTCAGCAAGGCATTTGATAAGGTACCCCATGCAAGGCTTATTGAGAAAGTAAGAAGGCATGGGATCCAAGGGGACATTGCTTTGTGGATCCAGAACTGGCTTGTCCACAGAAGGCAAACAGTGGTTGTAGACAGGTAATATTCTGCATGGAGGCTGGTGACCAGTGGTGTGCCTCAGGGATCTGTCTTGGGATCCCTACCCTTTGTGATTTTTATAAATGACCTGGATAAGGAATTGGAGGGATGAGTTAGTAAATTTGCTGATGACACAAATGTTGGGTGTGTTGTGGATAGGGTGGAGGGCTGTCAGAGGTTACAATGGGACATTGATAGGATACAAAACGGGGCTGAGAAGTGGCAGATGGAGTTCAACCCAGATAAGTGTGAAGTGGTTCATTTTGGTAGGTCAAAAATGATGGCAGAACATAGCATTAATGGTAAGACTCTTGGCAGGTGGAAGATCAGAGGGATCTTAGGGTCCGAGTCCATAGGACACTGAAAGCTGCTATGCAGGTTGACTCTGTAGTTAAGAAGGCATACAGTGCATTGGCCTTCATCAATCATGGGATTGAGTTCAAGAACTGAGAGGTAATGTTATAGCTATTTAGGACCCCGGTCAGACCCCACTTGGAGTACTGTGCTCAATTCTGATCACCTCACTATAGGAAGGACTTGGAAGCCATAGAAAGGGTATAGAGGAGATTTACAAGGATGTTGCCTGGTTTGGGGAGCATGCCTTATGAGAATAGGTTGAGTGAACTCTGCCTTTTTTCCTTGGAACGACAGAGGATGAGAGGTGACCTGATAGAGGTTTATAAGATAATGAGAGGCATTGGTCATGTGGATAGTCAGAGGCTTTTCCTCAGGGCTGAAATGGATAACATGAAAGGGCATAGTTTTATGGTGCTTGGAAGTAGGTACAGAGGAGATGTCAGGGGTAAATTTTTGACACAGAGAGTGGTGAGTGCATGGATTGGGCTGCCGGCGACAGTGGTGGAGATGGTAACAATAGGGTCTTTTAAGAGACTCTTGGATAGCTCCATGGATCTTAGTAAATTAGAAGGCTATGGGTAAGCCTAGGTAGTTCTAAGGTAAGGACATGTTCAGAATAGCTTTTTGGGCCGAACGGCCTGTATTGTGCTGTAGGTTTCTATGTTTCTGTCCTCTTCAGTTCCCTACCCTTCTGACACATAGGGCCAGACTAAGTGCCAGAGGCATGGCCGCTATTGCTTCCCCCAAGTAGGTCAACCCGTCCAGCAGTACTCAGAATGGAGTACTTAAGTTGAGGACAACAGCCACAGGGTGATCTCCACTAACCGACACTTTCCCTGCCCTCTCCTGACAGTCACCCATTTATGTCTCCTGTAGCCTTGGAGTGACTACTTTCCTGTAGCTCCTATCTATCACTGCTTCACTAAGAGAAATGAGTGGGAGAGACCAAAGTAGTGTAAGTATTTGGTAACTTACACTTCTTTGAATTGTTTGTTTTTGCATTGTAAATATTTTCATCACCTTTTCAAAGTTTAATATTTTTCAGTTTATTTTTAATTATCTTGCTAGATTATTTTTCAATGATTTTAAATATTTTTTATCATTTCTTAATGTCAGGGACATTCAAAAATGTTCAAAGCTTTGCCCACTGGCTGACACAGTTTACTGAAAAATTTACACAGTGAACTTGCTATTAATTTGGCAAGGAAAGCTGGACCAACGTAATCTAGAGAAAATAATTAAAAGATGGTGCTGACCTTCTCTGGTGAGCAAAAGATGCTGCGGTGCAAATAACATCTCAATTACAGTCTCACAGTTGTGTGAAATTGCTTCTCTTGCACATTAGAACCCAAGAAAAGGTAAAGGACAAGCACGTATCCTGGTTCCTTACAGCTACAAATGATAGATGTGGACAGGATCACTGACATTCATCAGCTGTAATCCTGCACTCAGAGAGATGCTACCCAAATGAGAACTCAATGCTTTCAAAGAGGATGTGAATGGAGTTTAAAAATCATTTCAGGTTGACAGGAGTACTGCACACAAACCATCAATGGCAGGGTGCATTATTGCAATTTCGCAGGTAACCTTTCATTGCTCCTCATTGGAACTATATTGGTTTATTTTGCCAATGATCCAGAGAACATTGGACCTTTTACGGTTTAGTCATCTCCACTGTAGGACTGGGATACAACTTTGTCTCATCTTACAGGAGCAGCCTATAAAGGATGGGCAACAGGCAAACCATTCAGCAAAACAAAATCTCATTGCAGGATTACATATTATTCAGAATGTTAAATGTTACCAAATGAAATGAGCATCTCTAACTGAGGTTCTAATCAGAGGTTTTTAGAGCACCTGAAATGATTAATTGTTGTTTAATGAGTCATTAATTGTTTAGAGCTCCTTATGTCATTTCTCAAGCGACTCACTTTTATAATGTAGTCTCCTGGTGCTTTCTATTTATGCTTGTTAAGTTTATTTTGATAGGCTCAGAGATTCCATGTTGCTTGTATTATTTAAGCGGAAGCCTGATTAGTGCTAATCGTGGGGTCCTTTTTTGAGAATGTTACTTCTCACAATGTCACTCAGCCGAGCCATCGATGTTCTGTTAGAATTCCTATGAATAAACTCTGGTCACCATCTCCACAATGGAGTCTGACTTCCCTCCACATTTGCGTTCCAACATTGCCAGTGCAAACCATGGCAGAAGCCAATCTATATAAACTAATTTGTTCACATTAGATCCTTATACCTCTACGCCTTTCTTTTGTGGCTGCATTATATGGGATGTGTTAAATGTGGGAATGATTGGCTGTAGGAGTTCATCCTTTCAGTTTACATGCATTGTATGGCTATGCAGATCTATCTACTTTTATGTAAATGTGACATACTCTCAGTGAGTATTTCTGGACTTATTTGCATGCATCTGAATCTGAATCAGGTTATTATCATTGAGGTATGTTGTGAAATTTGTTGTTTTGCATATATATAGTGGCTATTACATCTGCTGTATTTATTCACATTAAATCTACATACATGTCATTTTTCATTTGTGACTGGTTTCACAGCAATAAAATAAAGAGAGAATTAATTAGTATCTCATTATATCTACAGCAATTTTCATGGTGAGAGTACATTTCTTTCCTAATTATTTTCTTGTCCTTTTATTAAGTCCTTTCCTCACCTGGGCCACATCCAGCAGTGCAGACAATCTTTTTATCAATGCAGTCACAAACAGATGCATTATAGTGGTGCAAAACCAAAAAGATGACCAACTCTGATATTAATGGGATCAGCTGATCACATTTCCAAACTCAGACACAAAAGTGTGTCTCACCATTACTGTAGGAAAACTTGGTTATTCTAACACAGTCTCCAGTAACTACTGTTTCAGAGGAAGAGGACAAGCTAACAGAGACAAGAGCAGAGGGTGTTCCCAGGCTGATTGAAGGCCAATGTTGAGGCAGCACCTATGCTGTTTCTTATTTAAGCATTTTTAATTAATTAGCATTTGACAATCCTACTGCCAGATTTCAGAACAATTCATGAACCCATGAACACTACCTCAGTACTTTTCTCTTTTTGCTCTCCTTACTTTTTATAATGTATATATTTCTTATTGTAATTTGTAATTACAGTACATGCACTATACCTCTACTGCAAAAGAAACTAATTTCACAGCATTCATCAGTGATAATAAACCTGATTCTGAGGCCAGAGAACTGAGCTTTTCTTTTGATTACCTGCTGACAATGGTTTCCTTATTTTACAGAGCATTAAGAATCATAATCAAGTTCAGGTTTATTGTCACTGAATTATGTCACATAAGTTGTTGTTTTGTGCCAGCAGAACAGTGCAATATATAAGATATACTATAAATTGTAATAAGAAATATATAAAAAATTAAGTAAGTAGTGCAACAAGAGAACAAAAATAGTGATTTAGTTCATTGGTTCATTGCCATTCAGTAAAACCTGATGGCAAAGGGGGAGAAGTTGTTCCTAAAATCCTTGGAAAAACCCAAGTACTGGATCCTTCTCACTGAGCCGAGGATATATCTTAATCACTAATACGGCAAGTACTGACACAACGTTATTCCTGACCTAAAATGATTTCACAAAGCAGTTTAACAGAAGCACGGCAGCAGACTCAAAGTTGAAATGTATCTTGATATGAATGTACTACAACTTTCCATGGAACAATGTTTTCCTTTTTGAAAAAGACAAATGCTTGTAGAAAACTTTTGCTATTATGTGGCTTTCTGAGACTGAAGTCTTACCCATCAACCCGATTTTGCTGATTTAAAATTATCTAGCAACTCAATAGATATCAACTCTAAATATACGTTCTTCAGTATCTGTCATTTTTTAAGTTATAGGATAATACAGTATCCCTGTGACCAGAAAGCAACCTTCAGTCATCGAAAGTAAAATGCTAGAACTAAAAACCAAAAATGCTGGGAATACCTTGTAGGTCAAGAATCTCTGGACAGAGAAACAGAGTTAACATTCAGTTAACTTGCCAGCTTGCACTTTTTTCCTCCCCCACCTTCTATTCTGGCTACTTCTCCCTGTAGTCCAGTCCTGATGAAGGGTCTTGCCCTGAAACATTGAACATTCTTCCTTTCCATAGATGCTGCCTGACCTGCTGAGTTCCTCCAGAATTTGCTCTGGATTAGGAGCATCTGCAGAATCTTTTGCATCAACTGTCACTGAGGTTCCATCAGAAACCCAGAAGCTGTGCATCAACTTGAAATATTAACTCCTTTTCTTGATCTAGAGATGTTCTCCAACACATTGTATATCCCAAGTGATTTTTGTTTTGCACTGAGTAAAGCAGCAAGGATAAGAGATTATCCAGCTCTTACCAAGTCAATTAATCACATCAAAGACCTACTGTGCATTCCCAAACCAAAAGCCATGGATGAACCAGGGGTATGTCATCTGCTGAAGGCTAGATCTGTGGCATTTAAGTCTGGCGACCTAAGCCTGTACCAGAAAACTAGATATGATTTGCAGAGGACTATTTCAAGGGCGAAGAGTCAATTTCAAATGAGGTTGGAGGCAACATCGGACGCACGGCAACTCTGGCAGGTTTGCAAGACATTACTTCCTACAAAGCAAAACTCAATAGCATGAATAGCGGCGATGTTTCACAACCAGATGAATTCAATGCCTTCTATGCTCGCTTTGAAAGGGAGAACTCAACTACAACTGTGAAGATCTCTGCTGCACCTGATAACCCTGTGATCTTTGTCTCAGAGGCCGATGTTAGGCTGTCTTTAAAGAGAGTGATCCCTCGCAAGGCAGAAGGTCCTGATGGAGTATCTGGTAAGGCTCTGAAAACCTGTGCCAACCAACTAGCGAGAGTATTAAAGGACATTTTCAAACTCTCACTGCTATGGGCGGAAGTTCCTACATGCTTCAAAAAGGCAACAATTATACCAGTGCCTAAGAAGAAGGATATGAGCTGCCTTAATGACTATAGCCCAGTGGCACTCACATCGACAGTGATGAAATGCTTTGAGAGATTGGTCATGACTATAATGAACTCCTGCCTCAACAAGGACTTGGACCCATTGCAATTTGCCTATCGCCACAATAGGTCAATGGCAGAAACAATGTCAATGGCTCTCCATACGGCTTTAGACCACCTGGACAACACAAACACCTATGTCAGGATGCTGTTCATCAACTATAGCTCAGCATTTAATACCATCATTCCAACAATCCTGATTGAGAAGTTGTAGAACCTGGGTCTCTGTACCTCCCTCTATAAATGGATCCCCAACTTCCTAATTGGAAGACCACAATCTGTGTGGATTGGTGATAACATATCCTCCTCGCTGATGATCAACACTGGCGTACCTCAGAGGTGTGTGCTTAGCCCACTGTTCTACTGTCTATATACCCATGACTGTGTGGCTAGAAATAGCTCAAATACCATCCATAAATTTGATGCAACCATTGTTAGCCATTGTTAGTAGAATCTCAGGTGATGATGAGAGGGCATATAGGATCAGTTTTATTCTACCATTTACTTGCAATGCACCTTTTTGGGAGCTTTTATACTTTATTCTGCATTGTTATTGTTTTACCTTAATCCAGCTCAATGCACTGTGTAATATTTGATCTGTGAAAACAGTATGCAAGATGAGCTTTTCATTGTGTCTTGGAATGTTTGACAATAATAAACCAATACCAAGATCTTTCTATTAATTTTGCCTTCTAATTCCTGATCCTTCTGCCAATGAGAAGTTTTATTCACTGGTAACTCTTTCTTTAATGTATTTCATAGTTCTACTCACACCTCTTCCCTAACTGTAACTACATCACTTCCTAAAGTTGCTCTTAGTAGGAAATGAATGCTATATATCACAAAAGAGTGCAAATACTGAAGCTGCTCTCAGGAAATCAATGTTGTGTAACATAAGGGAGTGCAAATACTGGAACTTCTAGAAAAAAAACAAATTGCTGGAGGAACTCAGCAGGTCAAGCAGCATCTGTGGGGGAGAAATGTTGCATCAGGAGTTGACTGATTGATGGAAAGTCCCATGACGTTTTAAACCTTAAAGATGCCTTGAGAATCCAGATGACACAACATCAATAATGCTTTGTCTTACTGTCGCACGAGGGCTTTTCCCATCCTTGATCATTAGCGTGGCACATTTGCTGATCCAGCTTAGCTTTGCCAGCCACTTCCCTGTGGGAGAGTTACAAGCAGCTCCCAGTCTGCTCACATGGCCTCTGTATGAACAGATTTCCTTATTGTTATTCAATACATTGAGTTTCATTGACATACTGTACAGATGTATGATCTAAACCTCAAATGTTGACATTTGCTCTCCCTCTGCAGATGCTGCACCTGCTGAGTTTCTCCAGCATTTTGATTTTTGCTGTATATCTATATATACCTGATCTAAATATGGTGCTGTCCAGGGATCACTCAGGTGGAAGCCTTGAGCAATGAGATGACCTCATCACTCACCTGACTACTTCCTCAATAGCTAACCCACAAAAGCTGCCAACAAGGTTCTCCAGGGAACACTACACTGTGTACATGAAGCAAGCTAAGCTTTCGTTGCAGCCCTCAGTCCTTCGGTGATAATTCCCCTTCACCCAATAAACAGACTTGAAACTTTGATTGCTCTACACTAAAATTTGCCATCTTATGTGCTTTTCTTCAGCTTGCTTGAATCTGGACCATCAAAACTGCACCCCTTTTCCCTCCCCAATTACTTGTCAGTTCATATTGCTGTTGAAATAAGCACAGGGAACATCAGAAAGCAGAACATTGCAGAACATGCCTGTCACATTATATGCGGACCTTACCTTCTCTGTTGTTCTTGATTTAAACCTCCGGCTCATGCAACTTTTCTTTTCTCAAGTACAATAGCTGAACAACTTTGACTTCTGTTGATTTTAGCCTGATGGTTACAACACAGCAATACAAAATCCATTCCAAAGTGCCTCACATGCTTGCAGGCTTGCAATACACTTGATACCAGCAACACTACAAGCGCAAAGACAACCTTTAAGGATGCGTTAGGGACCAGTGAAGAGCCTCGGGAGCTTGTATGTAACTGCATAAGAATGAGGCGCGATGCATTGCATCACAAAAGAAAATACAGTAACACTGAGGCAGTCTTTGCAATATTTGCCCAAAGGTGGTGGCTGCTCATAACTCTACCACAGGGAGGCGGCTGCCACTGAATCAGAAAATGCGCCACATTACTGGTGAAGGATGGAAAAAGCCCTAGTAAGACAGTAATACGAAAAATTATCAGCACTGTGTCATCTGGGTTCTCGTAAAGCTCTATAAGTGTATGGGACTACTCATCAAAGAAAGTCAATGACTCAACATATCTGTTGCAAGCCTTCCATTACTGTCCAGAACACTATATGATATTGTTAACCAGTAAATCTGAACTCTTGATACTAGAGAGGCAACAACCACTGAAAATTGGAAGCAACACACACAAAATGCCGGAGGAACTCAGCTGGTCAGGCAGCATCTGTGGAAATGAATAAACAGTCAACGTTTCAGGCTGAGCCCCTTCATTAGGTTGAAGGATCTTGAAATGTTAACTGGTTATTGATTTCCATAGATGCTGCAAATTTAATTAGCAGACTGGAGCTGTGGGTGGCAACCGAGAGTAAAGGAGAGGGCTTAGTACATAGTCCTGAGGGGCTCTTGTGTTGAGGGTCAGAGGGGCAGAGGTGAGGGATCCCACTTTTACCATCTGTTGGCGATCTGACAGGAAGTCCAGGATCCAGCTGCACAAGACAGGGTGAAGGCCAAGGTCTCTGAGCTTCTTGTCAAGCCTGGCGGGAATTATGGTGTTGAATGTCCAAGAACAACATTCTCACACCTCTCTCATGATTCTGCCTTCTTCTACTACCCATAGTGCTTTCATAGAACATTGAACATAGAACAAAGAATAGTACAGCACATTACAGACCCTTCGGCCCACAATGTTGTGCCGCCCCTCAAACTCTGCCTCCCATATAACCCCCCCACCTTAAATTCCTCCATATACCTGTCTAGTAGTCTCTTAAATTTCACTAGCATATCTGCCTCCACCACCAACTCAGGCAGTGCATTCCACGCACCAATCACTCTCTGAGTAAAAAACCTTCCTCTAATATCCCCCTTGAACTTCCCTCCTCCTACCTTAAAGCCATATCCTCTTGTACTGAGCAGTGGTGCCCTGGGGAAGAGGCGCTGGTTGTCCACTCTGTCTATTCCTCTTAATATCGTGTACACCTCTATCATGTCTCCTCTCCTCCTCCTTCTCTCCAAAGAGTAAAACCCTAGCTCCCTTACATTTTCTTTCCCCTTACATTCCTTCTTCACCACTCCGGCCTATCCCCTCCCTGCTTCCCCTCCCCCAGCCCTTGATCTTTCTTCTTTTTATTTATTTATTAAAATTTTAGAAAATTACAAAGAATAAATGTAATGATAAAATAATAAGAAAAAGAAAAATAATATTAACCCTCCCCCCTCCCCTTAACCCTTGTCTAAAGAAAGAAAAAAAAAGAAAGAAAGAAGAGAAAGATTGCCTGGATATCAGAGGATCCCCACATGCTCCATGGAGTTCAAAATAATTTTAATATTTATTTTTACTTTCCCCAATTACTTTATAATTTTATCTTCAAAGGACCTATGTATTTAATCCTATCTTTTGTAGGTATGGGAGCCAAATTTTCAAAAATATATCATATTCATTTCTTAGATTGTATGTAATTTTTTCAAGTGGAATACAACTATATGTTTCATTATTTCAACGATCCATAGTTAAATATAAATCAGATTTCCATGTAACTGCAATAACTTTTTTGGCTACTGCCACAATGCAATTTTTATAAATTTTTTCTGATACTTATTCAATTTGAGTTTCGGTATTGTCCCTTCAATGTCTCCTAAGAAAAATAATATTGGACTATGTGGGAGTTGTACTCCAGTAATTTGTTCCAATAAAAGTCTTAGATTTATCCAAAATGATTGAATTTTAAAACAAGACCAAGTAGTGTAAAAAAGTACCAATTTCTTGATTACATCAATAACATTGGTCAGACATATTTGAATTTAATCTATTTATTTTCTGTGGTGTTATATATAATTGATGTAAAAAATTATATTGTACTAATCTAAGTCAAACATTTATTGTATTTATCATACTATCAGAACATAATCTTGACCAGCTTTTTCCATCAATTTTAATATTCAAATCAGATTCCTATTTTTGTCTTGATTTATGAATTCCTGAATTAATTGTCTGTTTTTGAATCAAATTGTACATACAAGATATAATTTTTTTAATTTTTCCTTTTTGAATTAATATTTCTATTTCACTAGGTTTTGGCATCAACATTGTTTGACCCAGCTTATCTCATAAATAAGCCTTTAATTGAAAATAACAGAAAAGAGTGTTGTTTGATATTTTATATTTATTTTTTAATTGATCAAATGACATCAATATACCTCCTTCAAAACAATCACCTATATAGCTAATCCCCTTTTGGAACCAATTATGTAAAAGTTTATTATCCATTGTAAAAGGAATAAGCCTATTTTGAATTAAAGTTCTTTTTGCTAATAAAGATTTCTTTATCTCATCGTCCATATTTACCTTATTCCATAAATCAATCAAGTGTCTTAATATAGGAGATACTTTTTTTTCCCGTATCCATTTGGATTCCCATTTATATGTAAAATCTTCTGGTATGTTTTCTCCTATCTTATCTAATTCTATTCTAATCCATGCCGGTTTTTCTTCATCAAAAAAAGACGCAATAAATCTAAGTTGATTTGCTTTAAAATTTGGAAGTTGTAACCCTCCTAAATCAAATTTACATGTCAATTTTTCCAATGATATTCTTGACATCTTTCCTTTCCAAAGAAATTTCCTTACATATTTATTCAGTCCTTGAAAAAACTTCTGAGGCAATTGTATTGGTAAAGTTTGGAATAAATATTGCAATCTAGGAAATATATTCATTTTTACAGCATTAACTCTACCTATTAATGTTATTGGTAACATCATCCATTTATCAAGATCCTCTTTTTTTTTAATAATAGCAAATAATTTTGTTTATATACATTTTTTACATCATTTTACCTAAATATTTTATCCCGTTTATTTACCATCAAAATTGAGTTACTAATCGACATTGATTATAATTTCCTTTGGTAAGGGGTAAAATTTCACTTTTATCCCAATTTACTATCTTTCTTCTGATTGGTTTTTTATCCTCCCCCCACCTTCTTTATAGGGCCCCTACCCTCTCCTTCTTCAGTCCTGACGAAGGGTCTCAGCCTGAAATGTTGACTGCTTATTTCAATGGATGCTGCCCAACTTGCTGAGTTCATCTAGCTTGTTTGTACATGTTGATTTGACCACAGCATCTGCAGTGTACTTTGTGTTAACATTCTCACATAAGCATCCTTCTTCTTCAGATGTGTAAGGACGGTGTGTAGAGCTGTGGCTACTGCGTCATCTGTCGATCAGTTGTGTTGGTTGGCGAATTGTTAGGGGTCCACTGTGGGTGCTACAGATGTATCTTTGACCAGCCTCTCAAAGCATTTGCTTACTATTGAGATAAGTGCGACAGGACACCAGTCGCTTAGACATGTTACCTTGGTCTTTTTAGGTACAGGAACAATAGTGGATGTTTTGAAGCCGGAGGGCACTTTACACTGTGAGAGGGAGGTCTGTGAACACACCTGCCAGTTGTGCTGCACACATCCTGAGTACCCGTTCTGGGATGCTGTCCGGTCCCGCAGCATCACACTGCCTGCAGGCATAATAGTTGGCGGTCCATTTGCTGGATTTAAGACAAGTTTTGATTGGTACAAGGATGAGAAGGGTATGAACAGCTTGGTCTGGGTGTGAGCACAAGGGACTGGGCAGAAAACTGGTCAGGTGGGCTGAAGTGCCTGTTCCTGTGCTGCAGTGCTCTATGACTCCATGACAAACTGAAAAATACAACATTGCAATGGGTACAGAATACTACTGTACTATCAGCTATCCCTATAGCCCACCAGGAGACTGAACCAAAATCAGCCTTCAGAAGGATGATGGAAGCGACAGGGTCATGAAAACTTAGACATCCTAGTTGGCATGGAGTACAGTGAAGATCAAGTCCTCAGATAAAGTGGAGAAGTTCAAAAGCAAATAAAGAATGATTTAAAAAAATACATGCCTTCCTCTTTTGTGCCTCCTCCCTCCCTTCCCCACCACCCACCAGTCCACCATTTGCTGGCATCCTTTTGATATAAAAGGCAGTAGGCTCATGTTTGTCAATTGCTGATTCAAGGCTGTACCTTGTTCCCTGCTGAACATATTGAATCTGATCACCTGGGCCAGGCTCATTTCAGTTTAAAGTGCAGACATCAGCATTAAGACAGTGGTTCCAGACATAGAATCACTTTGCCTTTGTCACTTGTCTTGGTCTGGTCCCACCCTCTCTGTCACCTCTTCTCTTGTGCACTGTATCTCCTGTCCTCTTGCAGCTCAGTAACACTGCCAACATACAGACCTATTTCTTTTGGAGCAATAACTCCCCTTAAGACGCATGATCTGTTGTCTACACATACCTATTGGTCTGTTGTCTGTGCATGCGCATTGTTTACTCTCTCTCTCTCTCTCTCTCTCTCTCTCTCTCTCGCTGCAATGTGAATACACCAGTTAAAGCCTCCTTCTGCATGCATGCTTCTATTTCATTGATGTGTAGTTGTGCACAATGCAACAAATTGGTGACAAGTACGAACCTGAATGTCAGAGAATTTCACCAACTGCACGGACAGTTGTGGGATGAAGCAGCAAGAGCAAAGAGTTAAACAGTACTGAGAAAGCTGCTATCAACACTGACAAAGGAACAAGTGAGATACATTGCATAGTACACAGTGAAATAGAATGCAATAAGCAAAGTGAAAATAACATGGCGATGGCTTCATTTGGGTAAGTTACAGAATTTGAAGGCTGGCAATTATATATCAAGAGGGTTGAACTGTAGAAAGAAAGCTCCCATGCTTCTTAGCTTTATGGGTGCAAGAACGTACAGCTCTCATACACAACTTAGTGACCTCTGAAAAGCCAGCAAGCAAGACTTTCTATGAAATTGTTACAATTTTACAAAATCACTTGAGCCCTAAACTGCTGGCAATAGCTGAGAGGCTTAGATTTTGCAAAAGGAACCAGTCAAAGCAAGTATGCATTTCTGAACACATGGCAGAACTGCACAAACTTTCCCAGTACTGTGACTTTAGAGATAAATGTTCTGGGGCATTAAGGACATTTATTTGTTCTGGGGCATTGTTTCTAAATGACAATGAATCTGGTCTGAATCTGACAGGCATTCATACTCAAAGCACTCAAAAGAGGCTACTCTCAGAAAGAGATCTACCTTAGAAAGGGCATTGACCATTGCAATATCATTGGAGACTTCAGCTATAAGATGCAGCAGAACTACAGAAAAAGAGTTTAGAATATTAAATGCACAAAATGTCCCTGAATAATACAAAAAGCCAAAAATGTTATCAGTGAGGCAAATCCTCCCATGATGCAAATGATTGTTGGTTGAAAGAAAAAGTTTGCAGCGTGTCACTGACAAGGTCTCAAAGAGAGCCTGTGCAAGTCAGACGAAAAGCACAACCAAAGGGTGAAACCACATCGAATGAAAAGTCTCACACACAAAACTAAGCAAATGCATAAAGTGATTGAATGTGAAACAGACAACACAGAGTCTGACAAATGTGAGCTGTCATGTCTAGAACTGCACAATAATACTGAGGCAGATCATAAAATCATATGGATCACAATAAATTTGTTGATGACACTATATTAACTGGCCTTATTTCAAATGATAAAGAGGCAGCCTCCAGAGAAGAAGTCACCACCCTGACACAGTGGTGTCAAGGAAACAACCTCTCCCTCAATGTCACGAAAACAAAGGAGCTGGTTGTGGATTACAGGAGGAATGGAGGCAGGTTAAATCTTATTGACATCAATGGATCTGAGGTTGAGAGAGTAAACAGCTTTAAGTTCCTTGGCACACACATCACCGAGGATCTCATGCGATCTGTACATACCAGCTGTGTGGTTAAAAAGCACAACAGTGCCTCACCTCAGACGGATGAAGAAGTTTGACATGAGTCCCCAAATCCTAAGAACTTCCTACTGGGGTATAATTGAGAGCATCCTGACTGACTACATCACTGCCTGGTATGGGAAATGTACTTCCCTCAATCACAGGACTCTGCAGAGAGTGGTGTGGACAGCTCAGCGGATTTGTAGATGTGAACATCCCACTATCTAGGACATTTACAGAGCCAGGTGTTTAATAAGAGCCCAAAAGATCATTGGGGATCGGAGTCACCCCAACCACAAACTGTTCCAGCTAGTACCATCTGGGAAATGGTACCACAGCATAAAAGCCAGGACCAATGGGCTCCAGGACAGCTTCTTCCACCAGGCCATCAGACTGATTAATTCACGCTGATACAATTATATTTCTATGCTATATTGACTGTGCTGTTGTACATACTATTTATTACAAATTACTTTAAATTGCACATTGCACATTTAGACAGAGATGTAACGTAAAGATTTTTACTCCTCATGTATGTGAAGGATATAAAAAATAAAGTCAAGTCAATTCAGCTTGTGAAGGTGCCTTCAGGTTCCTTTTCAACATTTCACCTTTCACATCTCCTAATTATACTGTTGAATAGCCAATAGGTGAGGAATAGTTTCTACTTGTTTCCACCACTCAATCCTCCCTGTCACATCACATCATCAGAGTTACTGCATACTCGTTGATGTACTATTCCACTCTGATGTGATGCTACAGGTTAATGCACCACGTGCACTCCTGTACAACACTACATTATGCACTATGTACTCTCCTATATGACGCTACATGATAATGTCCTATGTACACTCCAGTACAATGCTACACCATAATGCACTATGTAAACTTCTGTACAACACTGCATTATGCACTATGTACGCTCCAGTACAACGCTACACAATAATGTCCTATGTACACTCCAGTCTGACGCTCCCGTACAACAGCCGGTGGGGCTCATCAGGCTTGGACGGCAACCCTCCTAGGAGAAGGAAAGCTCTGATTTTAAACCTCCACTGCCTTGTGGCCACACCCACCCATGGGAAAGGCCTCGGGAGTAAACTCGGGACAAGGGGTCCCTAAGGTAGTTTGATGTTGTTTCCAACTTCACTCTGGCAACCTCTGCAACGATACTGGTGCCAAGCTGGGGTGGAGGCTGCTGCATAGAGCGGTGCACTGCAATAGTTTCTTTAGTTTGTACACGGATCTCCCAGCCACATGTCACTTCTGTGGGCTGGAGGAGATCGTGTATGACGCTACAGGATAATGTCCTATGTACACTCCAGAAGGACGCTACATGATAATATCCTATGTACACTCCAATACAGCGCTACAGGATAATGACCCATGTACACTCCAGTACAATGCTAAATGATAAATGAACGTTGGCAGATGGAGTTTAATGCTGAGAAGTGTGAGGTTCTACATTTTGGCAGGAATAATCCAAATAGAACATACAGGGTAAATGGTAGGGCATTGAGGAATGCAGTGGAACAGAGAGATCTAGGAATAACTGTGCATAGTTCCCTGAAGGTGGAGTCTCATGTAGATAGGGTGGTGAAGAAGGCTTTTGGAACGCTGGCCTTTATAAATCAGAGCATTGAGTACAGAAGTTGGGATGCAATGTTAAAATTGTACAAGGCATTGGTAAGGCCAAATTTGGAATATTGTGTACAGCTCTGGTCACCGAATTATAGGAAAGATATCAATAAATTAGAGAGTGTGCAGAGACGATTTACTAGGACATTACCTGGGTTTCAGCACTTAAGTTACAGAGAAAGGTTGAACAAGTTAGGTCTCTATTCATTGGAGCGTAGAAGGTTGAAGGGGGATTTGATCGAGGTATTTAAAATTTTGAGAGAGATAGATAGAGTTGACGTGAATAGGCTGTTTCCATTGAGAGTAGGGGAGATTCAAACGAGAGGACATGATTTGAGAGTTAGGGGCAAAAGTTTAAGGGAAACACGAGGGGGTATTTCTTTACTCAGAGAATGATAGCTGTGTAGAATGAGCTTCCTGTAGAAGTAGTAGAGGCCAGTTCAGTTGTGTCATTTAAGGTAAAATTGGATAGGTATATGGACAGGAAAGGAGTGGAGGGTTATGGGCTGAGTGCGGGTAGGTGGGACTAGGTGAGATTAAGAGTTCGGCACGGACTGGGGGGCCGAGATGGCCTGTTTCCGTGCTGTGATTGTTATATGGTTATATGGTTATAACGTCCTATGTACAGTCCAGTACGACGCTATACAATAATCTCCTATGTACACTCCAGTACGATGCTATACAACAATGTCCTATGTACACTCCAGTACGATGCTACACAATAATGTCCTATGTACACTCCAGTACGATGCTATACAATAATGCACTATGTTCCCTCCTGTACGACTCTAAACGTTAACACACCACATACACTCCAGTATGATGCTACATGAAAATGCACTATGTTCACTCCTGTATCATACTATACGTTAATACACTCTGTAAATTCAGGTATGATGCTGCACATTAATAGACTATGTACACTCCTGTATGACTCTACACATCATTGCACTATGTACACTCCTGTAGTCGCTACACTCTAATGCACTATGCAGACTCCAAAATGACTCTACATGTTAATGCACTATGTACACTCTTGTACGATACCACACATTAACACACTTCGTGCACTCCTGTACAACAATACACATTCATGCATTATGTATACTCCTATATGATGCTACACGTTAATACACTATGGACAACAATATACACTCCAGTACGACGCTACACATTAAAGCATTATGTAAAGCTCTGTATGTCTTCATATGTTAATACAATACATACACTTTTGTACTGCCCCACACATTAACACACTATGTACACTCCTGTACAACTCTACATGTTAATACACTATGTACACATGTGTACAACTCTACAAATTAATACATGATATACACTCCTGTATGACTACACATTTACACACTGTGTACAACATGTACAACTCTACAGATTAATATACTATGTACACTCCTGTACAACTCTACACTCTAATGCACTAGGTACAGCTCTGTACAACTCTACATGTCTATACACAATATACACTCCTGTATGACTCTACAAATTAATTCACGATATACAATCCTGTATGACTCCACAGATTAATACACGATACACACTCCTGTATGACTCTACATGTTAATGGCACTAGGTACACTCCTGTACAACAGCCGGTGGGGTTTGTCAGCCTTGGACAACAGCCCTCCTAGGAGAAGGAAAACTCTGATTTTAAACCTCTGCTGCCTTGCGGCCATACCCACCCATGGGAAAGGCCTCGGGAGCTGGGGTCTCTAAGGTAGTTTGCTGTTGTTTCCAACTTCACTCTAGCAACCTCTGCAATGACACTGGTGCCAAGCAGGGGGATCTGGGGTGGAGGCTGCTGCATAGAGCGGTGCACTGCCACAGATCTCCCAGCCGCATGTCACATCTGTGGGCTGGAGGAGACTGTGTACCACGTGTACATGGAGTGTGTGAGGCTGCAGCCCCTTTTTGCTTATCTGCATGGGCTGCTTCTCGCTTTCTGGTTGCATTTTAGCCCCACCCTATTTACATACGGTCATCCAGTAAGGAGGGAGCATGGAGGGATGAGGATGTCCTTGTCAACTTGTTCCTGGGGTTGGCGAAATCAGCCATTCGTGGGTCTTGGAAATGGGTGGCAGGAGGATCTGCCCGAGTAGACTGCCCGGCACTATTTAGGGGGTATGTTCATGCCCGGGTAAATACTGAGAAGGAACACACACTGACCACGGCGACCATGGAGGCCTTCTGGGACCGTCGGGCTCTGTGGGAGGTTATTGTCTTCATTGACAGAGATGGAAACATTTTAGTTTAATGTATACAGTATTGACTATTTGTAGTGAAGTAATTGTGTTAGTCTTTGGTTTGTATATATAGCACTGATTTGTAATAAAGATATTTTGTATTTAAAAAAAAGCTGAATCAGCGCTTGCCCTTCCCTTGGACTATATCAGTGACATGGAGAGGGGAAACCTGCTGCATGGGCAACAGCCAGTTCTTCAAATCTTCCTGCCCAGGTTTGCACCCTGGAGAGGACGCAGTCCACCAGAGGCCCAAACCCATGATTCTCTGGGATCAACGGCTGCCTACTATTACTACTACAATCCTGTAGTCACTACATGCTAATGCACGGTGTACAGTCCTGAATGACTCTACACATTAATACACAATGTACACTCCTGTGGTCACTACATGCTAATGCACTGTATACACATCTTGTATATCACTACACCTTAACACATTATGTACACGTGTACAACTCCACAGACTAGTACAAGATGAACACTCCTGTACAACACTACACATTAATACACTATGTACACTTCTGTATGACTCTACCTCTGCAGGACATGGGTTAATTTATTCACAGCTCACATCAGCCTGACTTGCTCAATTCTCATTCACATTCTTTTGTCTGCTTTCGTGGTGGGGAGGTGTTGAAGGTTTGTCCTTGAGAGATGAGGGGATCGACTGGGGAGTACAAGGAAGATTTGAAATAATTGTTGAATACAGTACCCATTCAGGAAGAACAAACCCTCAAGCTAAAAAAAAAACACAATGTGTCAAAATGCAAAATTATTAACCTATCGATAAATTTGGACCAATAGGTATTATGCCAACCCTCACATCACTACTCTCACCAAAGGAAAGCCAGATCTACTTACCTGTTTAATGATGCTTTGTGAGATATTACAAACATGGTACAGCTCCCTGCATTTACACTCTATGTGCAAGCAGGTGAAACTATAAGGAGACTAATGATAGCTTATCCTCAACTCGAAGAGAAGGAGACATAACAAACATGGATGGATGAAATCAATATGACACCTAAATAACTGCACTTACTCATAATGTTAACACATTAATTTCATTCAAAGGAATCACCTATTTTTATAAAAACTGCTTTATTGCCTCAACAGAACTCATTACAACCAAGTCCTTCTGAAGTGCAGTCACTGTATCAGCACAGAAAACATGATGGCATGCTTACCCACAGCAAGCAACAATGTCACAATATACAAAGTATTTGTTGTTTTAAATTGGTGATGACTGAAGGATAAATATTTCTCACACTTGGAAGAAGACCCGATTCTTTATTGAAATACCAAAGGAGACCTGAGAAACCACCAGAGTGGACAACCTGTGGTTCCCTTCTCTGAAGAATAGGTCAAAACTAATGCATAACTTTATGATTATGACAGCATTTACCAATAAGAACCTGGAGAAGGTGTCTAGATTTGTGTTAGGACACAACTTAGGGGCACTAATGTAAAGATTCTCACTGACCTATAAAAGACATATGGTATGAGCTGAATACTGAATTATTTGGTTACGTGGACAGTGCTGGGGTCAGATGGACCATGGCCCCACAGAACAATGTAAAAAAAACATGGATGCCAACAAAGGTCATATAGAAACTGGGTTGAAGTCAGTACTTAGAAGGACATGTGGTATAGAGAGAGCTGGGTAGGTGGGCTCTGGGCTGAGGTCAGATGGACCGCTGGGATAGAGGCAGAAGTTGGTGGGCTGAGTTCTGATACAATGGACAATGGACTGGGGTCAGATGTTAGAAGATTAGGTTGCCAGTGAAAAACTGTGTTTCTAGATGCCATAACCTGGAGCAAGAAATTAATTTGGTAGGTTAGGCAGCATCTGTGGATGTAGAGGGATGGTCAATGTTTAAAGATCCTGCATCAGGATTGAGAGAGAGTAGGGAGCTATCCAGTATTAGAATGTGAGAGGGAGGGGCAGGCCGGTGATAGATGTGACCAGTAGAGGAAGGGAAAGATAGGCTGATGGATGCACTTGGAGAGGATGGAGTTGGAAACCAAAAGATGATGGGTGAAAGATAGAACGTAAGGAAAGAGAGGAAGTGGAAGAGCTTGAAGCCTGCTGCTAGACAAATAACATCTTCTTTAATGTCAACAAGACATAGGCGATGGCTATAGACTTCAGGAGAACTCACACCACAATTCACATCAACAGCATAGCAGTGGAAACTATGAATAGTTTCGATCTCCTAGGAGTGCACATTTCACACAACCTCTCATGGTCCCAGAACACATCCTCCAGAGTGAAGAAAGCTCACTAATGCCTTTGCAGCTGAGGAGACTGAAGAGAGCAGGACTATGCAAATCTATACTCATGTCATTTTACAAGTGCGCAGTGTAGAGTATCTTAATATGATGCATCACTGTGTCGTATGGAAACTGTACTGTACCAGACAGGAAGGCTCTACAATGGGTAGTTAAAACTTCCCAATGCATCACCAGCACCAGTCTACCCACCATCAAGGACATATGTACAGAAAAGCTGGAAACGTGCCAGTAACATCAAGAAGCTTGCCACCCACCCTGCTTATAGACTGTATGTCCCACTCCCATCAGAGAGGAGGCTACATAGCATCCACATCAGGACCACCAGACTGAACTGCTGTTACTTTCCCCAAGCAGAAAGACTGATCAGCACCTCCACCCACCTCCACTATTGTGTCTATACAATGGCATATCAATTAAATAAAAGCACACACTCAGAGGTGAGGTTATCTAGTATATTCACCTTGCAGTGAGACAGAACAACGTATCAATGTGCATGGGTAAGTTATCAGCCAATAATTAGTGCTAAGAGAAGTCACTACGCTAAAACAAATAGATCCATACATTACACTTCCTCCACCTTTAGATTTATGTAACATAAAACTGTATATGTAATAAAACATGCAGTTTCTCATTAATAAACAATATTCAAATAAACATGCTTTCACAATAGCAGTCCATAACTAACTTCACCATACTTAAGATTCAGTTGAATCTTGAAAAGGGAGGTAGATGAAGGCCAGTGAGGGGAGAAGGAAGGATGGAGGTGAGCAAGTGAGGTGGAGGCTGCCGATGCCAGAATTGAATAAGGAAGGAAGGTGATAAGGGATAGATGATGGGCAGAAAGAGCCAGTTGAGGAAGGGGAGCAACTGTTGTCACATGAACTGGATAGAGGTTTGGAAAAAGGGAAGGGGAGGGAGAGAGAAACTAGGTGAAAACAAAGGACGAAGGGAGGGGGAGGACATTTCCTGAAAATGAAGAATTGGAAGATGAGATGTTGTCCTTCTAATTTGTATTCAGCCTCACCCTGGCAGTGGAGAGGACCAAGGAGAGATAGATCAGTGTGGGAACGAGAAGGGGAAATTGAAACAGCTTGCAAGCAGGTTGGGGAGAACACACATCCGACTGGATAAAGATTCTGATATTTAATCTGAGAAAGACAAATGGAGTTCAGAGCTTGGATGAAAAGAAAACATGGAAAGCTGGAAATGCATTGTTGGTCATTGGCTTTGCACTAACAGTAATATTAATGCCACAGTCTCCTCAGCACTGTACTTGGGGTGAGGGGGTCTATATATATTATGCAGTTATTATGTTTTAAATAGAATTGAACAATACAGTCTTGGATGTGAGAACAGTACTAAAGGAGCAAGTATAACAAATATGGATGTGAGGCACAAATACATTGGGACACAATGTATCTAAATCAATGTATTGTTGACTAGACAAGTGTTATGATTGGAGTCAAAGTGTCCAAACAATCATGACCTGTTCCAACATTGCCTCGGACTTAATGAGGAATGCAAGAAGGAACTTATGTTGAGTACACAGGCATTGTGAACTCCAGATGTTCCAGAACCTTTAACGACCAGTGAGGTGAACTTTTGAAGTGTAGTCACTTTGGCACTGCAGCAGAGAACAACATTTGGCATAAATAGCAATGATGTCGAGGAACGGATCATTTATTCTTTTGTGATGTTGAGGATTATATATTGATCAGGATGTGAGACAGTTCTGCAACAGAGCCCTGGCAGAGTTTTTCACCGTCATTGTTGCACATGGAATGCCAGACTGGGTCATGTGCTCTTGCCTCTGGAGTTGGACTTAAATCCACAATTGTTCTACTCCATGATGAAATGCAACTCACTGAGGGACTATAAGTAGATTCTCCATTGCTTCCAGCAAGCACAATTGTGCAAACACAATGCTCGGCCATTAGTTTAACAAATTAATCTTCAGCAAGTACAATGCTCCACCTTTACATGTCTGGCCTTTGGCATTATGAGCTGTTTCCAAGGGAAGATGTGCAAAGCCAAGAGGTAAATCTGGGTAATTAGCCAGGAGGTGACCTCAGTCATCTTCTGCTGGTAGTACAGCCAATAATCACAACCTACATCCAGTCATTATTTTTTACTTTGACACCAATACAGATAGAACCTACAGCACACAAATAGTCCTTTCAACCCATGATGTGGTAAGCTAATTAAATGTCTATCAAAGCTAATCCCTTCCGCCAATACAATATCTATATTCCTCCATTCCCTACATATTTCTGTGCTGACCCAAGAACTTCTATCGAATTTGTTCACACTTCCTCCCCGGCAGTACACTTCAAGCACTCAGAGCTTTCTATGTAAATAAAACTTGACTTGCACATCTGCTTTGAGGTTGCCCCCTGTCAACTTAAATGCATGCTCTCTGGTGTTAGACATTTGTACCTTGGGAAAAAGATCCTGATATCTATACTATCTGTGCTCTCATAATCTTATAGAGGCCTGTCAGATTTCCCCTAGCCTCCTCTGCTCCAGACAAGGCAACCCATTTTTGTCCAACTTCTACTGAAAGCTCACTAATCCTGGCAAACTTCTTCTGCACCCTCTCCAAAGCTCTCAACATCTTTCTCTACAAAGTTCTATCAACATCCTTCCTATAATGGGCAAACAGAATTGAACCAGATGACACCTGCCCATTGATTTATAAAGCTAGAGGAGCATTATTGCTCAATGCATGTCAAAGGATTTTCTCTCTCCACATGTAGGAATCAATGAATTGACCAGTTGAAGAGAAAAGATTTTAAGTATTGTAATCTGGTGTGGATCACCTGGAGCCAACATTGTTTTAGGTAGTTTGGCCTGTGGTCAGTTTCACTTTGGGTCAGTTTTGGCTGGGGTCAGTGTTGTCTTTGGCCAGTATCACCACGAAAGTTTTCCTTTCCCTTTCTTCTCTGGTTTGTCAGAAGCAGGTATGGGAGAATGATTAGTGGAAGCCATTAACTGATTGAGGGTCTTGATAACTTAGTACATGCTTAAGAAGATGCAGGCAGTTGCTGGAATGGTCCGTATAACCCTCCTTACCTCATACTGTGCCCAGACCCAGCTTGACCAAGAAATTTATTGACCCTGTGTCTATTATGAGAGATGAGGCTGGTGCTCTTGTAACCGACACTATGATAACAGCAAGTGGTTAGCACCATTTTCCTGAAATGCAAACAGGGATGGTGGAAGTGGTGGAGATTTTGTACATAAATATATATATTAAGTAAATATTGCACATTAAATATATATTTCAGGATCACTTACAACCATACATAAAAGTGAATTGTATGAATTTGCTTGAGGTTTACAGCACTAATAACATCAAACCAAACTTTGAGACAAGTGAACCAATGCTTGGCCAATGAACTATCGAACCCTAAGAGGCACTTTTGTTGGTTTTAAATGAAAACTTGCAAATTGTGGTAACCCAGGGCCTTCTGAGAGTCATAGGTAGATGTGGAATTCAGTCCTGACCAGATGCTGCCTTCTTGCATTTGTTCAGTCACTGCTGTCACTCTTCTCAGGTAACCTCGAGATTGCCAGTACTAGCAAAATGTTCACTATGCCAAGGATAAAGGTGAAAGTTAGGTTACTGAGATGGGAATTGAGGCAGATGAGATTAGCTCTAAAACACAGTTCAATGGGAAGATTGAGAAAATGTTTGGTTCCTAAAGCAGTAAGATGGTGGAAACCGTGGGTAATGTGTGCCGCTATGAAGAATTTGTAACTCTATATTGACATGCAAATATTCCTCTCCCCTATACAATGCTCCCCACCTCTGTGTGTTGTTATAGTAGCCTCCTCCTCATCTCTTTGGGCATAATATTTTTTCTCATCTGGATAGCCAAGGACCTGTTAATATTGACAAGTTATTCAGTGATTGGCATCACTGATGGATTTGATTCCTTTCCTGATTTGGAGCACAGATAGATTAGTGACTAGCATCCAGCAGGATTCACAGTATGGCAGGTTTGAAAGGAAAGGGACCGTGACTAATTTTATTTTTTGCTAACCTGGAGTAGCTGAGGCTATTTGTAATATCTTAGTCAACTCAGGATTTAAATCTATAATGTATGCTTGAATATTCATATCTTGTAACACTTTCATCAGTCAGGTCATTGAGCATAGAAGTTGGGATGTTAAATTGCACCTCTACAAGAAAGACTTTGGTGAGGCCACATTTGGAATTTTGTGCTGATTTGGTCACACTGTAACAGTACAGATGCCATTGAGCTGGAAAGAGTGCAGAGGAGGTTAACAAGGACATTGCCAAGACTTGAGGGTTTGAGGTATGAAAAGAGTTTGATCAGGTTGGTACTGCTTTATTAAGCATAGGAGAATGAAGTATATTAAATCATGAAGGGCTAGAAAGGATGAAGTAATTTTCTCAGGACTGGGATATCATGAACTAGAAATAGGTGAAAGGTGAGAGGGGATTTAATAGGAACTGAAGAGACAATATTTTCATCCAGACGATGGTTGGTACATGGAATAAGCTGCCAGAGTGAGTTTGAAGCCAGTAAATTAACAACATTTAAAAGTTACTTGGACAAGTACTTTCAGTATGGAAAGTTTGAAGGAGATGGGCCAACTGTGGCCAGATGGGACTAGCTTTGATGGGAATCTTGATCAGCATGGACAAGTTGGGCTGGAAGGCCTATTTTCACGCTGTATGATTGTCTATGAGTGTGAAAGCAGATCAATGACAGAACTCTTCACTGGAATTGGGGAGGATATTGAAGTCCCTAAGATGTGTTATCATTCAATTCAATTAGAGTAAAGGTGTTGTCTCACCGCTCCAGTGATCCAGGTTCAAGCCTTAACTCTGGTATCAACTGCACGGCATTGGTGCATTCTCCTCGTAATCACATGGGTTTCTCCAAGTGTTCCATTTTCCTTCCACATCCCAAAAGCATGCGGGTTGGTGGGTTATTTGTCTTGTGTATATTGTCCTTAGTGTGCAAGTGAGGGGTGGAATTTGGAAGGTGCTAATACACCGATGAACAGAATAAATGGGTAGGGTAGGATTAACAATCAAAATGGGTGTTTTATGGTCAGTCGATGGACAGAAGAGCCTATCAGCTCTGTCAAAGTTTCTCTCTGTGTTCAGCCATCTAGGTTCCATTACCCCAGCAGCCTTCTTCTTCCAAGAAGATGTGAGGGCGAGAGGTGCAGACTTCCACGGTCCATGCTATGAAAGTGCATTTCCTGACATCCAGTATAAAAATTCCACTTGCTTGCACTGGGGTGCTTCAGCAGGGGAAATTGTGTCACATAGTCTAAACAATCAGCTCCTGTAGCAATGTGAATTAGGTATCTTCAATGGATGTTTCAGGCTAGACCCTTCTTCAAGACCAGCCCAAAACGTTGACTGTTTACTCATTTTCATAGATGCTGCCTGGACTGCAGTGTTCCTCCAGTAATTTGTGTGTGTTGCTTTGGATTTCCAGCACCTGCAGATTTTCTCATGTTTCTAGGCATCTTCAATGGTCACAATGAACATATGGGCAGAAAATTAGCAAAACTGCTTTTCCCACGTCTGACAAGTGAAATTACAGAGCAGATGCAAGAATTTTGTCATGTTATTCACTGGTAAATAAGCTAAATGGAATGTTGAGAGACGCAAGATTTACCCAGATCTGCCAGCAGTAGGAATTCCAGACATCAAATGCCGTACTACAAACAGAATTACACAGAACATGCCAGCAAGGTCTGAAGAGCAGCACAATCACTGACATCTTTATTTACATCCACATACTACGGGTTCAATGTCTTCCCACAATAAATCAATGAAGAGTTGGGAACCAGAGGACATAGATCTATGTTCATCAACAACAGATTTAGAGTGAAGATGAAGGAAATTTGGTTTTGTCCCCTGTTGCTGTGTTCTGGGTCCCACTAACCAGAAAGTGAATAAAGGCAGAATGAATGTCAAAAGACAAAATGTAACTGAAAATATTCTTGCTCAGGAAACATCTGCAGGGACAAGGCAAAGAGTATTTCGACCAATCGTTCGGTTATTGTATGATATATATTTCTACGAAGACAGTTCATAAAGAACTTGATTCACTGATGAAGGAGAAGTACTGAAGCTGTGAAAAACAATAAATGCAAATTCTCTCAATATGTTATGAGAGTTGCTGAACATTAATCATGAATCTTGATCTCTATGGTCAAGGGAAAATGTGAGCAAAGCTCTATTTTAATTTTAGTTTTGTTACATTACTTCCCTCTTGACAGGGTTTCCTCCCATCGCAACTTTGCTGGAATGGTTATGCTCCTACTTCATAATCACGAGGCTACAAATTCAAAGTGAACTTTGTCCCTGTGGTGTAACCTGGGCCAAGAGTGCAGGGGAGACAGCAGTATTGTTTTCCTTGTGTAACGTTAAACCAGGCCCTGTTCAGGTGGGTGCAAATTATACCCAGGCATCATTTAAAGTGGAGCAGAGATTCCCATGTCCTGGCAAAGGATCCTCCATCAAACAAGGCCTGATAAACAGAATTGACGGCCATTCATTACATGGTTTGTTTTCATGAGCATTGCTATGCGTATACAGAGCTTGCCAAAAACAGCAAGGGTGACTGAGATTCACAGCCATTGGCTGCGTGCGTAGTTTTCGGAGATCTGAACGTGAACTGAGAGGAAAGCCGATATAAATGTGTGCCTTTCTTCTTTCCCCAGTGGGGAGCAACAGTCCAGACCACAGACATGCCGAAGGTAAAACCAATGGCAGGAGTCAGGGCAGGGCTGCTGGAGCGGAGATATTTTTATCATTGTCTTTCTTTCCTTAAGGCACAATTGCATTTCTGGCTACTTTTTAGTTCTGGAAAGATTTTGGACAGAGTTAATCTATTTTTCATTTATTCTTAAGGGTGGTAAAATTAATTAACAACTGTCAAGAACACAATTTCAAAACATTTCACACCCGTAAACAGCATCTCCCCCCCCCCCAACCCACCCCACTAACATTTGCAATTAATGTGAAGTTGGTTGGTATCTTTAACCCTTCCTTTCCTGAATCACCAATGCAGTTTAATTAGGCAAACTGACTTATTAGCATTATTGTCCATAATTAATACAAGGAATATATTACAACAATGGCAGCAATGTGTGGCAATACATCCTTCCCCAATTAATTGGGTTCTTTCCTCTAGAGAGCAAGGAGGCTTCAGGATGGACATTACCCACTCGTGCAACATCTTCAGAGAGAGCACATTCATATTGCTGTTTCTGGGAACTTGCTGTGTGGAAATTGGCTTCTGTGTTTCCCATCTTACAATAGTGAGTACATTGGCCTACCAAGCACATTTAGATACTGTGCAGGCATTACGTCAAGAAAACTCCTTGGCCTTCAGCCAGGATTACTCCATAACCCTGGAATAGTTTACATACTACCAATGGCCGAGGATAATCAAGTGCTTGAGATACTGCATGATGCCGTCTCCAAACAAGAAACAGTCCATGCTGATGCATTTCAGATCCTAGTTGGGGATTTCAACCAGGCATGCTTGAAGAAAACCCTGTCCAATTACCATCAGCACATAAACAGTAGCACCAGAGGTCCCAACACACTAGATCACTGTTATACTAAGATAAGAAATCCCTACCGTTCCCTGCCCAGACTGTATTGGGTAATTTGGATCACTTGGCCGTCCTTCTCCTACCTGCATTCAGGCAGATACTAAATAACAAAGCTGCAGAGATTAGGACAACAAAGAGGTGGTCACAGGAGGCAGAGGAATGGCTGCAGGATTGCTTTGAGTTGGTGGACTGGGCCGTGTTCGAGATTTGTAGATCTGAATGAATACACCTTGGCTGTCAGGGACTTAATTGAAGCATTTATAGATGAGTGTATCCCTACAAAATCATTTAGAGTCTTCCCCAACCAGAAGCCCTACATGTATCAGAATCAGAATCAGACTTTAATCGCCAAGTACCTGTGCACATACAAGGAATTTACTTCCGGCAGATGTTGTCTCGCTGCTCATAACAATAATAATGATAAATATAAATGAAAATATAGATTATACATACAAGTAGTGCAATCCAAGTAATAGTTAGCCAACAGTTAACCAGTACCATGAGATACTCAATCTGCTGAGGGCTAGATCAGAGGGAGTAAAATTTGGTGGCCAAGGAAGTTACAGGAGGTCCAGGTGCAATCTCCAGAAAGCCATCTCATGGATGAAGTGGCAATTCTGGACTAAGCTTGAATCAATGACGGATGCTCGGCAGTGTGGCAGGGCTTGTATACTATCATTTCTTATAAAGTTAAATCCAGCAACTTAGGCGGTTGCAGAAGAGCTCAATACCTTCTAGGCTTGTTTTGAAAGTCAAAACATGGAGGAACCATCACAAACTCCCTCAATGAACCTTTGATTTCAGTCTCTGAGGCCGACATGTGAGCAGCTTTCAAGAGGGTGAACCCATGAAAAGCAAAAGTTGGTGAGGAATCAGATTCAGTCCTTAGCAAGAGGTGACTTGGGAACAGGGGAAGTAGAGTCTGTGTGGATTGAGCTGAGGAACAGTAAGGGTAAAAATACCCTAATGGGTGTTGTGTACAGGCCCCCAAACAGTTGCGTGGATATTGGGTACAAGTTGATTAGGGAGTTAACATTGGCATGTGCTAAAGGTAATGCAGTCGTTATGGGAGATTTCAACATGCAGGTGAACTGGGAGAATCAGGTAGGTGCTGGACCCAGGATAGGGAGTTTGTGGAGTGTCTAAGGGATGTATGTTTGTAACAGCTTGTGCTTGAGCCAACCAGGAACGAGGCTATTTTGGACTTGGTGATGTGTAATCAACAGGAATTGATAAGTGATCTTGAAGTAAAGGAGCCATTAGGAAGTAGTGATCATAACATGATAAGTTTTTATCTACAATTTGAGAGGGATAAGGGCAGATCAGAGGTGTCAGAGTTGCAATTAAATAAAGGAGACTACGGAGCCATGAGGGAAGAGCTGGCCAAAGTTAAATGGGCGGATGCCCTGGCAGGAAAGACAGTGGATCAGCAGTGGCAGATATTCTTGGGGATAATACAAAAGATGCAAAAGCAGTTCATTCCAATGAGAAGGAAGGATTCAAAGAGGGGGAAGGGGCCACAGTGGTTGACAAAGGAAGTCAGAGATTGTATAGCATTAAAGAAAACGAAGTATGACAGGGCTAAGATGAGTGGGAATACAGATGATTGGGAAAGTTTTAAGGAACAGCAAATCTAAAAAAGCAATACGGAGAGAAAAAAATCAGGTATAAGCTCAGTCTAGCCAGGAATATAAAAGGGGATAGCAAAAGCTTTTTTAGCTATGTGAAGAGAAAGAAGATAGTTAAGAACAATGTTGGCCCCTTGAAGAATGAATTGGGAGAAATTGTTATGGGAAACAGGGAAATGGCAACAGAATTTAATGCGTACGTTAGATCTGTCTTCACCAGGGAGGACACAAGCAATCTCCCAGATGTATGGATGGGCCAGGGTCATAAGATATCAGAGGAATTGAGACAGATTGACATTAGGAAAGAAACTGTGATGAGTAGACTGGTAGGACTGAAGGCTAATAAATCCCCGGGTCCAGATGGTCTGCATCCGAGGGTTCTAAAAGAGGTGGCTCAGGAAATTGCGGATGCATTGGTAATCATTTTCCAATGTTCCTTAAATTCAGGATCAGTTCCTGAAGATTGGAGAGTGGCTAATGTTATCCCACTTTTCAAGAAGGGAGGGAAGGAGAAAATGGAGAACTATCACCCTGTTAGCCTAACGTCAGTCATGGGGAAGACGCTTAAGTCCATTATTAAGGACGAAATAGTGGCACATCTTGATGGCAGTAATAGGATTAGGCCGAGCCAGCATGGATTTACCAAGGGCAAATCATGCTTGACTAATCTGTTGGCGTTTTTTGAGGGTGTAACAAGGATGTTAGACGAGGGTAAGCCAGTGGATGTTGTGTACCTAGATTTTCAGAAGGCATTCGATAAGGTGCCACATAGGAGATTGGTGAGTAAAATCAGAGCTCATGGCATTGGGGGCAGGGTTTCAACATGGATAGAAAACTGGTTGGCAGATAGAAAGCAAAGGGTAGCAGTGAATGGGTGTTTCTCGGACTGGCTGGAGGTGACTAGTGGGGTACCACAGGGCTCTGTATTGGGACCACAGCTCTTTACGATTTATGTCAACGATTTAGATGAGGGCATTGAAAACTATATCAGCAAGTTTGCTGACAATACTAAACTGGGTGGCAGTGTGACATGCGAAGAGGACGTTAGGAGAATACAGGGAGACTTGGATAGGCTGGGTGAGTGGGCAGATACTTGGCAGATGTCATTCAATGTGAATAAATGCGAAGTTATCCACTTTGGAAGCAGGAACAAGAGGGCAGAGTATTGTCTGAACGGTGTAGAGTTAGGTAAGGGAGAAATGCAAAGAGACCTAGGAGTCCTAGTTCATCAGTCAATGAAGGTGAATGAGCAAGTGCAACAGGCAGTGAAGAGGGCAAATGGAATGTTGGCCTTTATTACAAGGGGAATTGAGTACAAGAGCAAGGATGTCCTTTTGCATTTGTACAGGGCCCAGGTGAGACCACACCTGGAATATTGTGTACAGTTTTGGTCTCCAGGTTTAAGGAAGGACATTCTGGCAATTGAGGAAGTGCAGCGTAAATTCACTAGGTTGATTCCTGGGATGGCAGGGCTGCCTTACGCAGAGATTGGAGAGATTGGGCTTGTACACGCTGGAATTGAGGAGATTGAGAGGGGATCTGATTGAAGCGTTTAAGATAATTAAAGGATTTGATAGGATTGAGGCAGGAAATATGTTCCAGATGTTGGGAGAGTCCAGTACCAGAGGGCATGGATTGAGAATAAGAGGTCAGTTATTTAAAACAGAGTTGAGGAAGAGCTTCTTCTCCCAGAGAGTTGTGGAGGTGTGGAATGCACTGCCTCGGAAGACGGTGGAGGCCAATTCTCTGGATGCTTTCAAGAAGGAGCTAGATAGATATCTGATGGATAGGGGAATCAAGGGATATGGGGACAAGGCAGGGACTGGGTATTGATAGTGAATGATCAGCCATGATCTCAGAATGGCGGTGCAGACTTGAGGGGCCGAATGGTCTACTTCTGCACCTATTGTCTATTGTCTATTGTCATCCAGCCCAGATGGCCAATAACTAAAAACCTGTTTTACTGGAGTGTTCACTGAGATCTTTAACCTCTTGCTTTGGCAGTTTGAGGTACGAATCTGCTGCAAACAGGTTTCATTATGTCAGTGCATAAGAAGAATATGGTAACCTGCTTCAATGACTATCATCTAGTAACAATCACATCCACAATGATGAAGATTTTTGAGAGATTGTTTATGGAACATTCATCTCCTGCCCAAGAAATAAAAACATAGAAAAAGTATAGCACAATACAGGCCCTTTGGCCCACTATGCTGTGCTGAACATACACTTACTTTAGAAACTATTTAGGGTTACCCATATCTCTCTATTTTTCTAAGCTCCATGTACCTATCCAGGAGTTTCTTAAAAGAGACTATCGTCTCCATCTCCACCACCATCACTAGCAGCCCATTCCACGCACTCACCACTCTGCATAAAAAACTTAGCCCTGACATCTCCTGTACCTACTTCCAAGCACCTTAAAACTGTGCCCTCTCATGTTGGCCATTTCAGCCCTGGGAAAAAGCCTCTGACTTTTCACATGATCAATGCCTCTCATCATCTTATACACCTACAAATGACTTTGATCTGCTCCAATTTTCCTACCAGAGGAACAAGTCATCAGCAGGTGTTATCTCATTGGTTCTTCACTCAACACTGGAACATCTGGACAGCAGAGATGCATACGTCAGGATGTTCTGTATTGACTACAGCTCAGCATTCAATATTGTTATCCCCTCAAAACTAATCAATAAGCTTCAAGACCTTGGTCTCGATATCTCCTTCTGCAATAAGATCCTTGATTTCCTCACTTGCAGACTCCAGTCAGTTCAGATTGGCAACAATACCTCCTCCACAATGTCCATCAGCACAAGCGAATCACAAGGCTGTATGTTTAAGGCCCCCCCCCCCCCCCCGTCTACTGACTTTACGCTTATGACTGTGTGGCTAGACACAGCTCTAATGCCATATTTAAGTTTGTTGATGACACTACTATCAATGGCCAAATCAAAGGTGACGATGAATCAGCATATAAGAGGGAGATTATAAATCTGGTTGAGTGGTGCCGTAACAAACAACCTCTTACTCAATGTTAGCAAGATCAAGGAGCTAATTATTGACTTTAGGAGGAGGAAACCAGAGATTCATGAGCTAGTCCTCATAGGAGGATCAGAGGTGGAGAGGGTCAGCAACTTTAAATTTCTCAGTGTTATTACTTCAGAGGACCTGTACTGGGTCCAGCACCTAAGTGCAATTACACAGGAAATTACTTCCTTAGGAATTTGCATGACATCTAAAATTTTGACAAACTTTTATAAATGTGTGTTATGATGTATTGACTGGCTGCATCACAGTCCGGTATGGAGACACCAATGCCCTTGAACAGAAAATCCTACAAAAAGTAGTCGATACAGCCCACTCAAGTCCTCCCCACCATTGAGAACATCTACATGAAACATTATTACAGGAATGCAGCATCCATTATCAGGGACATCCACTAACCAGGACATGCTCTCTTCTTGCTGCTGTCATCAGGAAGAAGGTACAGGAGCCTCAGGACTCACATCATTAGATTCTGTAACAGTTAGTACCGCTCAACCATCAGGCTCTTGAATCAAAGATAATTTCACTTAACTTCACTGGCCCCATTGTTGAAATTTTCCCCCAGCCTTCATCATATGCCCTTGATATTTAATGCTTATTTATTTGTTGTTATTATTTATTTCCTTTTGTACTTACACAGTTTGTTGAATTTTGCACACTGGTTGAACTCCCTAGTTGGTGCAGTCTTCCATTGTTTCTATTATGGTTATTATTCTATTTCAGATGTATTGATTATACCCACAAGAAAATGAATCTCAAGGTTGTACATGGTGCCTTATATGTATGTTGATAATAAATTTACTTTGAACTTTGAGATTCTTTCAAGTTAGTTCTCATTAAGCGGGGGCCCACTTCAGGAGCAATGTCAGATTTGAGACAAAGGTAAGCAATTCAAAACACAACATAAAAGATAGAAGCAAGACCATTTAAGGTCTCCAACCTGCACTGCGTGTCAAAAGGCCCATGGACGATCTTCTACTTTCACAATATTTCTCCACCCTTTCATAGTATCTCTTAAACCTAGACATCTATTGGCCTCTGCTTTGAATACAAACAATGACTAAGCCTCCACATCATGTGGGTGAACATACAATCTCCTTACAGTATAGGGAATTGAACCCTAATCTTACATCTGGTGCTGTAAAGAGTTGTGCAAACCACTATGCTACTGTGCCAATGAAGAGAAATGCTTGGAATTCCCACATGAAATTTACCCTGTCAAGGCCTCTAAAAATGTTGTATGCTGCAGTGAGGTGACCTCTCTTTCTTCTTGAGAACAAATGCCTCAGAAACTCAGCAAACTTGCCACAGTGGAAGCCATTCTTGTAATCTCTGCACCCCTGGAGAGAGGAGACAAAAACGTTGTACACAAAATTACAACCTCTGAGCTACAAACCTACTAATGTGCACTGCAGCCCCCAACTCTAAACCTGTGGCTCTCAAGTCACAGTGAAGGGCACTTTGTGGATTCCTGCAGCACTGGCCCCAATATTCTATGCAGGCAAAGGAAAACCAGCAAAACACAGGCCAAAACAATAAGTGGCCAATTCTACCCTCCATGGTAAAGGGCACTTTGTAGTATCATCAAGTGGAATAGAGAGGAACATAACAGATCGTTATTATCAATGATTTCTGCATAGCAAGTTAATATTATGGAGTCCTGCTGAATGGTCTTGGCCGTACTCTTCCATAGGTGCTGCCTGACCTGCTGAGTTCCTGCAGCACTTGGTGTGCGCTGCTTGGATTTCCAGCATTTGCAGATTTTCTCTTGCATGAAATTAACATTATTGTAACTTTTTGAATAAAAATTCATAATTCAAAATGCATCTGATCTGCTAATTGTGCAGACATTAGGAAAGGAGGTGCAGGGGGGAATACAGGGTGCAAGGCTATGAATAGATAGACAAGTACAAACAAGGACCATTCTCTGTACGTTAGTCAGGACCAGTCCATTGTAAGGTGCAATTATGGGGAAAGAGCAGTGTTAGTAATATTGGAACCTCTACTACCATATTTAATCTGGCCTTTAGAGTTGAATAGTTCAAATCCAGCCGGCTCCCTTGCACGCGTTCCATCCATGCTGGCTTGAGTGTCAAGCTAGCAATTCAGCCTCGTAAAACCAAGAAAGCCTGCTGAAAAAAACGGCATCATGATGGTATCCCGATGACTCCATTCAGAGTTAAGGGCTTTCTTCTTCTTCTTAGTGTTGAATGCTATCCATTCATTCCCTTACATAATAAATTTCTCTCCTGCGCATGTTATCTCTTTGCACTAGAGACCCAGTCTGAAAGAAACAGCATCAGTAATGATGTGATGAATGAGGCACTAATAGGTATAGACATGGGTCAGGGGTTAGTAGCTGCCAGAAGAGAGGATGAATGATGGAGGAAGAGTAACTGCCTGCAGAGAGCTCAAAGCACCATCATGTCCTGCTGGCTAAGATCAGTCATAAGGCTGGGCAGGCTATGGACTAAGTTTTGGTTTGCTTCTCCCCTAGCCCTGGTACAAAAAGGAGTAAAGCAGCCCCCTCTCCTGTGGACCATTGATGCTGGAATGCAGAGCAATAAACAGCTGGTGAGTGAGGGGAGAAATCTAATAGGAACCTATTTAACCCAAAGGGTGGTCTATATATGGAATAAGCTGCCAAAAGTAATGTTTGAGACAGATACATTAACAACATTTTAAAGTTACTTAGATAGATACTTGGACAGGGAAGGTTTATGGCCCAAACACAGACAAATGAGACAAGTTTAAATGTGTATCTTGGTCAGCAAGGCCGTAATGGCTGAAGGATCTGTTCCTGTGCAGATAAGGGAAAGTCTTGCATGTGTTGTAAAACAATGATCACATTCCAGAAAAAAGAACGTAAAAGAGTTCTACTTTCACATTTAGAAATACTGTGAAAGTCCTTGAGAATGTGTAGAAGAAAGTTATCAGATTACTTAGAGGGAGAGGAATATTTTACAAGTTCAAAACAGAGGAGATGAAGTATATTCTTTTGGACAAAGGAGATTTGCTAGATCAAAGGGGAAACAGCTTCTTCCCCTCTACCATCAGATTTTAAAAGTGAGTTGAGTTGAGAAGAGTTTAAAAGCGAGCAGAGTTAAGAAGGTGATGGCTATTTCTTTGGCAGTTTGAACGGGGCACGACTACGCAAGCACGTGGAGGTCGGCCTGTGAGAACAGCAGGAAGAGTTTAAAAGGAAGACAGATTTACAGAGTGGGCGTCAGAGGAGCAGGAGACAGAGTAGTGGGAGACAGAGTAGGAAGGCTTTGGCTCAACGGGGCTTCAGCGATAAAGGGCCGAGGCCAGGTAGGTTATCTGTTTAAAATAAAAACAGAGAGTATGTGTGTGAGGCTGGTTTTCTGTGCTTGGTGTCAGATGTGGGAAGTCCTAAAAAACTCCCAGCCTCCTGGATGACCACATCTGCACCAGGTGCGTTGAGCTGCAGCTCCTTAGAGACTGTGTCAGCAAACTGGAGCTGCAGCTCGATGACCTTCATTTGGTCTGGGAGAGTGAGGAGGTGATAAAAAGGAGCTATAGGTAGGTACTCACCCCGGGACCACAGGAGACAGAGAAGTGGGTAACAGTCAGGAGAGAGAAGGGCAAGAAGCAGGTACTAGAGAATACCCCAGTGACTATCACCCTTAACAATAAGTATTCCTGTTTGAGTACTGTTGGGGGGGCGGGGATGGCCTAACTGGGGGAATCAACAGTGGTCGTGCCTCTGGCACAGAGACTGGCCCTGTGGCTCAGATAGGTAGGGAAAGGAAGAGGATGGCAGCAGTGATAGGGGACTCTATAGTTAGGGGGTCAGATAGGCGATTCGGTGGACGCAGAAAAGAAATGCGGATGGTAGTTTGCCTCCCAGGTGCCAGGGTCCGGGATGTTTCTGGTCGCGTCCACAATATCTTGAAGTGGGAAGGAGAGCAGATCCTGGAAAGGTGTAATAATAACAGAGTTGGCATGATGGGAGACTTTAATTTCCCAAATATCAATTGGCATCTCCCAAGAGCAAGGGGTTCAGATGGGGTGGAATTTGTTAGGTATGTTCAGGAAGGTTTCTCGACACAATATGTAGATAAGCCTACAAAAGGAAAGGCTGTACTTGACCTAGTATTGGGAAATAAACCTGGTTAGGTGTCAGGTCTCTCAGTAGGAGAGCATTTTGATCACAATTCTATCTCCTTTACCATAGCATTGGAGAGGGATAGGAACAGACAAGTTAGGGAAATGTTTAATTGGAGTAAAGGGAACAAAGAGGCTATCAGGCAGGAACTTGGAAGCATAAATTGGAAACAGATGTTCTCAGGGAAACATATGGAAGAAATGTGGCAAATGTTCTGGGGATATTTGCGTGGGGTTCTGAGTAGGTACGTTCCAATGAGACATGAAAAGGATGGTAGGGTACAAGTTCTGTGGTGTACAAAGGTTGCTGTAAATCTAGTCAAGAAGAAAAGAAGAGCATATGAAAGGGTCAAAAAAACTAGATAATGATATGAATCTAGAAGATTATTATGCTAGCAGGAAGGAGCTTAAGAATGAAATTAGGAGAGCCAGAAGGGGCTGTGAGAAGGCCTTGGCGGACAGGATTAAGGAAAACCCCAAGGCATTCTATAAGTATGTGAAAAGCGAGAGGAAAAGACGTGAAAGAACAGGACCAATCAAGTGTGACAATTGAGAAGTGTGTATGGAACCGGAAACAGCGGAGGTACTTAATGAATATTTTGCTTCAGTATTCACTACTGAAAAGGATTTCAGCAATTGTAGGGATGACTTGCAGTGGACTGAAAAGCTTGAGAATGTAGACATTAAGAAAGAGGATGTGCTGGAGCTTTTGGAAAGCATTAAACTGGATAAGTCACCGGAACCAGACGGGATGTACCCCAGGCTACTTTGGGAAGCGAGAGAGGAGGCTGCTGAGCCTCTGGCAACGATCTTTGCATCATCAATGAGGACAGGAGAGGTTCCGGAGGATTGGAGGGTTGCGGATGTTGTTCCCTTATTCAAGAAAGTGAGTACGAATAGCCCAGGAAATTATAGGCTACTGAGTCTTACTTCAGTCGTTGGTAAGTTGATGGAGAAGATCCTCAGAGGCAGGATTTATGAACATTTGGAGAGGTATAATACGATTAGGCAAAACTAAGTTCTGTATATTCAGCTCCAATGTGAACGCCATCCTGCTATATGGATCCGAAACATGGAGAATCACTAACACCAACTGCAACAAGATCCAGACCTTTCTCAACAAATGCCCCCAGCAGATTCTCCACCTCAAGTGGTACGACAGAGTGTCAAACCTAGACCTATGGAAGGGAGCAAACCAAGAGCCCATTGTATTCCAGATAAGGAGGAGGAAGTGGACATGGGTCGGCCATACTTTGAGGAAGAGCCAGTCGAATGTCACTCGACAATCACTCAAATGGAATCCACAAGGGAAGAGAAGAAGAGGTCACCCAAAGAAAACATGAAGGCGTAGGCTTTTGGATGAACTGAAAGCCACTGGCCAAACTTGGGAGACTGCAGAAACATCTGCTAGAGATCGCAGGAAGTGGAGGACTTTTGTTGAGGCCCTACGCTCCATAAGGAGCGAAAAGGATTAAAGAAGAAGAATATGATTAGGAATAATCAACATGGCTTTGTCAAAGACAGGTCATGCCTTATGAGCCTGATTGAATTCTTTGAGGCTGTGACTAAGCACATTGATTAAGGTAGAGCTGTAGATGTGGTGCATATCAATTTTAGCAAGGCATTTGACAAGGTACCCCACGCAAGGCTCATTGAGAAAGTAAGGAGGCATGGAATCCAAGGGGACATTGCTTTGTGGATCCAGAACTGGCTTGCCCACAGAAGGCAAAGAGTGGTTGTAGACACGTCATATTCTGCATGGAGGCCGGTGACCAGTGATGTGCCTCAGGGATCTGTTCTGGGACCCCTACTCCTTGTGATTTTTCTAAATGGCCTGGATGAGGAAGTGGAGGGATGGGTTAGTAAATTTGCTGATGACATGAGGGTTGGGTGTATTGTGGATAGTGTGGAGGGCTGTCAAAGGTTAAAACGGGACATAGATAGGATGCAAAACTGGGCTGAGAAGTGGCAGATGGAGTTTAACCCAAATAAGTGTGAGGTGGTTCATTTTGGTAGGTCAAATATGATGGCAGAATACAATATTAATGGTAAGACTCTTGGCAGTGTGGAGGATCAGAGGGATCTTGGGATCTGAGTTGACTCTGTGGTTAAGAAGGCATAAGGTGCATTGGCCTTCATCAATTGTGGAATTGAGTTTAAGAACCAAGAGGTAATGTTGCAGTTATACAGCACCCTGGTTAGACCCCATTTGGAGTACTGTGCTCAAATGTGGTCGCCTCACTATTGGAAGGACGTGGAAACCATAGAAAGGGTGCAGAGGAGACTTACAAGGATGTTGCCTAGATTGGGGAGCATGCCTTATGAGAATAGGTTGAGTGAACTTGGCCTTTTGTCCTCGGAACAACAGAGGATGAGAGGTGACCTGATAGAGGTGTACAAGATGATGAGAGGCATTGATCATGTGGATAGTCAGAGGCTTTTCCCCAGGGCTGAAATGGTTAGCACGAGAGGGCATAGTTTTAAGGTGTTTGGAAGTAGGTTCAGAGATGATGTCAGGGTAAGTTTTCTACGCAGAGAGTGTTGAGTGCATGGAATGGGCTGCAGGCGCTGGTGGTGGAGGTGGAAACGATAGGGTCTATAGAGGTGGACTCCTGGATGGCTAAATGGAGCTAAGTATGCATTATTATGCATTGCTTTGCATTCCTGCTGTGAAGTTAACAAATTTCATGACTTTTGCCAGTGATACTAAACCTGATTCAGATTCAGATTCCTGAAGAGTTTTGGAAGAGGAAATGGAGAGAAGCTATTCTTTATAGATGCTTCAAAAACCAGGAAATACAGACTCAGAATGACAGGAGGGAAAAAGAAGGAACCTTTCTTTTTGTACATAGAATATGATTATGACTTGGAATGTGACTCCATACAGGGGATGCAGGCAGAATGAATTGAGGTTTTCAAAACGGAATTGCAGCAGCAATTGAAGGAAAAAGCAGAGGACTGGTACAGATTTTTTTTAAAAGTTGGTTAAGACGCAACAGGCCAGAGGGGCTTCACCTATGCTGTGCCATTCAGTGCTTCCTAAATACAGGTAATAGCACCTTCTAAATGTACAGTGCTTCATTATCTGTGAACTGTTGACAGACAACCTGTGCGGGTGTGCACATTTCAGCAAAGCAAGGGTTAAAATAGTGTGTGAACAGCAGCAGGGCCCAATGGAGTACCTGGTAAGGCTCTGAAAACCTGTGCCAACCAATTGGTAGGAGTATTCAAAGAAATTTCAATCTCTCACTGCTACAGTCGGAAGTTCCCACCTACTTCAAAAGGGCAACAGTTATTTATACTAGTCTCCAAGAAGAGCAGTGCGAGCTGCCTCAATGACTATTGTCCAGTAGCACTCACATCTGTAGTGATGAAATGTTTTGAGAAGTTGGTCATGGCTAGAATCAACACCTGTCTCAGGAAGGATCTGGACCCACTGCAATTTGCCTATCGCCACAATAGGTCTACTGCAGAAGTGATCTCAATGGCTCTCCATACAGTTTTGGATCACCTGGCCAATGGAAATACTTATTTCAGGATGCTGTTTATTGACTATAGCTTAGCGTTTAACACCATCATTGCTACAGTCCTGATCGATAAGCTATAGAACCTAGGACGCTGCACCTCCTTCTGCAACTGGATCCTCAGCTTCCTAACCTGAAGACCACAATCTGGGCAGATTAGAACTAACATCTCCACCACACTGACAATTAACACTGGTGTTCCACAGGAATGTGCGCTGCTCTACTCTCTTTACACCCATGATTGTATGGCTAGGCATAGCTCAAACAGCTTTAATAAATTTGCTGATGATACAACCATTGTTAACAGAATTTTAGATGGTGATGAAAGGAGGTACAAGAGTAAGATATGCCAGTTAATTGTCTGGTGCACTCAATGTCAGCGAGACCAAAGAGCTGATTGTGAACTTCAAGAAGGGTAAGATGAGGGAACACAAACCAATCCTCATAGAGAAATCAGAAGTGGAGAGAGTGAGCAATTTCAAGTTCCTCAATGTTGATAGCTCTGAGGACCTAACCTGGACATAAGATTGAAGTAAGTTGCAGAAATGTCTAAAATTGTAATATTAGTCAGATCTGTCATGGGTACCAGCCTCTGTAGTATCCAAGATATCTTCAAGGAGCAATGCTTTAGGAAGGGGGCATCCATCATTAAGGATCCCCACCACCCAGGACATGCCTTCTTCACACTGTTGCCATTTGGAAGGAGGTACAGAAGCCTGAAGGCACACACTCAGCCATTCAGGAACGGCTGCTTCCCCTCTGCCATCTGATTTCTGAATGGACATTGAACCCATAGACACTATCTCACTACTTTTTTACTTCTATTATTTTGTACTATGTATTTTAACTCAACTTATTATTAAGTAATAGACATAGATATACTTAATGTTACACAATTTTTTCTCTATATTTATTTATCATGTATTTCATTGTCCTGCTGCTGTAAAAATAACAAATTTCACAACGTATGCCAGTTATATTAAATTTGATTCTGAAAGTAGAGGCACTGCCATGCCTTCTTTGTAGTGGCGTTCACACGTTGGATCCAGAACAGATTTTCTGAAATGATAATACCAAGGAACTTAAAGTTTCTGATTCTCTCCACTTCTGATCTCCTGATGAGGACTGGCTCTTACACCTCCAATTTCCTCCACCTGTAGTCTTCAATTAGCTCTTTCCTTTGCTGACATCGAGTAAGAAGTTGTTGTGGCCCCATTCAGCCAGATTTTCAGTCTCCCTTCTATATGCTGATTTGTCACCTCATTTGATTCGGCCCAAAACAATACTCGAAATTCAGTCAGTTAACAGTCAAGATGATAAGCTGACGGAGGTAGTGTACAGACAAAATGCAGTCACCCAGGCTGAACGTGGTCCTAACTCTTATACAGCCTTTCTGTTCAAGTCTGGGAACCAAGGTCACTAAGACCAAGGCAGGATAAGAAAGGAAACAAAACATTCTAGGGCAACAGTTACAATTGGACAGTTATTTTACTAATTCTCAAGTACTATATTGGCCTTTAGCATGTTGATTTAATTAACATCTGAATAATGAATTATGATTAGTACTTAAATATGCAAATATGGGATTCAGAAATGTACAAAGATCTATTGGTTTGATATTTGTATACAACTTGTCAATTCTGTATAAAAATGGCATTTATCTGTTCAAAAATCAGAGCAGTTTAGTGACAGGGACCATGCTGTTCTCCTTGAGCACAAGTAAATAAAATGTGATTGAGGAAGGAGTATGAGTTTTCAGAGTCCAGTTAATCGGCGTTGACAGGGTATCGCATTCTCGGAAGAACTATCTTTCAGATGGTTATGTAGATGCATTAAAGTGGAATCAGAGATAGAGTTTAGCAAGGGAGCTCCAGAATTGATGGCTGGCATAGAACAAAGATACTCAAATGCTCTTACTTTATCAGGGAATGACAAGCCAATCAAGAGTTTAAAATAAATCGAAAGAAATTAAAGGGTTAAAGCTATCTGCATTTCTGACAAGTCTCCAGTAGAGCAAAGCAAGGGAAACATTCTGAAAGGAACATTACTCACACACACATACCCGTCTGCTTGACAACTTGATTTACAATTCTACAGGTCGCTCTCTGTGACGTGCCTTTTGGCAGCTCTCAACCACGAGGATTTTCCCAGTCGGAGATCCTTCCGGCTGGCTGCATCTATGTAATGGTCTTGAACTAGGTATCCCCCTTTGGTCTCCCCCTTCCCCCTCTCTCATTCTCCTTTTCAATAAATGGAAACTCAATGAATAGCAACTGTTCAATGTATTTCCCTGCAGGGCATGGCATGCCAATTATTTTCCCTCTTCACCCTCTGTGGAAGCACCTTCCCCGCCTCTCATCACAGAGGTCATGACTTCAGTATAATTCAGGCTGAAGAGAGCATTCCAGCATGTCATGAGTAATTAAGCAAGCAGTGTGCATTCCCACCCCTCCTCCAACACACTCTCTCCCAACAGCTCATTCACTGCCTGACCTTCAGCAGCCAGTGATTAATAGAAGGTGTTTCGGTCCTTCACAATCCTGGCCACACAACAATGTTTGCAACCCCTCCTTTATCTGAAGGCCTAGAATTACCAGGTGGGCCTCTGATGTCAGAATTAGAATCAGGTTTAATATCACTGAATATCATGAAAGCTGATGTTTTGTGGCAGCAGTATAGTGCAATACATTAAAATGTTATAAATTACAATAATAAATATATATTTAAAATTAAATTAAGTAAGTAGTACAAAAAGGGAGAAAAGCAGTGATCCGATCACAAACAAGAGAGAATCTGCAGATGCTGGAAATCTAAGCGACACACATAAAATGCTGGAGGAACTCAGCAGGCCAGGCAGCATCTACGGAAAAGAGTAAAGAGTCAACTCTTTGTGCTGAGACCCTTCATCAAGAAAAAAGATAAGAAGGTGGGAGGAGGGGAGGAAGAAATACAAGGTGATTGGAGAGGAAACTGGGAGAGGGGGCTAGATAAGTAAAGAGTTGACAAGTTGATGGGTGAAAGAAATAAAGGGCTGGAGAAAGGGAAGGGGGAGGAGCACCAGAGGTAGGTGATGGACAGGTAAGGAGGTAAGATGAGAGAGGGAAATGGGAATGGGGAATTGTTAGAGGAGGGCATTACTGGAAGTTTGCGAAATCAATGCTCATGCCATCAGGTCGGACTGGAGGGTACCCAAACGGAATATAAAGTTTTTCTCCTTCAACCTGATTGTGTCCTCATCACATCAATAGAGGCGGCCATGGACTGGCATGTTGAAATAGACACGTACAAACAAGCTGGATGAACTCAGCAGGTCGGGCAGCATCCGTTGAAATGAGCAGTCAACGTTTTGGGCCGACCTGCTGAGTTTATCCAGCTTGTTTGTATGTGTTGATTTGACCACAGCATCTGCAGTGTACTTTGTGTTTACTTATGTTGAAATGGAAATGGGAAGTAGAATTAAAATGGGTAGCCACTGGGAAATCCTACTTTTTCTGGCGGACAGAGTGTAGGTGCTCAGCAAAACTGTCTCCCAATCTATGCTGGGGCTCACCAGGATCATCAGACACAGTAGATGACCCCAAAAGAATTAGAGGAGAAATGTCACCTCACCTGGAAGTCACATTAGGAGCCCTGAATGGTAGTGAGGGATGAGGAGTAGGGGCAGGTGTAGCACTTGTTTCACTTGAAGGATAAGTGCTAGAGGGAGATCAGAGGAGATGGATGAATGGACAAGGAAGTCACATAAGGAGCAATCCCAGCAGAAAGCAGAATGTGGGAGGGGGGGAAGGGAAAGATGTGTTTGGTGGTGGGATCCCTTTGGAGATGCCAGAAGTTACAGAGAATATGTGCTGGACACGGAGGCTGGTGGAGTGGTAAGTAAGGACAAGAGAAACCCTATACCCAGTGAGGTAGTGGAAGGATGGGTTGAAGGCCGACATGTGTGAAATGGAAGAGGTGTGGATGAGGACAGTGTTGATGATAGAGGAAGGGAAGCCCCTTTCTTCCCCTCTGCCACCAATTCCTGAATGGACATTGAACCCTTGGACACTACCTCACTTTTTTAATATATAGTATTTCTGGTTTTTGCACAATTTTTAATCTATTCAATATATGTATACTGTAATTTATTTATTTAATTATTATTATTATTATTGTTGTTGTTGTTGTTATTATTATTATTATTATTTCTATATTATGCATTGCATTGAACCGCTGCTAAGTTAACAAATTTCATGTCACATGCTGGTGGTAACAAACCTGAGTCCGATTCTGATCCAGAACAAAATTACCTTGCCTTAAACCCACTGACTCTGGAGTTGGCAGAGAATTCTTCCCAATAAACCTTTCTAATCAAGAACTTATCAACCTCCACTTCATAAATACCCCATGACTTGGCTTCCACAGCCAAAAATGGCAATGAATTCCACAGACTCACCACCCTCTAGCTAAAGAAATTCCTCATCTTCTCTGTTCTAAATGTTCTGACTCCTCTACTCAATACCCTGATTGTTGAAGGCCAAAGCACCCAATGTCTTCTTCACTCTGTGTACTTCTGACACCATTTTCAGTGGATTATGTATGTAAAGATGTGGAATATGAAGCTGCATTAACTTCATGGCAGGACATGCCAGTGCAGCAAACTCAACCACAAGCAAATGGCTTGATTCTCCTCCTATACTTATGGTCTTATGCCCTAGTGGGCAAGTTTTGGCACAGCTCATCATCAACTTCTCATTCATTGGGAGTAAGACAAAAAAGAGATTTCTTGGTCTGAGATCCTTATGCAAAAATAGTCAAGGTTTTGACAAATACACCGTGCAACTCAGAAAACAACTTTCTTTCATGGCTTTCTTGTGGTGAAACCAATTTGTTGGAAAAACTGTCAAGCTTGGCATTAAACCACCATCACAAAAAGTTCAACCCTTTGAAGGGATTTATTTCAAATCTCTAGGTGCATTTTGTTGGCTGTGGAACCACCAACTAACAAAAGAGAAACTTGAAAACATTCCAAAGGAATTAAAATAGAATGTTGTGTTGTTTCTATTGAGACTATTTTGCAAAATCAGGGAGATTATAATGCATTTTATATGAATTTGAAGGATTCTTTGGTATTATGCTTCATTTTTCTTCAAATGTTGTGGTTAGATCTTTGGTCAAACACCAGACCACCTGGGGAAGAAGGAGATCTTGGACTTAAGTCATAGACCCCCTTCTTTTTAGCCCAATTACATTTGTGGAAATTAGATTAAACAACTTGATTCTACCTGCTAAACGCATGACTCTCAGTTTATGAATGGCAGTGGCTGTAACCCTAATATATCAAAGTCCTCCAGTCCAATCAGGATAATAGAATACTCACTAATCAATTGTAAGAATAGAAGCTGAACTATCACCCAAGACATTGATCTTATTTAGTGATCAAACTACTAAAATATGGTTGTTTTACACGTCTAATTGCCTTGCGCTAATTAAGGATCGAAGATAGGTGTCACTAAAATCATACTGGCCCATATTTTCTCCACTTTGACTAAGTCTTACCTGGTCAGCATCTGGGAACTCTTAATATAGAACTGTGGTGGAAGTCAATGCACCAAAGAAGTAATTCTTTCTGGATGAATAATGGCTTGGTATGGCAACTGCTCCGTACAAGACAGCAAGAAACTGCAGAGAGTTATGGATACAGCTCAGCATATCGTGGGAGCTAGCAATGCTTCATGGACTCTTATCTATACTTCTCTCTGTCTCATTAAAACAGCATAATCAAAGTCCCCACTTATCTCCACATTCTCTCTCCTCTCTTTCATTAGGCAGTAGATGCAAAAGCCTGAGATCATCTACCAGTAGGCTCAAGGTCAGCTTCTATCCCACTGTTATCAGACACTTGAATGGACCTCTTGTACCATAAGATGGACTATTGGCTTCTTAACCAATCTCGTTACGATCTTGCACTTTTACATTTACCTGCATTGCACATTTTTGGTAGCTTTTACACTTTTCGTTGTTCCAGCTCAATGCACTGTGTAATGATTTGATCTGTATGAATAGTACACAAGACAAGCCAAGCTTTCCACTGTGTCTTGATACATGTGACAATAATAAACCGATATCAAAACAAAGCACCATCACCTGTAGAATGACAGTCAATCTAAGAGGAGATCCTGAAATAGTAACACTATTTCTCATTCCACGGATACTGTTCGAATTGCTGAATGTTTCCAGAGATATTTTAATTTTTATTTCACCTTTTCAGCATCTGCAGGGTTTTGAAAAAAATCAGTTTAAATTCATTTTTACAAGGCAATGATCAATGGTATTTTTCAGTTCATGAGCAAAGGTGCTACAATATTGGAAAACAGAAGTGGGATTTTTAAAAGAACTTTAAAAATAAATCCACTGATTTGGTAATAGTCATAGAGTAATAGAGCACAAAAACAGGACCTTCAGGCCAGTGCATCGATGCTAGTCCATTTGCATGAATTTGATCTATACTCATATCACCCTTACCTAACCATGTACCTTTCCAAATGTCCTTTAAATGCTGTTATTGTATCTGCCTCATCCACTCCCCCCACCTTCTTATTCTGGCTTTTGCCCACTTCCTTTCCAATCCCGATAGATAGATAGATAGATAGATAGATAGATAGATAGACACTTTATTGGTCCCAAAGGAAATTATAGTGTCACAGTGGCATTACAAATGCACAGATATACAAATATTAGAAGTAAGAAAGAATAAAAAAATAAGTTACCTCAAACAGTCTAATAGGAGGGGGTCATCATTTCCCCAGCTATAGGTTGATTCATTATAGAGCCTAATGGCTGAGGGAATGGAGGGTTATGGGCTGAGTATGGGTCAGTGGGACTAGGTGAGAGTAAGCATTCCTGCCGGGGTACCAGCCATCTATCAACTCCAAGCCACCGAGATGGCCTGTTTCTGTGCTGTAATTGTTATATGGTTATATGGAAAGAATTAACATATTTGGAGTGTTTGATGGCTCTGGGCCTGTACCAGCTGGAGTTTAGAAGCATGAGAGGGGATCTCATTGAAACCTATCAAATATTGAAAAACCTAGATGGAGTGGACATGGAGAGGACCCTTTCAACAGTGTGAGAATTTAGGAGGGGACACAACCTCATAATAGAAGGACACCCCTTTACAAAAGAGATTAGAAGGAACCTCTTTAGTCAGTGGTAAATCTGTGGAATTCATTGCCACTGACAGCTGTGCAGGCCAAGTCATTGGGTATACTTACAGTGGAAGTTGATAGTTTGGAGTAGCGGAATTATCTTAGTCTATTACTAAAAGTGTGCCGCTGTTCAGCCAAGGTGGCATGCAGAGTGTGAGAAAATTGCCCAGAATTGCCAGGAGTTTCCATAGGGTTCTTTATCCTACCACAGCCTCCAATGTGTCCAGTTTGATTCCTATAACAGAGTGGCCTAAGACATCCACTCTTTATTTCTTTCCATAGATTCTGCCTGACCAGCAGAGTTCCTCCAGTATTTTATATGCGTTGATCAAGATTTTCAGCATCTGCAGAAACTCCTGTGTTTATGAACTGAACCATCCAAGCAGGTATTAGGAATGTTGGTCAAAGAACAAGGTTTGAATCATTGTCATAGGAGAGAAGGTAGAATGGTGGAGGAGTTCAGGTTGGGCCTTGCATTGTGACAGACAGGGTGTCAGGAAGGGCATTGCATTGTGATTGACAGGGTGTCAGGAAGGGCATTGCATTTGATGGACAGGGTGTCAGGAAGGACATTACATTTGATGGACAGGGTGTCGGGGGGGCATTGTATTGTGATGGGAGGACCTCCAATGCAGGGAAGATTAGAATTATGAATATAAGTGAGAGGTGAGACCTCAGCATGTTGTAGGGCAGGTGAAGATTGGAGTGATTAACAGAAGGGCTGATAAGGACTCAAACCAAAAGGCATTAAGTATCACTGGACAGAAGTTAATGTCAGCCAGTTAGCATAGCCTTGATGGGTGAATGGACTTAATGAGACTTGGGATGGGGCAGCACAACTTTGGAGAATTAAAGTTTTAACTGTCAGGAAAACACAGGAAACATAGAATGAACTGAGGGATGACAAGAGCACAGACACAAGAAAATATGATCTCCCCCTCTACTAACATAGCCAACAAACCCTCCAACTCGTCATGAAAGATGTTCAGAACTGTTGCCATGTAGGAACAAGCAATTTATTTATTATTGTTTTATTTAAAGATAAAGCACTGTAACAAGTTCCTCTGGTTCAATGATTACACACCTCCCAATTACAGGCACGTAATAAATTAACCTACTAACCCGTACTTTATAAACACAAGAAATCCTGAAAATGCTGGAAATCCAAAGCAACACGCACATAATGCTGGAGGAACTCAGCAGGTCAGGCAGCATCTATGGAAAAGAGTAAACTGTCAGCATATCGGGCAGAGACCTCTCATTGGGACATTTCTTTGGAATTTAGGGTGAAATTGGAGCACCTGGAGGAAACCCACGTGGTCATACATAGTCTTACAGACAGCAGCAGAACTATACCCAGGTTGCTAGCACTGTACTAACGATATGCTAACTACTATGATGCCATACCATAATATATACAAGTTCTCCAGATGCTGTGTATTAAACATTTTAAAATTTGCCATATATCATTCAGGCCTTTTTAAGTCAGTAATGAGAGAGGAAGGAAAACCTCTCAACTCATCATCTCCACTTTCAAACAGTTCCACACTTGGCTGGATCGTACTAATGCTGGGAAGGTTTTAGATTAAAAAAAAGACAGCCCCAGAGTAATAAAACTGGTCCATTTCTGACTAAAACGGGAAAAAAAATATACAACCGTTGCCTTGTAACATTAATGTCAGCAGAATACGAGAAAATCTGATAACAGGTTCGTTCTTGCTGATAAACTCTCCTTGAGGGACTTCCCCCATAGCAGGAATGGAAGAGTATGAGCCAATAATAAACCTCTCAGTATTTTTATGGCTATTAGATCACAATAGATCTGTATCTTAAACCCACAGTCACTTTCGATGACTGCATATCCCTTAACATAAATCTATCAATTGGCATTTTGAAATTTGCAATTAACACCCAGCCACATGTTTTATTGAGGGAAGAAAGATCCACATTTCTTCCTGATGAAAGTTAGAGTGGGGCTGTTCCCTCTGAACAGCGCCACTCTAACTTTGAAGGATTTATCTCCCATGACAGGAAATAGTTTAATCAAGAAGTCCAACCAAAACCCACCATAATCTCAAATACCTTGTTTTTATCACCTCTCAATCTTCTCTGGGCAAGGGCATTATTGCAGCTTAATTATTTACAATGGCATCATCTCAGGCTGTATCTGAACTAAGGCAGAGAGAGGAACATAACCACTAACTCTCACATGATTAACTTTGGCATTGTAATGTCTAACTCTGCTAGGATAGAGGGTATTGAATAACTCTGCTGGGATTGAGGTTGGTGAATAACTCTTTTGGGATCGAGGTTAGTGAATAACTCTGCTAGGATAGAGATTGTGAACAACTCTGCTGGGATCAAGGTTGGTGAATAACTGCTGGGATGGAGATTGGCGAATAGCTGCTCGTATAGAGATTGGTAAATAACTCTACTGGGATCGAGGCTGGTGAATAAATCTGCTAGGATGGAGGATGATGAATAATTCTCCTGGGATAGAGATTAGTGAATAACTCTGCTGGGATGGAGGATGATGAATAACTCTGCTGGGATAGAGGGTGATGAATCATTTTGTTCAATAAGAGAATGGTGATTAAAGGAATCAGAATCAGCTTTATTATCACTAAAACATAATGAAATTTGTTGTTCTGTGGCAATAATACAGTATAATACATAAAATGTATTATACATTGCAATATGAAAAATATATATACATACTCTACATAATAAATATACTTCTCTCTCTATGTATTGTTACGAATGTGCCACAGATCTGAGGGGCCAAAGGGTGCGTGGTAGCCCCCCTCCTTTTTGAGAATCGCAAGATCACTATTGAGTCAGTTCAGGAGACCCAGGAAATGAGAGAAAGACATGCAGAATCCACAATGAATTTGGAATGTGTCCTGGCCTCCAAAAGGCGGAACCATTGATACCAGCTATTGCCTCTTGGAGACAGAATTGTGTATTGAATCCTGTATGATGCATCGAAGCCCCCAGGCAATGAACCAAGGGGGAGGTTGGTGGAGGGATTGCATCATCCCAACCTGATTGACATCTGAGACTCTGTGAGTCAGGATAAAAGAGGGTCTATGGGAACAGCCCCTCAGACGCACCAGAAGAAACGCTAGCGATCCTGTAATAGCGAAAGCCAGTGGGAGGGCCATGTGCATCCGTTTCCATTTGCCCCAGAATCGGTGGTCCTTTACCACAGAAGAACGGTTTTTAGCTAACAACGGGGAAATCAACTCCCAACGACTCTCGAAGGATTGACATCATAAAAGGAATGGGCAAGTTTTAACCCGTCTTTCTCTCCAATCAGAAAGCTGCAGCTTGAATGAACTAAAGTGACTTTTATATTTCCATCGGACAATACATTATCCCCTAGACAACGATAGAGCTATTTCTTATTGATTATTATTATACCCGCGCTTTTAGATTTAGTATTGACGACGTATATTATCTGTATGTTTGCATCGATATTATTTTTGTGTATTTTTATCAATAAATACTGTTAAAAATAGTACCAACAGACTTCAACGGACCTCTCTATCTTTGCTGGTAAGTGACCCAGTTACGGGGTACATAACAGTATATATTTTTCCCTTCACCCCTTATGGGTGGTGAGTAAGTGTATTTTTCCCTCAATATCGGGTCCTCTACCAGAGGCCTGGGAGCTTGAGGGTTCGGCGCAGTTTCCTTGCTGTTTCTAGTAGTGCACTCGTCTGGACCGAGATCTCAGATGTTGTTTCCCAGATTTGTTGGAGTCACCCTGACACTCCAGGTGTCACTGCCACAGGTGCTCCTTTCACCACTGGGATTACACTGGCTTTAACCTTCCATGTCCTTTCTATCTGCTCTTTCAAGCCCAGGCATTTCTCTAGCTTCTCATATCTTTCTTCCTGACGTTACTGTCATTTGGGATTTCCACATCTATTACTATTGCTTTCTTCGGTTCCTTGTCTAGTATTACTATGTTTGGCTGTTGGCCAGTATCTGCTTGTCAGTCTGTATTTGGAAGCCCCACAGGATCTTAGCTCCGTGATTCTTCACTACCTTCTCGGGTGTTTCCATTGGTCTTGGGAGAGTCCATTCCACACTAAGTGCACATGTTCCTGTACACAATTTTTGCAATTTGGTTGTGCTGTTCAGCATCCTTGCCTGCATCTTGCACTCTGCTACTATGTGCTGGTTTCAGCAGGTTCCTTGCAGAGTTATGCATCTTGGGATCTTGTCTGGTGTGACAGATGTCCTTGATGCTAGTGAGGCTAGTGCCCATGATGGAGCTGTCTGAGTTTACAACCATTTGCAGCTTTTTTCCAATCCTGTACATTGTCCCCTCTATACCAGATGATGATGGTGCAATCAGTTAAAATGCTCTGCTTAGACCATCTGTAGAAATTTGCTGGAATTGTTGGTGACATACCAAATCTCCTCAAACCCCTAATATAAAGGAGGCAAACAGGTTGATGCAACCATTATAATTCTTGTCTGTAAGTCACCAGAATGCCACTCTCTAGTTCAATTTACCTTGCTCTCCTTGTTACCTCACAGAATTGCATTGTCCTTTCTTCCATCTCTCATTATAACCAAAAGACATCAAAACAACTAATACAAGTTACCAAACGTACTAGGAGCTTGGGACTGCAGAGCATGAGGGTAGAAACTGCCTTTCAAATAAAACGATAAACAACGTCTTCCATCTATGGAGACATAAGAGATTTTCGGATACTGGAAATCCGTGGCAACACTCATAAAATGCTGGAGGAACTCAGCAGATCAGACAGCATCTATGCACCAGGACAAACAGTCGATGTTTTGGGCTGATAAAATGGCAACAATGATGTGGCAAGAACAGTCAAATTAGAGGTTGTTGACTTCAGGAGGGCACAAAGTAACCACTCCACGCTGAACATCGACGGCTCCTCAGTAGAGATCGTTAAGAGCACCAAATTTCTTGGTGTTCACCTGGCGGAGAATCTCACCTGGTCCCTCAACACCAGCTCCATAACAAAGAAAGCCCAGCAGCGTCTCTACATTCTGCAAAGGCTGAGGAAAGTCCATCCCCCAACCCCCATCCTCATCACATTCTACAGGGGTTGTATTGAGAGCATCCTGAGCAGCTGCATCACTGTCTGGTTCGGAAATTTCACCATCTCAGATCACAAGACCCTGCAGCGGATAGTGAGGTCAGCTGAGAAGATCTCAGGGTCTCTCTTCCCGCCATCATGGACATTTACACTACATGCTGCATCTGTAAAGGAAACAGCATTATGAAGGACCCCATGCACCACTCATACAATCTCTTCTCCCTCCTGCTGTCTGGGAAAATGCTCCGAAGCATTCGGGCTCTCACGACCAGGCTATGTAACAGTTTCTTCCCCCAACCTATCAGACTCCTCAATACCCAAAACCTGGACTGACACCTTGCCCTATTGTCCTGTTTATTATTTATTGTAATTCATGCACGGCTTATGTGCACTTTACGCAGTCCTGTGTCGGTCTGTAGTCTAGTGTAGCCTTCTCTGTGTTGTTTTCTCACGTAGTTCAGTCTAGTTTTTGTACTGTGTCATGTAACACTATGGTCCTGAAAAACGTTGTCTCATTTTTACTCTGTACTGTACCAGCAGTTATGGTCGAAATGACAATAAAAGTGATTTGACTTTGACTTGACTTGAAGTGAGCATCCAAGACTAATACCATAAGACCATAAGACCATAGGACATAGGAACAGAATTAGGTCATCCGGCCCATTGAGTCTGCTCCGCCATCCAATCATGGCTGATCCTTTTTTTTTCTATCTCCTTCTCAAACCCAGTTCCCAGCCTTCTCCCCGTAACCTTTGATGTCATGTCCAATCAAGAACCTATCAATCTCTGTCTTAAATACAACCAACAACCTGGCCTCCACAGCTGCATTTGGCAACAAATTCCACAAATTCACCACCCTTTGGCTAAATATATTTCTCCACATCTCTGTTTTGAAAGGGCGGCCCTCTATACTGAGGCTGTGTCCTCTTGACCTAGACTTTCCCACCATGGGAAACATCTTTTCTTCATCTACTCTGTCTAGGCCTTTCAACATTCAAAAGGTTTCAATGAGATCCCACCATCATCCTTGTAAATTCCAGTGAGTACAGACCCAAAGCCATCAAACGTTCCTCGTATGATAACACTTTGATTCCTGGAATCATCCTGGTGAACCTCCTCTGAACCCTCTCCAATGCCAGCACACTTTTCTAAGATGAGAGGCTCAAAACTGTTCACAATACTCAAGGTGAGGTCTCAGTGATTTGATGTCACCCAGAGTGAACAATGGACATCTGGTTAAGAAACGTTGGGTTCTGGGGCGATTGTACTTGAGCAAGGATTTGATGTTTTGACATATACATCTGGAAAATCTTCTTTTGAATATAATTATAGCAGTAACTGTCATAAAATTATGAAGTAGTTCATAGAATGGGTACTGTGCAAGAGAAAGCAAGCAATGAGTGGATGAGAAGTGAGGTAGGAGAAACTCAGAATGTATGTGAAGCAAGAGAGTAATGATTTAGAGAAGATGAGAAGTGGCCATAAAGTGCAAGAAGATAGAATACGCAACAGTTACAGCAGAGGATTGACTAAGGAGCTGAATGGAATAAAAAGGCAAAGCCCATGGGAATGTAATTTTAATGAGAATGCTTTATGTGACTCCATTTTTGAGTGAAGTTTCTTAGCTGGATTTCCAGTTTCACCAATAATTAAGCTAGAGTTTTCTTGGAACTCTGAACGTACATTGTCCAAGTAAACAGCTTGCCGGCCTCAATCCAGTAATTGTACCTACATTTTAAAAAATATAAATATTAAAAACAGATGTTGTAAAGGCTTTGTGGCTTAGTTGGCTTGGAAAGACATACATCAGTACATCCCAGAGTTGGCTAAAATCACTGAGAATTTAGCCATCTTTTTTCCCCCTTTTAGTTTGGAAACCAGGTTTACAATTAAAATAACTGGCACAGGGTGTGTATATCAAGTCATACAGCACAGAAAAAAGCCTTTCATCTCATCTGGTCCAAGATGATCATCTAAACTACTCCCACTTCCCTGAGTTTCACCTATATGCCTCCTTTTCCATCCATATAATTTTCCAACTGTATTTTTAATATTACGTTACCTGTCTCAACCACATACTTTGACAGCTTGCACCATATACAGCCTGCCATAGATTCCTATTAAATCTCTCTGAAACAAAATGCTGGAGGAGCTCAGCAGGCTAAGCAGCATCTATGGAAAAAAGTACAGTTGACACTTTGAGCTGAGACTGTTCAGCAGGACTGGAGGAAAAAAGATGAAGAATAGAGTTAAAAGGTGGGGGGAGGGGAGGAAGAAACACAGGGTGGTAGGTGAAACCTGGAGGGGAAGGAGTGAGGTAAAGAGCTGGGAAGTTGATTGGTGAAAGAGATACAGGGCTGGGGAAGGGGGAATTTAACAGAAGACAGAAGGCCATGGAATAAATAAAAGAAGGGAGAAGCACCAGAGGGAGGCAATGGGCAGGTAAGGAGATGAGGTGAGAGAGGGAAAAGGGGATGGGGAATGGTGAAGGAGATGGCGGAAGCATTAACGGAAGCTCAAGAAATCAATGTTCGTGCCATTAGGTTCGAGGCTACCCAAATGGAATATATGGTGTTGTTCTTCCAACCTGAATGCGGCCTCATCATGACAGTGGTTGAAGTCATGGATAGACATATCGGAATGGGAAAGTTAAGTGGAATTAAAACAGGTGGGAGATCCCGCTTTTTAAAACTTTGGTCCATGGTTCTTCATTCCCCAACTCTAGGAAAAAAATGGATTCAATCTTTTCTATGCCCCTTCTGATTTTATATACCTCTCAAAGTTCTTCAGTACTGTATAACCTCTCAGCCTGCCATGCACACAGACCTGCAGACCACCATTACGTGCGTACAACATGACCTTGTAAACAATTTACCGTTGGCACTTTCTAGCTCAACAGTCAAATATCATCAATATGCAGTAAATGCATGATGGCATTATAATGGGAATGCATTTTAGGAACTGTTTTATAATGATATGTGCTAGCAATTTAATACCTCAGAACTACCCTGGAGATGAAAGATTATTCTTCTGGCCATAACTATGAGGAAATTCCATGAGAGGAAAAAAAAAGGTACCTTCAATTTCTTTTTCAATATTTTTGTTCATTGGTTATAGGGACGTCAAAGCAGGAGAAAGAAAAAGTTGTTTGACTAGGAAGAAGGGTGTGTTGGAAGTGGAGGTGGAAGATCTGTGGGTAAGGCACTCAGGATTTGGAAATATCTATAAATGCATCCAACATAATGTTGCAACTCTACAAATCTCTGGTGAGACCACACTTAGAGTATTGTGTTCAATTCTGGTCACCTCATTATAGGAAGGATGTGGAAGCTATGGAGAGGGTGCAGAGGAGATTTACCAGGATGTTGCCTGGTTTGGAGAACAAGTCATATGAAGCAAGGTTAACAGAGCTGGGACTTGATAGAGGTCTACAAGATTATGAGAGGCATAGATAGGGTGGATAGTCAGTACCTGTTTCCCAGGGCACCAATAGCAAACATCAGAGGGCATATGTACAAAATTAAAGGAGGGAAGTTTAGGGGAGAAGTTTTTTACACAGAGGGTTGTGAGTGCCTGGAATGACTTGCCAGGGATGGTGGTGGAGGCTAAAACATTAGGGGTACTTAACAGCCTCTTGGACAGGCATATGGATGAAAGAAAAATAGAGGGTTATGGGGTAATGTGGGTTTATACTTTTTTTTAAGGATTATATGGGTCGGCATAACGTGAAGAGCTGTAGGGCCTGTACTGTGCTGTAGTGTTCTATGGTTCTATCTATGGTTCTATAAGTTGGCAGTCTGAAAAAGCAGCCTTATTGTAAGAAATCCTACCTCTGAGTTGGTCAATCAAGAAGCTCTACTCCAGAGATATGACAGCTCAGCCTAGTGTGTTGCTTCAGGGTAGCTTTGATGGATCTGACAATCTGCAGGTGAAGGTTTGCCCAGCTGATGTGAACAGCATTTGTCACCATTCAAAGCAGAATAATGGGGAATTCTCCTGAGGCCTGGCCAATAATAGAAAAGATAAAATGGCTGGAATTCTTCTCAAAACAGATAACATCTTGAGAGGAAGGAGTCAGAAGAATTCTAAATTGTGGTGTGGTTTGAAAAAGCAAATAAGGAAAAATTATTCCCACAAGGAAGGAGTGTAATATTTTATATATGCACTTCAGCTGCTTTGTATTGCAAAACTAAATACATTAGGGACATTTAAGAAACTCTTAGATGGGCACATGGAGGGCTATGCAGGAGGGAAGGGTTAGTTTGATTTTACAGTAGGTTAAAAGGTCAGCACAACATTGTGGGTTGAAGAACCTGTACTGTGCTGTAATATTCATCTTTAATTTCATACAGGACAATGCAATCCACTTGACTGGTACTGTATCCATCATCTTAAACCTTCTTTAGGAAGGTAGGCAGATGGGACAGCATTGATCTGTTGGTAAAAAATGAAATCAAATCATTAAAAAGAGGAGACATAGGGTTGAAAGGTGTTGAATCATTGTGGATAGAGCTAAGGAAACACAAGAGTAAAAAGACCCTGATGGGAGTTGTATCCAGACTCCCAAACAATAGTAAGGATGTGGCCTACAAATTACAACAGGAGATTAAAAAAAAATGCATGCCAAAAGGGCAATGTTACAATAGTCATGGGGGGTTTCAATATGCAGGAACTTTGGGAAAATCATGTAAGTGCTGGATTATCAGAGTGGTCAGCTATGTATGGAACCAAAAGAAATGGGAGTGATATTAAATGGGTTTTTTGCATCTGTATTTACTAAGAAAACTGGAATGGAATCTGTGGAAACAAGGCAAACAAGCAGGGAGGTCATGGAACTTATACAGATTAAAGAGGAGGAGGTGCTTGATGTCTTGAGGCAAACCAGAGTAGATAAATCCCCTGGACCTGACAGGGTATTCCCTCGAACCTTGAAGGAGACTAGTGTTGAAATTGCAGGGGCCCTGGCAGAAATATTTAAAATGTCGGTGTCCACGAGTCAGGTGCCAGAGGATTGAAGGATAGCTCATGTTGTTCCTGTAAAGGGGGTTTCTTTTTTTTCTTTGTTACTGTTGGGAAAGGGTTTCCTTTTGTTAACTAGCAGGAATGCTAATTTACTGATAACGAGAATGGTATTCCTTTGTAAACCAAATGGGGATTAATGTTCTTTCTTCTGAGTCTGTAAGCTTTTGTTGACGGGCTTTTGGGCAGATCGGCGCGAGGGGGTCGAGAGAGAGGACGCAATGCTCTAAGCTGGGCGAGGATCGGACCCCAAAGGGGGGTCTGAGGCCGGGAGATTCTCCGAGGATGGGGGGGGTGGGGGATGAAGTTAGATGTGCTTGGTTGACCACTCGGAGAGTCCTGAGCTGTTTGGAGAGTCCGAGGAGTTCGGAGGGTCCTGAGCTGCAAGTCGAGGAGTTCGGAGGGGATCGAATGGTGGCCAGAAGACTTCAGAAATTGAGCTCCAACGGCTGTGCACGAAGTGGTTTGGACTTTGATAAGTTTGGTGCCTTTTCTTTAATTTTCTCTTCATATATACTGTATCGTTATTAATCACTTAGTTATAGTAACCTTTATAAATTGTACTCATTTAATCGCTTATGGTGTACTGTCTGGTTTTGGGCGAGGCGGGGACATCACACAGCATCCACACCAGCTGATTACCCAGTTTGGCGGGGCCGAAGGCTGCTCCCCCTAGACGAGAACGAGCTGAGCGAGCCTGAGGCGACCCAGAGGGTTACATTCTGTTGTTTAAAGAAGGCTCAAAAAGTAAGCCGGGAAATTATAGGCTGGTAAATTTGACATCGGTAGTAGGTAAATTATTGGAAGGAATACCAAGAGATAGAATCTACAAGTATTTGGATAGACAGGGACTTATTAGAAAAAGTCAGCATGGCTTTGTGCATGGTAGGTCATGCTTAACCAATCTATTAGAGTTTTTCGAGGAAGTTACCAGGAAAGTGGATGAAGGGAAGGCAGTGGATGTTGTATACATGGACTTCAGTAAGGCCTTTGACAAGGTCCCGCATGGGAGATTAGTTAGGAAGATTCAATCGCTAGGTATACATGGAGAGGTAGTAAATTGGATTAGACATTGGCTCAATGGAAGAAGTCAGAGAGTGGTAGTGGAGGATTGCTTCTCTGAGCGGAGGCCTGTGACAAGTGGTGTGCCACAGGGATTAGTGCTGGGTCCATTGTTATTTGTCATCTATATCAATGATCTGGATGATAATGTGGCAAATTGGATCAGCAGATTTGCTGATGACACAAAGATTGGAGGTGTAGTGGGCTGTGAGGAAGGTTTTCAAAGCTTGCAGAGGGATTTGGAACAATTGGAGGAATGGGCTGAAAAATGGCAGATGGAGTTTAATGTGGACAAGTGTGAGGTATTGCACTTCGGAAGGTCAAACCAAGGTAGAACATACAAGGTAAATGGTAGGACACTGAGGAGTGCAGTAGAACAGAGGGATCTGGGAGTACAGATACATAATTCCCTAAAAGTGGCTTCACAAGAAGATAGTGTTGTAAAGAAAGCTTTTGGTACATTGTCCTTTATAAATCAAAGTATTGAGTATAAGAGTTGGAATTTAATGGTCAGGTTGTATAAGACATTGGTGAGACCGAATTTGGAGTATTGTGTGCAGTTTTGGTCACCTAGTTACAGGAAGGATATTAATAAGGTTGAAAGAGTGCAGAGAAGGTTTACAAGGATGTTACTGTGACTTGAGAAACTGAGTTACAGAGAAAGATTGAATAGGTTAGGACTTTATTTCCTGGAGCGTAGGAGAATGAGGGGTGATTTGATAGAGGTGTATAAAATTATGATGGGTATAGATAGAGTGAATGCAAGCAGGCTTTTTCCACTGAGGCCAGGGGAGGAAAAAACAGAGGTCATGGGTTAAGGGTGAAGGGGGAAAAGTTTAAAGGGAACATTGGGGGGGGGGCTTCTTCACGCAGAGAGTGGTGGGAGTGTGGAATGAGCTGCCAGATGAAGTGGTGAAAGCGGGCTCACTCTTGACATTTAAGAAAAACTTGGGCAGGTATATGGATGAGAGGAGGGACTAGGCAGAAAAATGGTTCGGCACAGCCAAGAAGGGCCAAAAGACCTGTTTCTGTGCTGTAATGTTCTATGGTTCTGTGATTCTACAGGAGGAGGAATTTTTAGAGTGCCTATGAGATGACTATTTAGAGCACCTCATGGTTGAGCCGACTAGAGGATCAGGTATCCTGGATTGGGTGTTGTCCAATGAACCAGAATTGTTTAGAGATCATAAGGTAAAAGAACACATAGGGGTAAGTGATCATAATATGATCAAATTCACCCTGAAATCTGCGGAGAAGCTAAAGTCAGATGTATTTGTATTACACTGGAGCAAAGAGAATTATAGAGCATGAGGGAGGAGTTTGCCTGAATTGATTGGAAAAGAACACTGCAATGCAGAGATGATGATCATTTAAGATAGAGGTTGATAGATTCTTGATTGGCAAAGGCATGAAAAGATACAGGAAGAAGGCAGTAAATTGGAGCTGAGAGGAAGATTGGATTAGCCATGATGAAATGGTGGGGCAGATGCAATGGGCCAAATGGCCTAATTCTGCTCCTATATCTTGTGGCCTTATTACCTCCCCACACCACCAGCAGAGGGTGCATACCATACACTGCACACATACTGTAAATCAGGGTGTGCTGTGGACACAGGGATTTCTCCCAATTCCAGTGGTTAAACAAATAGAGTGGATGAATTCTTCCTGCAAGCTCTAATTTAATCTCAATTTGAAGAAATGTTAAAGATATAACTTTTGATGTCTTGATGTCTTGCATCAATTGGCATGTTAGCAAAATGACATGGTGATTGAGAAATTACTTCCCACTGTTGTTAACTTCAGCACCTATCCTGCAAAGCATTCTTAGTGCTAACATTATTGTCTTCCATCATATCTGCATTTATTTGCATTTTACTTTTGCAAAATATACACACAGAGAGCCAGTGGAGCCTTGACATGCAGAACAGCTTCCTCAGTACAATCCCCATTCTTTGATTCATCTTTTCTTACCTTTGTGTGGGAATGATGACCTCAGTTGTGTGACATTACACAAGAGAATCACATCAAGATAAATCTCCTGGTAACACTGATCAACACATCTATCAAAGGGTAATAGATTTGTGCCTTTTATTGAAAATAAGAAAGCAGGATTCTTCCCCCCCTCCAAACTGCTTTCATACAAAGAATTGTGCAGAACACCCTAAAGGTTAACTTGGGGTTGAGTTGGTGGTGAGGAAGGCAAATGCAATGTGAGCATTCACTTCAAGAAGTCTAGAATATAAGAGCAGGGATAAGATGCTGAGGCTTTATAAGGCATCTTGAGTACTGTGAAGTTTTGGGCTCCTCATCTAAGAAAGGATGTGCTGACATTACAATGGGTTCAGAGGAGGTTCACAAGGATAAATCCAGGAATGAAAGGGTTGTCATACAAGGAATATTAGATGGCACTGGGTCTGTATTCCCTGGAATTTAAAAGGATGAGAGGGGATCTCATTGAAACCTTTTGAATGTTGAAAGGCCTAGACAGAGTAGATGTAGAAAGGATGTTTCCTATTGTGGAGGAGTCCAGGACCAGTGAGCACAGCCTTAGTATAGAGGGGTGTCAATTTAAAACAGGGATGAGGAGAAATTTCCTTAGCCAGAGAGCCGTGAATTTGTAGAATTTGTTACCATAGGCCAGGTCATTGGATGTATTTACAACAGAGCTTGATAGGTTCTTGATTGGACTTGGCATCAAAGGTTTTAGGGAGAAGCCCAGGGAATGAGGCTGAGGAGAGGAAAACAGGATCAGCCATGATGGAATGGTAGTGTAGACTCAATGGGCCAAATGTCCTAATTCTTATGGTCTTATGATCTAATTACTTTCCAGTGCATCACATGCATTACTAGGGAATATCCCACAGGGTAATATTATGTATGTGAAAGGAGTTACTTTCTCATAATAAAAGGAAAATTCAGATTTCAATTTATATCATGTCTTTCACAATCTCAGGACGTCAATGAAGTACTTTGGAAATGAGATCACTGTGAAGCATATGAAGAACATAATCAAGGTTGAGCAATATGTATTCTGAGCCTGCAGAACATACAGTCTATACATCATCTGAAGCCCCCCCTCCCCACCATTTTACTGCCAATCTGGCCAGCCTCATGTTGTCCAACACTCCTGGGCAGACAGTATATCAGACTCTGGTCTGCTGAAGTTGTTGAATATAGCAATAGACACTGTACCATACCAGAACTCCAGACTGGCTCATTGCAACAATGGATTTATTAAAGAACTGCCAAGGACACATATCAAGAAAATGGGAATGTCATGCCAGAAAATTGTCAATGCTTCTACCTCACGGTGAGATCATAATTATCAGATCACAGCCCCATTACTTTCCCTTTAATAAAAGCATTTTATATCTTCAACATTTCTTCAAATCGAGATCAAAGTCAATTACTGCTTTAACTGTGCGTATCCCAACAAATGGAATGTACAAGGCTACAGTTACCCATGTTCGGTGTGGTGTCTTGAAGTTTGTTCTCTCTTTTGCTGTTGATTATGTGCAAGAAGTAGCTGTGTGAATGGATGTAAAACAAAGTTTTAGCAACCAGTTCTTGACATATGTCTCCAACAGTTTCCACAGACGACTTGGGCTGTCAACTCAAGTTAAATGTATCCCTCCTGGCTCAATTACATGACCACTGCCTCCAAATATGCCAACCATACAATCAGTGGCCCCAACTTCACAGGCCAATCAGAAAATGAGAACATACTCAATCACTGAATTGGATCATTCACAACTGCAACCAAACAGCCACATAATTATAACAGATATATTTTCTTAATGCCCTCTTTCTTTTCTATGAGACTGCTTGCAGTGGTGTTCCAGAAATTAAACTTCAGTTCTCATATGATGACAACTCTGAAGGGGTCTGAAGACACAAGAGATTCTACAGGTGCTGGAAATCTGGAGCAGCACACTTAAAATTCTAGAAGAACTCAGCAGATCAGGCAGCATCCATAGAGGGAAATGAACAGCTGATGTTTGGGACCGAGACCCTTGATCAGCACTGTGAGACTCCAGTCCTGATAACGGGTCTCGGCCTGAAATACCAGTAGTTCATTTCCCTGCATAGATGCTGCCTGACCTGCTGAGTTCTTCTAACACTTTTTGTGTGATGTTCTGAGTGGACATATTTCCCCAATGCAGAGGATTGTTTCAGGATGGAGGTGGGTGATAGAGTACAGAAGGGTGCATGCACTTATCTTGGGCTGGTGCTATTGAGAAATGTGAGGAAGGAAACAGGGCTTAAGGGATTGGTCAGGCTCCAAGGTTTTGAGAGGTCTTTGGAGTAAATTCTTGAGCACTCTCAAGTCTGAATATTAATACCTGGCTGTTCCTGAATTAAGGCTGAAGCAACCTAAATAACTGCTTAAGCACTTCTTTCTTATTTCATTCATTTGATCAAGAATGCAAGTTCTCAAATGTGCTGGCAAGAGCAGTTCAAATATCTTTGATTTGTTAATATAAAAATGTGTTAGAAGATTATGTAAGACAATATGACTAAATAGCATCTGGAAGGTTTTTGCTTCTGTAAAATTTTATTCGTTAATATACCAGAACTATAGATTATTTCAGTCTAGAAGAAATAATTAACTACAATGTTAATTCTCTAGCTGCCAAACAGAGTGGAAGGGAGGGACAAAGAGAGGGAAAGAAAGAGAGGAAGCAGGAGATGGAGAGGGAGAGAGAGAAGAAAACCTCATATATCCAACAAACCTATCAGCAATTTTGTGATGCTGGAAAGCATAAGTCCTCTTCCGCTGTATTTGGTAGAGGCATTTAACATTAATCGTAGGACCATAAGTATTCTCATTAAAGACTTCTCTGTGTCAGCTCTGATTATAATTCAACTCAGTTTCACAAAACCCAGTGCATAGCTCATCCATTTCTCCAGTGTGCCTACTTCTACAATGAGCAATGTAACTGTGAGTGTTACAAAGTTCTGAAATGAGAGAGAATTGAAACATGAGTTAATCACTTTCCTTTGAGGTCACATTGAAATGTGACAATATCACTATCAAAGAGCTTTTACAAAACGCAAACATATTTGGCTCTTCTATTCAGCTCCCAGCAGAACAATCCCCAAAGGACCATTGTCCTTATTTTCTTGAAATTTTGCAACTTATTCCCTCATAAAAGATCATCCATTTGCCTCTACAGATGCTAATTGACCTGCTGAGCTGTTCCAGCTGCTTGCTTTTTACAATTTATTCTCTCCCTTCCTTTTATTTTACCACTTACCCACAACTAAGTGGTATTTTTCAATAGCCAATTAACCTACCATTACATCTTCAGGATGGAAGGCAATCAGAGCATTCAAATGAAACCCACAGAAACACAGAGAGAACATACAAAATGCACAAAGACATCCGTGGAATGGGAAGATTAAGGCACTAACTGCACTCTCAACTTCAGTAGGATAATTTCCATGAAATTAGAGACAATAAAATTTCCAGAACTCCCTAGTTGCATCAATAATCCCAATATGAAACCTTCCATTTCCAATGCTCATCACTTCCTTTAACAACATACTCACATACCTCAATGATTCTGTGCTCTGCAGTTGAAATAACGTTCCCAATATTGCTAGCTGCAACAGAAATCTTGATTGACAGGTGCAGACAGCCCAGCTGTGGATGTGAACTTCCCACTATTCAGGACACTTACAGTGACAGGTGCGTAAAAAGGGCCTGAAAGATCATTGGAGTCCCGAGTCATCCCAGCCACGAACGGTTCCAGCTGCTACCATTCAGGAAATGGCACTGCAGCATTAAAGCCAGGACCAACAGGCCATCAGACTGATTAATTCATGCTGACACAATTGTATTTCTAAGCTATATTGACTGTTCTGTTGTATATCTTACTGCACATACTATTTATTACAAATAACTATAATTTGAACATTCAGACAGAGATGTAACATAAAGATTTTTACTCCTCACGTATGTGAAGGATATATTAAATAAAGTCAATTCAATTCAGATCAAAATCCTAGCACTCCCCAGTTAGAGCAGAGAACCATGTGCACATTAATACATGGGTATCTCTCTATCAATGAAAAACACAAGAGTAAAACACCACAAGAAAAAATCTCCAAATGCTGGAAATCAAAGTAACACACACAAAATGCTGTTGCATCTATGGAAAAAAGTACAGTCAACAGAGTAAGACACTAGCTTTGCAATAGACAAAAACCAGCAGGCAATTTTTGACCAGCGACAGTGCAATTCATTAGATTCCAATACAGAAATACAGAAAAAGACATTCCTCCAAGGCTGGTGACCCAACGCATCATCAGGAGTCAATAAAAACCAGTGTAGAATGTACTTACCTTTTGGTTTATCCTGTAATTCATACAGACTTATTCTCTTTTTCCGTGCATGGGATCCTTAACAGTCATTCAGATTTCATGCTTTGGCTGTGGATACAGAAAAAAACACAATATCATTAAGTGTTTGTTGTCAATACTGGAATAAAATATCTCTACCATTCTTGTTGCAAGATCACAAAGCAGGCATTCTCCTGGAGATCTCTCAGCAAATTCCCCTAAACTCGAAGTAGATTCTTCAAAAGACAGTCATCACATTCTTATACCCTTAAGATTAAAAGTGCAATTTTTTTTAAAGTTCTCTCCACTAATCCAAAAGATTTGTTGCAAATCTCAGCAGAATTAACTTCACCTTATTAGTGACATATACTGTATAACTGTTTCTCAACTTCCTTCATTTTATTGCCTCAGTGTTTCAATTGCTATCATTATGTTCTGGGCTGAGAGATGGCCAGGTGCTGCAGCTAAAAATGATCCACTCCCAGGGCCTCTGTAGTACTGCACTCCCCCAGTCATGGTCAGCTCCATCAGACTAATTTTCCACAAATTTCCACTTTAAGGCACTGAGATAGCAACTCTAAATGGGTTTCCAACATGTTACTAACACCAAATTGGCCAAAATTATTCACTAATTATGGACCAAAGACATTTTGGAGTTACACCAACAATGAACCACAGTGTCAGGGAAAGAGAAGGGTTGAGGAGGTAAATGGTCATTTTCTGATGTTCCTGAACTGCATTTATGGAGCATCTTTAAGGAGGTAAAATATTACAAGGTTTCTACTCTGGGCCACACTTAAAATAGGCAGCCTTTTAAAGAAAGAGAAGTTAAATGGAAGTAAACACCATGAAAAACAAACTTTTAATAAGGTAAATTGAAAATTAAATTCCACCCCTTCCACAACAAAGGATTATGTCATTTTTTTTGCTCCGAAGTTTTGCCTTTTTTTCTCTTTCTTGACTGTCTTGGTATAATTGATGTATAATAATATTTATGAATAATTTATGTAGATTACTACAAGTTATTTTAATTTTATTGTGGCATTGTATATTTCTATGCCTTGCAATGTACTACTGCCACAAAACAACAAATTTCACAACAGACTGTCAGTGATAACAAAACTGAATCTGATTCCAGCTTATATTGTGTGCCTTCTCTGTATCTACATGCCAGTGAATCTCTCACAAAAAAAAGGTTTTCATTGTACATGTACCTCACTGTACATCTATTTATTTATTTATTTATTTGTAGATACAGTGCAAAACAGAGGTTTACAGCCCTTTGAGCCACACCACCCAGCAAGCCCCCAAATTAGCACCAGAGCAATCACGGAACAATTTACAATGACCACTTGTGCACATCATAATGAGCTTAACTTGACTTGCATTGGGCTCCCTTTGATTGATTAACTTTGTGCAATAGTTAATACAAGATCTTCATGATATCAAATGTCCAGGTTAAGTATGGGTGTTCGTGGTGTTAAAATAATAGATCTCAGTCAGTGAGTCACTAACTATACACAGGGATCCTTTCAGGCTTTTCCAGTGGCCACTCGTCATTGGCTCCAATGCAGTGAGTTGACAAATAATGTAACAATGAGCTAACAATGGCATATGGCACTGAGGTCAACAGTCAGGAAATTATGCAGCAGCTTTATAAAACTCTAGTCAGGTCACATCTAGAATATTGCATTCAATTCTAGTCACCCAATTATAGGAAGGATGTGAAGGGTGCACAGGAGGTTTACAAGGACGCTGCCTGCATAACGGGGCAAGTGCTATAACGAGAGGTTGGGCAGGCTTGGTTGTTTTCTCTGGAGCTGTGGGGAGATCTGGTAGAGATTTATAAGATTATGAGTAGACAAACAGCATTTTCCCCGGATTGAAATGTCTAACAGTAGAGATCATGCATTTAAAGTGGGGGGGAGGGAGTACAAGGAATTCTGGGTGCCTCATGTGTTTTGTCACAGCTGGTGGTGGAGGCAGACACATAGAGGCATTTAAGAAGCTTTTAGATTGGCACATATAGAGACCAGAGTGATATGGACAGTTTGTAGCAGAATACAACCTATAGACTTATGGACTCACTCTACAATATATGTTCTCAGCATTATTTGGATTTTTTGTGTTTGTATAGTTTGTCTTCTTTTGTAGATTTGTTGCTTGCCAGTTTTCGTGGTTTATCATTGATACTATATTTCTTTGTTCTACCATGATTGCCTGCAAGAAAATGAATCTGAGGGTAGTATATGGTGACATATACATACTTAGATTATAAATTTACTTTAAACTTTGAAGGGATTAGTTTTGTTAAGCATTTAATTACTTTTTAAATTAGTTTAGAACAACACAGAGGGCTGAAGGCCCTTCTCCTCTTCTGTACTGTTGTATATTCTATGTTCACTGTGAAGGAAGCAAACCAAGTAATTCTGATTATCCAGGGAATATCATCAGACTTCAAAAGATGTTAATGTAGAGATCTGCCCCAAAGAACACTTGATGTGGTGCTGGAATGATTGACTTCCAACAACCACAACCATCTTTCTTTGTGTGAGGTATGACTTTAACCATCCCAGTCACTCTACTCTCAGGGAGTTAGCAATTTGAAAATGAATTAGAAATGAGGCATAGGATCTAAAGAGACCTTGCCTTGTGGATCCAGAATTGGCTTGCCACAGAAGGCAAAGGGTGGTTGTAGATAGTTCATATTCTGCATGGAGGATGGTGACCAGTGATGTTCCGCAGGGATCTGTTCTGGGACTCCCTCCTCTTTGTGATCTTTATAAAGGAAGAAGTAGAAAGGTGAGTTAGTAAGTTTGCTGATAACACAAAGGTTGGGGGTGTTGTGTATAGTCTGGAGGGTTGTCAGAGGTTACAGCACGACATCGATAGGATGCAGAACTGGGCTGAGAAGTGGCAGATGAAGTACAACCCAGATGAGTGTGAAGTGGTTCATTTTGGTAGGTCTTTTCTGAAGACAGAATATAACATTAATGGTAAGACTCTTGGCAGTGTAGAGGATCAGTGAGATCTTGGGGTCAGTGTCCATAGGACAGTAAATGCTGCTGCGCAGGTTGACAGTGTTGTTAAGAATGTGTATGGTGTGATGGCCTTCATCAACCATGGGATTGAGTTCAAGAGCTATGAGGTAATGTTAAAGCTATATAAGACCTTAGTTAGACCCCACTTGGAGTACTGTGTTCAGTTCTAGTCACCTCACTACAGGAAGGATGTGGATACTCTACAAAGGGTGCAGAGATTTACAAGGATGTTGCCTGGATTGGAGAGCATGCCTTATGAGAATATGTTGAGTGAACTTGGTCTTTTCTCCTTGGAGTGATGGAAGATGAGAGCTGATCTATGATTCTATGAAGTAAGGGAAGACATAGAGAAGAAAAACAAAGATAGCCTTGGATGGAAAGGCCACTTCATTCATGGAGGTGATCTCAGAATCAGAATTTGGTGCTAGGCTGACACTCATCCAATGATCCATTGTTACCAGTCCATGGTCCCATATGCTCAGCAATGTCTTTCGCTATTTCTGTCCTTCATACTGACCAAAGAATGCTTATTTATTCCGCAACAATGATAGTCTTCAAATGATTATTTATTTATTTATTTCGACATCCAGAATGGAGTCAGCACATCCAGCCTTCGAGCTGCACCGCCAGCAACCCCAATTTAACACTAGCTCAATCACAGGAAAATTTACAATTACCAATTAACCTACTAATTGGTATGTCCTTGGAATGTGAGAGGAATGCAGCACACCAGTAGGAAATCCATACACTCCATGGGGAGGATGTACAATCTCCTTAAAAAGAACACCAAGATTGAACTCCGAACTTCAACACCCTGAGCTGTAATGGCGTTGCTTTAACCTCTGTGCTACCATGTTATCTGGCAGAGGTGGTGTGCGAGGTTAGCAAAAAATAAACCATGCTTGATATTTTTCTGCTTCTCCCTTTCTCAGTTAGGAAACATAACTGGTTCTGGGTTTCAAAAGAAAGGGGGGGGGGGGGGCAGGAACGCCTATTCAACCGGCGAGCTGTCTAATACTGTATATCACACAGTGGAAGTGAGAAACCAAAAATGGCATTTCACAACGCCCATTCACATCCCTGCCCGTGGCCCACGCAAGTCAGAATCAGCAGGAGGCAATCTAAATTTAGCAGCTTTGTGCAATATTTAGCCTTTATCACAATGACAAAGAAAACCCCAGGATGTGGTTAAGTGTAGGAAGTGGACGCTCTCACTATTGACATCACACTCTCGGCTAGAAGCAAGTGCGTGTGGTAACTGCTGACATTTTGTTAAGACTTAAGGATGCTTGAAATCCATAAAGTTTCATTAAGTAGAGTATTTTATGGCAATAGGTGCTTCACAAAAATGATAACGGACAGATGGTCAAGCAGAGATATCGGGATGAGTGACCAAAAGTGCTTGGACATAAGCAGTGACATGATGGGAGGGTAAAAGGAGGAAGGCTAAGAAGTTCCACAGCTTAAGGCCTCAATTGCTGATGATGTGGCCATCAAAAATATAGATAGCTACAGATAGACAAGAGGCTAGATATGGAGGAGCATGGAGATCTTGTGGTGGGTTTGAGGTTCAAAGACAGTTAGAGGATTCAGAGAATAGGACAACATTGACATATATGTACTTTGATAATAAATTTATTTTGAACTTTGAAAGTCATGGAGTGATTTGAACTCAAGCATGCCAATATTAAAATAGAGGAACTGCATTTGCTTAACAAGCTGAGAGACACAGGACAATAGGTCACAACTAAATGACGAAAAGTGTGCTCCTCATTTGATGTTCTTCTGCAGAAGGCTTGGACAGCACCTTTAATGCTAAATCTAATGTTTGTAGACTGCTGCAAGAAAGATGGGCATATATAACTCTCCCTCTTTCTCCATATGCTGATAGACCTTCTGCATCTACATCTATTTTCCTCTTTGTTTCCACATTTTTAGCACCTCAGTGAATTTTCCTTCACCATTTCAGCATATTATTGTTGATTTTCTACTGCAAATAATGAATAGGTGGAAAATCTAAGTATTGTTGCAATTTCATTCACAAACTCTTTCCATACAAAGCTAAAAGATTACTTTCCAGATGTCTATGTGTCTAGTTTAGTCTTCAGTAACCTTATTTTTAATGGAAAATAATGTCTGTGTCATCCTTGTAGTCACGGCCCACTCTCCTCTGAAACTCACTTGATCAAGAGATGTCTTAACCATGATTGAAATCACATACTGTGTCCAATAAGCTGCCTTAAAGAACCAAAATATGATGTCTGCTTTAACATGTAGAGTGAAAAAAAGAGTTTAAGATGCTCTTAGATTTTATTTCCTTTTTTTTATTTAGCGATACAGCATGGAGTAGGCCCTTCCAACCATACAAGCAGTGTTGCCCCAGCAACCCCATTTTAATCCTAACCTAATCATGGGACAATTTATAATGACCAATTAAGCCACCCGTTACGTCTTTGAACTTTGGGAGGAAACCAGAGCATCTGGGGAAAAGCTACATGACTGTGCAGTGCATTGTGTAAGTATAAGGTATTAGCTTAGTTAGGCATTTCATTAACAGTTGAATTAACTTGAAACATCATGGCTGTGTTCCTGAACTGTTCTGTTCTATTATCTAATGTTTGTGGCTCCGGATTCCAACACCTGCACTCTCTTGCTCCTCTATTGCAGGGGTTCCCAACCTGGGGTCCACAGATCCTTCGGTGAATGGTAGGGGTCCATAGCTTAAAAAAATTGGGAACCCCTGCTCTACTGAAAGAACCATTTCAGTCTCAGAGGGAGTATAGTTTCCCCTTGATCAATATTTACTCGGGAGAAGTTGGGAACCAACAGGAAATGAATAGCGACCTGCATAAGTACAACCGTATGGTGTTCGAATTTCTCATTACGAAAGAATCCTTCTTAAAGTGTTATTTCAGAGTTTTACATCATTACTTTTTATAAAAGATAAATTATTGAAGAAGAACTCATCAAAATAGAATGTCTCCTCTGAATGCTGCTTCAACCAGCTTATGTCAACTGGTTTGAACCATATTTACTCCTCAGACAAGACAAAAATAAAAGATTTTATGATCATTATTTCCTGTGGGATCTTGACATCACTATGTTGACATCAATGTCATACATTGTAATGTTGATCAGACTGAAAAATTGTTCAGTCAACGTTTTGGGCCGAGACCCTTCATCAGGACTGAAGAGGGAGGGGGCAGGGGCCCTATAAAGAAGGTGGGGGGAGGGTGGGAAGGAGAAGGCTGGTAGGTGTTCGATGAAAAACCAGTAAGGGGAAAGATCAAGGGGTGGGGGAGGGGAAACAGGGAGGGGATAGGCAGGACAGGTGAAGAAGGAATGTAAGGTGAAAAAGCACTGTGTAGTAGAAGGTAGAACCATGAGGGAGGTGATCGGCAGCTGGAGGAGGAGGCAGAGTGAAACTGGAATGGGGGAAGGGAGGGGGAGGGAATTACTGGAAGTTGGAGAATTCAATGTTCATGCCAAGGGGCTGGAGACAACCCAGACGGAAATTCCTTTCCCAGCAAATCCACCCCCCAACCCCCACAAGACAAATCGTCTTGAAGGTGGAGGGGTGGGTTAAGTGAAATGTTCCAAGGCTGATATTGTAGATTTCTGTTAGGCAAGACGATTAAGCACAACTCAGCCAAGGTGCCTCACTTCTCCCCCTTATGTCCAATTACCTTGAATTCTACTTTGAACTGAGACCCACAATTGTTAACTCTCTGCACCACAGTTCAAGAGCTTTAAGCAGCAGAAACATCTTTTTTTGGTCAAATCAGCAGAGAAAAGATTTATTAAGAGAGCTTTGTAAGCCAGGCAGCATTTATGGAAAAGAAGACAGTGGATGTTTTAGGCCGAGACCCGAGATAGAAATGTCAACTATACTCTTTTCCATAGATACTGCCTGGCCTGCTGAGTTCCTCTAGCATTTTTATGTGTCAACATCCTTGCAGGCAGGTTTGCTAGAGCTGTCGTGGAGGGTTTAAACTAATTTGGCAGGGTGTTGGGAATGGTAAAGATAGGGCTGACATTGGGGCAGTTGGTATACAAGCGAAGTCAGTCTGAAGTGAGATTGTCAGGAAGGGCAAAATTGCAGTCAGTGGGATGAGTTAAGCATAACATGGGAACAGAATCAAAAAGGGTTACAGATACAGGCTTGAGGGTGTAATAATTGAATGGATGCGGTATACAGAATAACATAGGTAAACGCAGCACGGTTACAGATTGGCAGGTATTACAATACATTCAAGGATACACGCACAAAGCCATGCTGACTATTCTTAATCAGTCCATCTCTTTCCAAATACTCATAAACCTTGCAATAACTTTCCCACTACTGATGTCAGACTCAGCAGCCTATAATTTCTTTGTTTATTTTTAGAGCCTTTCTTGAACTTGGAACATCTCTGCTAGGGCCCCTGCAGTTTCACTACTTGCCTCCCACGGGGTGCGAGACAACACCTTGTCAAGCCCTGGGGATTTATCCACACTTATTTGTCTCAAATCAGCAAACATCCCCTCCTCTATATAAGGTTCCTGGCCTCGCTGTTGCTTTGCCTCACTTCTATAAATTCTGTGTCCGTTTCCTGAGTAAATAAGATGCAAAAAATCCATTTAAAATCTTCCCCATCTCTTTTGGCTCCATGCACATTTCCAATACTGATATTTCAGAGGACCTATTTAGTTCTTTGCAATCCTTTTGCTATTAACATATCTGTAGAATTCCTTGGGATTCCCCTTCTTCTTGTCTACTAGGGCAATCTCACGTCTTTTTTTAGCCCTCCTGATTTCTTTGTTAAGTGTTCTGTTGTATTTCTTATACACCATAGGTACCTCATTTGTTTCTACCAGCCCATACCTGCTATCCACCTCTATTTTTTCTTAAATAAGGCCTCAGTAACTCTTGAAAACCAAAGTTCCCTAAACCAGTTATCTTCACCTTTTAATCTGATAGATAAATGTTTTGAAAACCTTTTACAGAGAAGATTTACTTTCTAATTCCTTCTCTGGATGATGGCATCATCCACAAGATCTGTATTTACTGTCAAATCTTGTTACTCCTGAACTGAGTGGTGTGTCAGAGCAATTAACAGTCAACTACGTTCATGCATCTGTTGGTGAGATAGCAGTGTTTTATAGTAATCAAGGAGTTTCTGATGTTTGTCTTTTTTCCTCAGATGTATTTAATTAACATAATTTTCATTCATGATATGGTGGGGGGAATCTGGAATACTGTTGCCGTAACTATACCACCATGCTATCCTTTCTTCCAGAACCAACATAGAAACATAGAAAACCTACAGCACAATACAGGCCCTTTGGCCCACAAAGTTGTGTCAAACATGCCCCTACCTTAGAAATTACTAGGCTTACCCATAGCCTTCTATTTTTCTAAGCTCCATGTACCTATTAAAAGCCTCTTAAAAGACCCTATCATTTCCGCCTCCACCACTGTTGCCAGCAGCCCATTTCACGCACTCAACACTCTCTGAGTAAAAAACTTACCCCTGACATCTCCTCTATACCTAGTCCCCAGCACCTTAAATCTATGTCCTCTTGAGGCAACCATTTCAGCCCTGGGAAAAAGCCTCTGATTATCCACATGATCAATGCTTCTCATCATCTTATACACCTCTATCAGGTCATCTCTCATCCTCTGTCGCTCCAAGGAGAAAAGGCCAAGTTTCATGACCAAGAATAAAGTCCCATTTCCACTAATTGACCTCATTTTCAGACCTTTTTGAGGAAGTTCCAAAAATTAAACCATCTTCTTTCACCACATGGACATTAATTAGCGGTTTATAAAGTCTTTTGAATTTTTTTAGGAATTGCAAGAAACTTATTATTGCACCTGAATGTAAAGAGCAAATGGTTATTTTCCTAATTATTTCCAGTAATTAAAAATACGGTTGCAGATTCAAGCTGTGAAAAAGCTATTTTTAGTTGTATTAATCAATCTTAATGATTATTCATAAATATATTAAGTTTTTTGATTCAATACATTTCTTAGTACATGTGACAATAATAAACTAATTTAGCATTTTCCATAAAGTCATATAATTTAAGATGCTCCCTGGACACACAGGCTGCAGCAGCCTCTGAGTAGAAATACATTTCCAAACAGGAATAATTTTCATCCCCGCAGCAGAAATTTCAGCCTTATGTCACTTGTTCCGTGGGAAAATGCAGGTGCCCAGTCTCTGCTCAACAAGGTTCTACAAACAGTGAGGAGGTTATATGCTGAATTCAATATGTTAGCCAGGACAAGCAGGGTCTGAGATTAATGGAAGCCTGAAGTAATGTGTTCAGGTCTGTGGTAAAGTATTAATCTGCATATTATACTGAGAACCTGGTGTGGAGTTTGAACTACAACTTTTGATTTAGTGGTGGGCTGTCATCTGCAGGTTCAGGACTATTGGTCAGATTCTGGCCATCTATAGTCTCTGTTTTGACTATGCTCCGTAATGATAAATAGTTTAGCTGGGAGAGGAGAGTCAAAGTTCAAAGTTTGAAGTAAATTTATTATCACCATAAACTACCCTGAGCTTCATTTTATTGCAGCTATTCACAGCAGAGCAAAGAAATACAATAGAATCAAAGAAAAAACACATACAAACAAAAACTGACCAACAACTTATGTTCAAATTAAAATAATAAATAAATAAACATAAACAAATAAATAATACTAAGAATATGAGTTGTAGAGTCATTGAAAGTGGGTCCAGTGGTTGTGGAATTAGTTCAGAATTGAGGTGAGTCAAGTTAACAATGCTGGTTCAGGAGCTTGATGGTTGTAGGCAAAGATTTTCACAAATACCAGTTGGTAAGTTTCTTATGTACTACAATCCTGAGCTATGTTTCATTTAGCACCTCCCCCCATCCCACCATTAAAAGCAAATGCAGAAAATAAGGAAAGGTCAGAAAGATGAATGAAAAGCAATAAGCTGAACTCAGATTTACAGAGGGATACAGTTCTCCCCCATAGAAAGCAACAAGAAAGTCATGAATCTCATCTGTTCACCTCTGTAGGACTGCTACTGATCTATTGCGACAGGCCTTGCCTGAAGACCTTCACAGGAAGGGGCTGCAGGTTCTATCTTCATCTCGCATTTACTCGGTCAGGTTCCTGTCTTGTGTGACTTTCATCTGGCGTTAAAGATTCCCAGCACACGAAAGTCTGCTTTCTACTTCAAGAGCAGAGAGCAGCCAACGTTAATCTAAAATGAAGCTAATGCACTTCCCTCAAGAAATACTTAAAATTTGAATAGTTATTATAAATAACTGTAGATAGCAGAAGCTGCCTAAAGGCTGTAATCTAATTGCATAATGCAGTCAGGATCAAAAATTTATCAATGTCATATCCAATCCTTCATTTCCATGCCTTCAGTCCACACTTTGCCACTCACCCAAATCTCCCTTCTTAAATGTCCAACTGCACTGCTTTCTGCTAACTTTCACTGTGGGTTCTAACTGGTATCATCCATCAAACCTATCAGCTCACTATCCTAATGGGATTCTTACCAAACAACATCATACACACACAGCACAGAGAAAGGCCCTTTGCTCCACCAGGTCCAGACCAACTTGAAAGGTACTTGGAGAGGTTTGTGGTTGGAAAGTTTTAGAGGTACCTGAGCCAAATGTGGACTAGCTTAGGTAGGAATATTGATTGGAATGAAGCAGATGGTCTGAAAGGTCACTTCTATGCTATGGGATTCTATGACTATCATTCACTGATTTTACACAAGTTTCATTTTCTTTATTCTTTTCAACAACCTCCAGCCCTCAGATTCTATCTCTCATCCACACACTGTGAGTGATTTATAATGGCCAGGTCACCTATCAGCCTACACGTCTTTGGGATGTGGGAAGAAGCTAGAGACCCAAAGGAAACCACATTTTGACACCCACCCTGGACCAAGACTAAACTTGGGTATCTACAGCTGTGAGGCACCACTGTGGGATCAATTCCAGAATCTGTGCCAGGCTTGATCCAGTATGGGTTCTGAGACACTATTGATCTTCCTGCAATTGTAGGCCTCTGCATTATGAAGTGAAGAAAAAGATAAATTACTGTTAATGTAAATTATTTTGCTTCCATTTAATGGTTTTAATTATTTAATAATCTTTACATTTGAATAAAATATTGTTTGAAGATTTTGCTGTAGTTTTAAAATAGAGATATTTAAAGAATCTAAAATGAATCAACAGGTTTGACAGCTGGTAAAGCCTAAACCAGGCTTTGGGGGTGGGCTGTCTGAGATACGTCTGGAATAGATTATCTGCACCCTGCCTCAGTTAGTGCGACTGTGGGTGAACCTCAGGCAGCGATTCCAGGCTTTGGGAGTGAGCTATCTGTGATGTGCCTGGAATAAACCATTTGCATCCTGCCTCAGTTAGGGCAGCAATTCCAGGCTTTGGGAGTGGGGGGGTAGGGTGTCTGAGAAAGCAAGAAAGAACATACTGCAGCCAATTAACCTATGAGCCTTCAATAGGGTACAGACTACTACACGCTTGTAAATTCCACACAGACAACATCGGACGGCAGAATTGAACTAGAATGGGAGGCCACAGCACTAACCAGTGTAAATTGACATTGAGGTAGGATAGACAATATAAACTTAAAAAAATGAAAAATGCAGAGAGTAATAGAATGCCTGGGAATAATTCAATATTAGTGATCAACTTTTTTAACAAATGATATAACAGACACCCTGATTGCTCACTGCAGTCCCCCTTTTTTTAAACATCTTTCACACTTATCAAATACATACTGTAATACTGATGCCAGAACACCAATTCATTTATGGCAATTATACAACAATGGCCTATGTTGTGCCACCTATGTTCAGCTATTCAACAAAGTTTTTAGAGCTTAATGGGAGAAAACACCAGAGGGGAGGAGGATCTATTCTGGCAAATCTAAACTGTAACCCAGAGGGTTAAGGAGGCATGATCACTGGGGCTATTTAGAGAGGAAATAGATTTGTTAGGGTTTTGCTGCGGATAGTCATGATTACAGTGAACAGCAGGACAGGCTTGAGAAAACAAGTTCCTTCCTCTGGTTCCCACTTTCTTATGGTCAATAATAAATAAATAATTGGCACAAAGTGTCCAGCACTTGAGGAAATTAGCACCTCAGGACTTCCTTAATGTAGTGAGATGTTGAATGGTTGATGCACTGACAGGAATTATTTTAATGGCAAAAATTGTGTCTACTATATTGTACTTCTAGCAGCAGTAACTTGGGTTTACAGGAACACAAGGAAATAGGAGTAGGGGTTGGTCACCAGGCCCCCAAGCTTGCCCCACAGTTCAATATGGTCATGACCAATCTATGGTGGTCTCAACAACTCCCCCCTTCTGTGCTAGTTCCCCATAACACTCAATTCCTTAATCATTCAGATACCTTACCCATTTTCTGGGTGTCAACATCTCCAGCGATCTATCCTGGGCCCAACATATTGACACAGTTACAAAGATACAACAGTGGCTGTATTTCATTAGGAGTTTGAGGAGATTTGGTATGTGACCTAATACTCTAGCAAATGTCTAACTGGTTGCACCACTGACTGGTATGGAAGAGCCATTACACAGGATCAGAAAGAGCTGCAAAGGGTTGTAAACTTAGCCAGTTCCATCATAAGCACTAGCTGCCCCAGCATAGAAGACACCTACAAGAGGCTACGCTCAAGAAGGCAGCATCCATTATTAAGAACTCCATCACCCAATACATGCCCTTTTCTCATTGCTACCATCAAAAAAGAGGTACAGAAGCCTGAAGACTTCTACTCAATGTTTTAGGAACAGCTCCTTCTCCCATATCATCAGATTTCTGAACAGACAATGAACCAACCTATAAAGCCCTATCTCACCATTCTTACTCTTTTTTACATTACATTTAATTTTTTACATATATAATTTTTACTGCAATTGCAATTTTTTTATATATTGCACTATACTGCTACTGCAAAACAACAAATTTCCCAACATATGTCAAAGATGTTAAGCCTGATTCTGATTTGATTGCCAGCTTCAATATATCTAATGATATGGTCTTTACCACTCTCTAAAAGATGCACTACCCTCTGATACACTTCTGTTTTAATTATGAACCCTAGTAAATGACTTTGTAATTATAAATCCTTGCTGGTGACTCTCACATGCAGAAACATCTCTACATCTACCTTGTCTATCTTCTGAGAAACATGTACGTTTGAATAAGGTCAATAATCATTCATCTAAACTCCAAGAAAGACCTAAACTGTCAAGCATCTGTTGGGGTTTAGGCAAGCGCTGGTAGATTATATGGTAGATACCTATTGGTGGGAAGCAGAGGCATTGCACCATTCTCATTTCCCTTCTGCAAATCTGATAAGAGGATGAGATAATGTTTTGCATTTCAGGAAGTATTTAAAAATAGCTGTTCGGAAATGGTCTATGGTTGGGGATCAGCCACAGGTAAAATGAACGCCCACCAGTTATTGAATATAAACAGGAAACTGGTTCACAGACAGTGAGTAAAAATAGAACATACATACTCAACCTGAATATTGACAGCGAAACACTGTGGCTTCGATCTTCCGGCTGCATAATTTTTTTTTCCATTAAGAAAGCCCAATTGAGTAAAAAAACGGACATGTTTAAAGCTACATATGACCCAGAACAGGAAATGCATCACACTTGGTGTTACATTAAAGATATATTTGCTACAGATTTTATTCAAAACCAGCCTTATTCAAAGTATCAGACCCCCACTTTAATGAAAGTCCAATATGATATTTGCATGAGGACATCTGACAATGAGGTTCAGTAGGGGAGAGGAATTCATTGATCACTGGGAAACTACACGCTGCTAATTTCCCAGACTAAGGACGTTATTTTTATGGTGTCTCACAACTCATCTGGGAAAATATTTGATTAAAATGGCATTGTATAACACAGCATTAAAAATGGATACTTGGCCTATTATGCCTGTACAACCTAATAAGTCCAATTCTGTACATCCTACCCCACAGTCCAACAAACATTCCCTTCTCAATACCCTTTTAAATTTACAATATTATTTCATTTTATTTAAAAAGACAGCATGGTAACACCCTTCCAGCCCAACAATTGCGCACCATCCAATTACACCCATGTGACCAATTAACCTACTAACCCATATGTCTTTTGGAATGTGGGAGGAAACCAGAGCACTTGGAGGAAACTCACAGAACTGAACCTGCTTCTTTCTTCCTTTCAGGACTCACTGCATACGATTCATAATGTCTCCCAATTATCTGAATTCCAAATCATTTATCACCTGGATCCACCAACTCTTGCTACACTCACTCCCCTCACCTCTTTATAACTCCATTCTATCTTTCAATCCAGATGAGGGTCTTGATCCAAAATGTCAACTGTCCATTTTCCTGCACAGATGTTGCTGTCACACTGAGTTCTCCCAGCAGTTGGTTTCTTGTTCTCGATTTCAGCATCTGTAGCCTCTTATAGAGTCACAGTGTAATACAGCACAGAAGACAGGCTCTTTGGCCTAATTTACTCATGCGACCATAGAGGCTCTTCAGCTTAACACACTCACACAATTAAAAAAGCCCTTTGGCCTAACTTGCTCAAGTGACCAGACAGGCTCTTTGGCCTAATTCCCTCATACAACCAAACAGGCCCTTTGACCTAACTCACTCATTGCCTGACACATTCATGTGACCAAACAGGTTCTTTGCCTGATACACTTGTGTGACCAAACAGGCTCTCTCGCCTAATACACTCGTGTGACCAAGCAGTCTCTTTCGCCTGATACACTCATGTGACCAAACAGGCTCGCTCATCTGATATATTCGTGTGACCAAACAGGCTCTCTCATCTGATATACTCGTGTGACCAAACAAACTCGCTCACCTGATACACTCGTGAGACCAAACAGGCTCTTTGCCTGATACATTCCTGTGACCAAGATACAAGCAAGTTTCATCTGCCCTCTTATTTGTCTATCTGAATTCTATTACTGACCTTCCTTCCTATGGATGTGAGTTCTTCATGCTACACCAGGCAAAGACATGAAGGTTTCAAACACTCTCTTGAGTAATAGCACTGTCTGAGTGAACGCAAGTGCTCGAACATACCATGTAACAAAGATTAAGTGGATAAAATGCGTTGAATTCTGCAGTATGTAACTGGCCTGAGGCCGCACCATCACCATTGCATTGTGGGATCCCTAGCTGTGTTATAAATGGCTGATTGTACCTTTCTATAATCAGCCAGGAAAATGGAAACCTGTGCAAAAGAATAGATGGGATACTCAGCAGGTCAAGCAGCATCTATGGAGAGAAAAGATGAGTTAATATTTCAGTCCGATGAAGGATCGTCAACCAAAAACATTAACTCTATTTTCGTTCTTCCATGCCTTGAACCACTGAATATTTTCAGCACTTTCAATTTTTCTCATATTTCCAGCACTTGCAGTTGTTTTCTCAAATGATATGACTACTTTGCGTTAGTTAAAAGCAATGTCATTTCTGGATTGTATTAATCAAGCCAGCTATTAAATGGTATGGACACACTTGGAATCATTTGAAACTCAGACAATGGAAAGATTTGAACACAAGGTTGAAAGTTTAAAACAAGGCCAGAAGCCAGAGTATATAAGTAATGGTGGCCAAAGTCATTCATACAGTTTTTATTTATAGTTCATCAGATCAAATATTTTTCTTCTGTCTGGACTGCTTTGCTTCTCTACAGTAGGATTTCACATCGGTCTTTGTTCAAAGTTCAAAGTAAATTTATTATCAAAGTACACAGATATCACCATATACAACAGTTTTTTTGGCATTCATTGTAAATACAAAGAAACACAACAGAATCAATGAACAACTACCCATAATGATGGATGGACAAACAACCAATGTGCAAAAGACAACAAATGAAGGAAGGAAGGAACTGAGAATGTGAGTTATAGAGTCCATGAAAGTCAGTCCATAGTTTGTGGATTCAGTCTGGTGTTGAGGCAAGTGAAATTATCCACGTTGATTCAAGAGCCTGACATTTGTATACTCATTATAATTCTGTTAAGTGACCACTTTGATAACTGCTATGAAACAGCTTCACGGATTCACTTGCCAGCTCACTGTGTGCAGTGTGTCACCAAGACATGTAAAAACACAGTGAATGCTCATCACAGAGGCTACCAATGACTCCAGTTAGCTAGTGCTGGTGTTTATGTTCCACATAAGTCTTCTCCCACCCTTGTTATCAGTGTAACCTTGTTTGTGTTTACTTTCCCCGAAATAGATCCAAACTATTTGCCTTAACCATCCCAAGAGAGAACAAATTCCGACTTCCCTTTTGGAATTTGAGTTAGACTTAGCCTGGGCTCTCCCACATACAGAAATAGTCTCACCTTGTCCAATCTACCAAGCAGGTTCATAGCAAAATAGAGACACAAAACATTGCAGATTCTGGAATTTAGAGCAAAGCATTAACAGCTGAAGGAAATCAACAGGTCACACAGCATCTGTAGAACAAAACGAACAGTCAATATTTCCAGCTGAGACCCTTCAGCATCAGCAGAGACAAATGGACAGTCAACATTTCCAGTTGAGACCATTTATCTGGACTCATAGGGAAGGATTTCAACCTGAAACATTGACTATCCATTTCCATCCACAGATGCTGCTTAACTCATTGACTTCCACCAGTAATTTGTTGTTTTCTTTCATATTAAAGATCTCTAACAAGTCAAAGGTCCCTCACTGGTTGCAACATAGCCTGGTATGGAAACACCACCAAAGCTCAAGAATGGAAAAACAAAACCATAAAAAATGGTGGATACATCCCAGTTCATCACAGGAAAAGACCTCCCCACCATTCAACACATCTAGAAGGAGCATTGCCAGCAGAAAGCGGCATCTATCATTAAGGATCCTCACCATCCAGACCATGCTCTCTTCTTGCTGCTGCCATATGGAAGGAGCCTTAGGTCTCATACTACCAGATTCAGGAACAGTTAGTATTCTATAACCGTTAGGGTCTTGAACCAGAGGGGCTAATTTTACTCTCTCCAGCACTAGGATCTTTCAAAGACCCTACAACTCATGTTCTCCATATTATTTCTTTATTTATTGCTATTTTGTATTTGCATAGATTATGTTCGATTGCATATTGGTTGTTTGTCTGTTTTTGTTTGTGTATAGAGAGCACACAGTTTTAAGGTGCTTGGAAGTAGGTACAGAGGAAATGTCAGGGGTAAGTTTTTAACGCAGAGAGTGGTGAGTGTGTGGAATGGGCTGCCGGTGAATGTGGTGGAGGCGGATATGATAAGGTCTTTTCAGAAACTCTTGGATAGGTACATGGAGCTAGAAAAACAGATGCTTATGGGTAACCTTAGGTAATTTCTAAGTAAGTACATGTTCGGCACAGCATTGTGGTCTGAAGGGCCTGTATTGTGCTGTAGGTTTTCTATGTTTAGTTTATTCTGTTGTATTTCTTTACTCTACTGTGGCTACCCAAAAGAAAATTAATCTGTGGATAGTATATGGTGAAACATACTGTACACACATACTTCGATAACAAAATTTACTTTGAACTCTTCGGACTTCTCCTGAATGAAATTATCTCTCAGTTTTCATATCGTCCTTAGCAATCTTACTTGAACTTGCAAACTTCCAATGTCCCAGGTTGAATGGTAGGTGAATTCTGCATTTACAAGCCTGGCTTAGTATTGTGGGACTGAGAGGGTATAATCATATCAGTGTGGATCACTTCAGACCATTATTCCGTGAGCTTTTGTTGGGCAGGGAACATACACAGATAGTAGGAAAAACACGGTAAATGTCAGTGATGACTGAATATCTTCGAACAAGTCACCAATAACCTTGGAGATACATGTGTAAGTTGATTGACAAGATATCAGAGAGGAGATAGAAGAATTTTTCTGTATGTCGTGAGCTAGATCCTGGACTGAAATTTCAAAAGCACAATCTTCAACAACTTTGCAAAGTGGATGAAGCAAAGGAACAAAAGGTACAGAATCAGAATTGGGCATATAATCCCTGAATTAAATCCTGACTGATCTTTCCCATGGCACCACTTTTCTGCACTAACCTTATAACCTTAATTTCCTTAACACCTAAACACACTGAAGGAGATGTATGATTTTTTTGTGAGCTCCTGTCATGAATCATCAAGAGGAAGAAGGAAGCATGTGTTAGATATAAGAAGCAGGAAGTAGGAGAGGCTCATGAGAAATATAGGGTAGCCAGGAAGGAGCTAAAGAAAGGACTTAGGAGAGCTCGAAGGGGGCATGAGAAGGCCTTGGCATTTAGGATTAAGGAGAACCCCAAGGCGTTCTATGCATATGTGAAGAATAGGAGGATGACGAGAACAAAGGTGGGACCGCTAAAGGATAAAGAGGGCAACATGTGCCTGGAGGCGGAGGAGGTTGGGGAGGTCCTAAATGAATACTTTGCTTCAGTATTCACAAGTGAAAAGGATCTTGATCAGGATGAGGTTGAAGTTGAGAGGGCCTGTGTGCTGGACAATATGGAGATTAAGGACGAAGTAGTGTTGGATCTTCTTAAAAACATTAAGATTGATAAATCCCCAGGGCCGGATATGATACACCACAGGTTGGTGTGGGAATTGAGAGAAGAGATTGCAGGAGCATTAGCTATGATCTTTAAGTCCTCTTTGGCTACAAGGGAAGTGCCGGAGGACTGGAGAATGGCAAATGTAGTTCCCTTGTTTAAAAAAGGTAATAGAGAGAAACCTGGGAACTATAGACCGGTGAGTCTTAAGTCAGTGGTCTGCAAACTATTGGGAAGGATTCTTACGGATAGGATCTACGAGCATTTGGAGAAATACAGTCTACTCATGGAGAGTCAACATGGCTTTGTGAAGGGAAGATCATGCCTCACGAGCCAGATTGAGTTTTTTGAAGAGGTAACAAAAGAAATTGATGAGGGTAGGGCAGTGAATGTGATCTACATGGATTTTAGCAAAGCATTTGACAAGGTCCCTCATGAGAGACTCATCCAGAAAGTCATTAGGCATGGGATAAGTGGAACCTTGGCTGTTTGGATAAAAAGTTGGCTTATAGGAAGAAAGCAGAGGGTAGTTGTGGAAGGAAAGTATTCTGCCTGGAGGTCAGTGACTAGTGGAGTGCCGCAGGGATCTGTCCTGAGACCCCTGCTATTTGTGATTTTTATTAATGACCTGGATGTAGAGGCAGGAGGATGGGTGAGTAAGTTTGTGGATGACACAAAGATTGGAGGAGTTGTGGATGGAGCAGTAGGTTGTCGAAGGTTACAAGAGGATATAGACAGGCTGCAGAGTTGGGCAGAAAAATGGCAGATGGAGTTCAATCCGGACAAGTGTGAGGTGATACATTTTGGAAAGACAAACCAGAAGACTGAGTACAGGATTAATGGTCAGTTACTTAAGAGTGTGGATGAACAAAGGGACCTTGGGGTTCAAATCCATACATCCCTCAAGGTCACTGCACAGGTTGATAGGGTAGTTAAGAAGGCCTATGGGATGCTAGGCTTCATTAATAGAGGGATTGAGTTCAAGAGTAGAGAGGTCATGTTGCAACTCGACAAATCTCTGCTGAGACCGCACTTAGAGTATTGTGTTCAATTCTGGTCACCTCATTATAGGAAGGATGTGGAAGCTATGGAGAGGGTGCAGAGGAGATTTGCCAGGATGTTGCCTGGTTTAGAGAACAAGTCATATGAAGCAAGGTTAGCAGAGCTGGGACCTTTCTCTTTGGAGTGTAGAAGAACAAGAGGGGACTTGATAGAGATCTACAAGATTATGAGAGGCATAAATAGGGTGGATAGTCAGTACCTGTTTCCCAGGGCACCAATAGCAAACACAAGAGGGCATATGTACAAAATTAAGGGAGTGAAGTTTAGGGGAGACATCAGGGGTAAGTTTTTTACACAAAGAGTTGTAAGTGCCTAGAATGACTTGCCAGGGATTGTGGTGCAGACTAAAGCATTAGGGGTATTTAAGAACCTCTTGGACAGGCACATGGATGAAAGAAAAATAGACTATAGACAATAGGTGCAGGAGTAGGCCATTCGGCCCTACTAGCCAGCACCGCCATTCACTGTGATCATGGCTGATCATACACAATCAGTACCCTGTTCCTGCCCTCTCCCCATATCCCCTGACCCCGTTATCTATAAGAGCTGTATCTAGCTCTCTCTTGAATGCATCCAGAGACTTGGCCTCCACTGCCTTCTGGGGCAGAGCATTCCACATATCCATCACTCTCTAGGTGAAAAAGTTCTTCTGCATCTCTGTTCTAAATGGCCTACCCCTTATTCTTAAACTGTGGTCTCTAGTTCTAGACTCACCCATCAGCGGGAACATACTTCCTGCCTCCAGCATGTCCAATCCCTTAATAATCTTATATGTTTCAATCAGATCCCCTCTCATTCTTCTAAATTCTAGTGTATACAAGCCCAGTCACTCCAATCCTTCAACATATGACAGTCCCGCCATTCTGCGAATTAACCTTGTGAACCTACGCTGCACTCCCTCAATAGCAAGAATGTCCTTCCTCAAATTTGGAGACCAAAACTGCACACAATACTCCAGGTGGGGTCTCATCAGGGCCCTGTACAGCTGCAAAAGGACCTCTTTACTACTATACTCAATTCCTCTTGTTATAAAAGCCAGCATGCCATTAGCTTTCTTCACTGCCTGCTGTACCTGCATGCTTGCTTTCATTGACTGATGTACAAGAACACCTAGATCTCGTTGTACTTCCCCTTTTCCTAACTTGACTCCATTTAGATAGTAATCTGCCTTCCTGTTCCTACCACCGAAGTGGATAACCTCACATTTATCCACATTAAACTGCATCTGCCATACATTCGCCCATTCACCAAACCTATCCAAGTCACCCTGCATTCTCATAACATCCTCCTGACATTTCACACTGCCACCCAGCTTTATGTCATCGACAAATTTGCTGATGTTACTTTTAATCCCTTCATCTAAATCATTAATGTATATTGTAAACAGTTGCGGTCCCAGCACCGAACCTTGTGGTACCCCATTGGTCACAGCCTGCCATTCCGAAAGGGAACTGTTAATTGTTACTCTTTGTTTCCTGTCAGCCAGCCAATTTTCAATCCATGTCAGTACTCTGCCCCCAATACCATGTGCCCTAATTTTGCCCATTAATCTCCTATGTGGGACTTCCTCAAAGGCTTTCTGAAAGTCCAGGTACACTACATCCACTGACTCTCCCTTGTCTATTTTCATAGTTACATCCTCAAAAAATTCCATAAGAATAGTCAAGCATGATTTTCCTTTCATAAATCCATGCTGACTCAGACTGATCCTTCCACTGCTATCCAAATGTGTCGTAATTTCCTCTTTTATAATTGACTCCAGCATTTTTCCCACCACTGACATCAGACTAACTGGTCTATAATTCCCTGTTTTCTCTCTCCCTCCTTTCTTGAAAAGTGGGACAGCATTAGCCACCCTCCAATCTGCAGGAACTGTTCCTGAATCTATATAAAATGGAGGGTTATGGGGTAGTGTGGGTTTAGTACTTGTTTTTAAGGATTATATGGGTCAGCAAAACACAGAGGGCTGAAGGGCCTGTACTGTGCTGTAGTGTTCTATGGTTCTATGGAATACACCTGGTAAGTGAGCCTCCAGAGCTCTCTTGGTTACAGAACATAGAACATGGAACAGTACAACACGGTACATTCCCTTCCGCCCGTCAACATTGTGCTGCCCTTTTATCCTACTCTAAGACAATCTAACCATTCCCTCCCATGTAGCTCCCCATTTTTTTTCTATCTATGATCCTACCTAAGAGTCCCTTAAATGTCCTTAATGCATCTGCCTCTACCAGCACCCCAGCTGCACATCTCATGCACCCACCACACTCTGTTAAAATCGTGGGTAAAGGAATTCCTCAGGCTGTTCTGAATGACCGACTCTACATCCTTAGACTGTGCCGTCTGATTCAAAACGGAGGAAACGTTATCCTTGCATCTACCGCAATGACACCTACACGAATCACAGACATTTCAATGGCATCTTCTCTCAGTCTTCTAAATTCCCCATGATACAGGCCCAGTCTGCGAATTTCAGCTCACACAGCCAAAGCATCTTTGCAGGATTCAATACAGTGATCTTTTGCCACTTTTCCTCTATGCAAAATGTATCATTCCTTATGTAAGGAGACCAGATTTTGTATGCAATGTTCCAAGAGTACTCTCACCTACATAATATGGCCAAAACATCTATTTACTTTTAAAAGAAGGCAATGATATCCTTCAAATTGCCTGCTTACTTATATGCTCTCTATACAAAGACACGCCGGTCTGCCAGAGACAGTATTTGTCTTTGAGTCTCCCTCCATTTACAAACTACTCTCTTTCTTATATTTGTTGAAGAAAATAATTGAACCAAAGATTTTCTACTTTAAATTTCACCTACCATGTTCTTGCCATGCACTTTAACTTGTAAGTGGACCCTTGAGGTTTCTCTACATCTTCCCCTCAGCTCATGTTGCCACCTAGATTTATTAAATCAGCCAACTTGGGTTACATCATTTCCAGAGCAACACAGATATGTAGCCACATGGTGCAACATGTGGACACGTGGTGACATGCGTGTCATGTGGTATGTGTGGTCATGTGGTTTGCCTACCTCACAGCTCCATTGATCCCTATTCAATCTTAATGAATACACTTTATTCTAGGTGCTCCAGTTTCCTCACACATTCAAAAGACATACTGGCTGGTGGCTGGCTGGCTCCAGTGAGGTAATGCTCAGAGAGGGTGGAATAGTGAATAGGGTAATTTGTGGCTTGGGTCTAACAGACCTCTCTGAGATTAGGCAAAAATTCAATGTGCCCACTTCAATGGGAACACCTTCTATGTCATAAGAAAATATGAAATAAAAGAGAAATATGATCCTCTCATCCAAATCATTGACAACTTGGGTCCAAGAAACAGTCCCTGCTAACCTTAGATCTGCCCAGTATTCATTGCTATTCTCTGTTTCATTTCTGTCAATCCACAGCAGCTCAAAACTCCAATCTCATATGCTCTAATTTAGTTCAATAATCTTTTGCCTGGCATCTTACCAAAAACTTTCTGAAAGTGTTATTGCACAACATTGACTTATTCTCCCTTGTTAAAACCTGACGAAGTACCTTTACCGACTTAGATTCCCTTACAAAAGTTGATGTTTGACTCAGTCCAAATCTATCCTATTACTTTCCAGAAATGTGGTTACCACTTCCAATCACTGACATCAGCATTGTTCCCATCACTGATGTTAGGTTACCATGTCTACAAGCAAATTACTTTCTATGTTAGAAATCCAAAATAACAACAGAAAATGTTGAAACTAACTAGCAGTACCTGTGAAGAGAGAAAAACTGAGTTAAAATTAGAGGGGACCTTTCCTGGGAACCGGCCTATTCTGACAAAGCTGAAAAATTGTTGAATTCGGTGTTAAGAGCTGAGGATATCATATGCACAGTTGGAAGGTTACGGGCAAACCTCATACTGGCTCCATTGGAATGGGAATGGGAGTGAGATGGAGAACTAAAGCAACAGAAAAGTGATGTTCAGGGGTACCCACGTAACCTGAATGGCAGTGTTCTGCAAAGCGGCTGGGTGAAAGGTCCAGATGAAGAAACAAAATAAAACTCAGAGCTCAGAAAAAGGAGCAATGGAATAGATCTGATTAGATTGTCCCTCGCCCAAGAACTGGCACAAAGGTATTCATACATGTGCAACTCTACCCCCCCTCCCCACAGAGCTCACAAAGAAATTCAAACAGGTGTAACTCCCCCCTCAGGTGCTGACAAAGATATTCATTCATGCATAACTCCTCTCTAGGAGCTTACGAAGAAATTCATATGTGTGTAACTACCCCCACCCCCCCAAAGGAGCTCACAAAGATTCATTCATCTCTTTCAGTGTATTCAGATTCTGTGACATTTTCTTCCCACCATTCCCTGAGAAATGGGTTTCTTTGGCTTAATTACAAGATAAGAGATAGCAATTGAAGTATTAAATGATCACAAACATTATCGATAAACACAAGAGTTTCTTCAAATGTTGTAGCCATTAAGCAACACACATGAAGTGCGTAGTCTCCAAACTGCTGGTATGAAACTGATTTCTCGACTTCCAGTAACTTCTCCTCCCTCTCTCTTCTCATTCCCCATTCTGGTAATCTTTTCACCCTTTCTCTTCTCACCTGCGCATCATGGCCTCTGGTGCCCTTCCTACTCCCTTCCTTCCATTGTTCACTCTTTTCTCCTATCAGATTCCTTCTTTTTCTTCTTCTTCTTCTTCTTCTTCTTCTTCAGTTCTTCACCTGCTCCACCTATCACACCCTAGCTGCTCATTTCTTCTCCTCTCCCCATCCATCTTCCTTCCCCTCTCACCAAGTTTTACTTATCACCTGCCAGCTTATGCTCCTTCACCTCCCGCACTTATTTATTCTGGCTTCTTCAGTCATCATTTCCAGCCCTGATGAAGATTCTTAGCCTGAAAGATTAAATCATAAACACAAGTGATCTAGCCGATGCAGGAAATCCAGATGAACACACCATCATTCCTAGATGTGGCAAAAATGCTACACCTGCCCATTCATCTCCTCCCTTACCCTCATTCAGGGCCCAAAATGGCCTTCCAGGTGAGGCAACACTTCAAATGTGAATCTGTTGGGGATGTCTATTGTGTCCAGTGCTCCGGGGTGGCCTCCTCTACATTGGTGAGCATGATGTAGATTGGGGGATCACTTCATTCAGCACCTCAGCTCCATCTGCAACAAGTAGAAATTCCCCCTGGCCAAACATTTCAATTCCAACATGTCAGTCCATGGCCTCCTTTTCTGCCAAGATGAGGCCATTTTCAGATTGGAGGAGCAACACCTCATATTCCACCTAGCTGTCCTCCACTCTGATGGCATGAAGATCAATTTCTCCTGCTGCTCATTCTCTTCCCCCTCCCTCATTTCCCCACTCTGGTCTCTTACACCTTTTCCTACCTGTGTAATACTTCCCCCTGGGATCCGAGGGATCAGTCCTGGGACCCCTGCTATTTGTGATTTTTATAAATGACCTGGATGTAGAGTTGGAAGGATGGGTGAGTAAGTTTGCGGATGACATGAAGATTGGAGGAGTTGTAGATGAAGTTGTAGGTTGTTGAAGGTTACAAGAGGATATAGATAGGCTGCAGAGTTGGGCAGAAAAATAGCAGATGGAGTTCAATCCAGACAAGTGATGCATTTTGGAAGGACAAACCAGAAGACTGAGTACAGGATTAATGGTCAGTTACTTAAGAGTGTGGATGAACAAAGGGACCTTAGGGTTCAAATCCATACATCCCTCAAGGTCGCTGCACAGGTTGATAGGGTAGTTAAGAAGGCCTATGGGATGCTAGGCTTAATTAACAGGGGGATTGAGTTCAAGAGTAGAGAGGTCATGTTGCAACTCTACAAATCTCTGGTGAGACTGCACTTAAGAGTATTATGTTCAATTCTGGTCACCTCATTATAGGAAGGATGTGGAAGCTATGGAGAGGGTGCAGAGGAGATTTACCAGGATGTTGCCTGGTTTGGAGAACAAGTCATATGAAGCAAGGTTAGCAGAGCTGGGATTTTTCTCTTTGGAGCATAGAAGAACGAGAGGGAACTTGATAGAGGTCTACAAGATTATGAGAGGCATAGATAGGGTGGATAGTCCGTACCTGTTTCCCAAGGCACCAATAGCAAACACCAGAGGGCATATGTACAAAATTAAGGGAGGAAAGTTTAGGGGAGACATCAGGGGTAAGTTTTTTACACAGAGTGTTGTGAGTGCCTGGAATGACTTGCCAGGGATGGTGATGGAGGCTAAAACATTAGGGGTATTTAACAGCCTCTTGGACAGGCACATGGATGAAAGAAAAATAGAGGGTTATGGGGTAATGTGGGTTTAGTACTTTTTTTTAAGGATTATATGGATCGGCACAACATGGAGGGCTGAAGGGCCTGTACTATGCTGTAGTGTTCTATGGTTCTATGGGTCTCCTGCTCCTTCCCCTTATACCATAGTACACCCTCCTCTCTGATCAGATTACTCCCTCTCCAGCCCTTTTTCCCCCATCTATTCCCTCCCAGCATCTTAATTCATCTCCCCTCCCTCACCTATCTGGCTTCACCTATTTCCTTTGAGCTTGTCCTCCTCCCTCACCCCCACACCTTCTTCCACCTTCCTTTCCAGTCCTGACTAAGAGTCTTAACCTGAAATGTTGACTGTTTATTAATTTCCATAGACGCTGCCTGACCTGAGTTCAGTCAGCAACTAGTGAGTGTTGACCTGAAACATTACCTGTTTAATCCACACCATCGATGCTTCCTGACCAGGTGTGTTCTACCAGTATTTTGTCAGTGTTAACACATCAGAAAGAGACCATTCATTCCAACAGCACCACCATCTTTAAACTCTTCCTAGCACCCTCCTGCATCTCTCTGCACGAAGCAGCCCGCCCTCAATGTGAAATGGTCCCTGACACATTCACTCAGTGTGTGGCAAAGCATTTCATATTCCTACATCCCACAAGTTTGAATATTTCTACCCTCCACACTTCAGACTACCTCCCTTTGGAGAAGGAGATTCCATTCCGGCATTGGAACACATCAGGTGCATATTGGCCCTGAGAATCAATACCAAGAACCTACTCTGGTTGAAAGAGTTAAATGGCAAACCCAGATTACAGTGATTGAGTTGCATTCAGAGTTTGATTGAAATGAGATGCTCAGCTTGAATTGATAGTGCAGAGAGTGAAGCAAGATTATTTTTTTTTTAGGGACAGCAGAGGAGATTCCAATTTAATAAAGCATTATTCACTGGGGTAGGGGAGCAATGGCAATGTCTGGAAGCCCAAAGCCCAAAAGAAATCAGGAACTTTCTCCCTGATCAATATTTTATTTTTATTTTATTTAGAATTATAGTGGAGAATAGACCTTTCTGACCCTTCGAGCTGCACTATCCAGCAGTCCCTGATCTTACCCTAGCCTAATCATGGGACAAATTAAATGACCAATTAACTTACTATCCAGTAGGTCTTTGGACTGTGGAAGGAAACCGGAGAACCAGAGAAAACTCCCACATTCTATGGAGAAGATGTACAATCTCTTTACAGTTGATGACAGAATTGAACTCTGAAATCTGACGTTTAAATGCTAACTGCTAACTAACTGCTGTGGCACCCTCAGGGCTGAAGGGCTGACTGAAAATCTGAACAGCAAGATGGACAGATTTTTATATATCAGAAGCAGCAAAGGCTTCAGAGCTGAGAGAGGGAGCAAACAGGCATAATTGAATAAGCCAAAACGAGGGGTTACTTTGACGAAGGGTTACTTTGTCACTTCTGAGCCAAGGCAGGAGGGAGAGGCAGGAATTACAGAAAAAAAAAGTTTCAAGGGAAATTCTGACCACCAATTTCTCTCCTTTTCTGATACAATGTGAGTAAAAACTCCAAGGATTCAAGCATTGATAATTTTCATAAATCTGTAGACTGCAATCCTAGAAGAAATCCACCATAAAAGGCAGAAGGATTTTTTAAAATCATAGTTTTTTCTACATTCAGCTTGAAAAGAGTCTCTATTCAGGATCCAAATCCCTTTGCAAAGGAGTGAAAGTTTAGAGCTAGGCCCTTTGAAAACGTGTCAGAAGACGGAAGGGGAGATGGATAATGAGGAAACCATAAATTACAACGCAAATGCTTCTAATTAAGTGAACTCTATTTCTGCAAATAGCTTTGTGCACCACATTTGAAAACTGCTGCATGGTCTGACAGATCCCACTGGAGCTCAGAAGCCAAGTATTACTGGATTAAAAAAAATTCCAGTTTAATGTATAATCAGGCCAAAGGTAGTGATATTTTACAACTAAAACAAACAAAGCCATTGATTGCTGTTACTGTGAGAAGGTAGTTCAGTTTCAGACCTACGGGCGTTCCATTTGGATATATTCATGTAAGTTGTTTTCAGACTAGGGCTCCACTGCATCAAAACCCCAATGAGACCAAAGCAAATTTGCTTTGTGGCATTCATAATTTTCAAATAATTTTAAAACTGCTTATAAAATAAAGATTTGCAGCTCCTAGATTTATTATACCATGGCAAAAAGAATGAATCTACACAAACAGAAAATCCCCAATAAAAAGATTTGAAAAATTTCATTAAATTGGTATCACCAGCCTTTGAATGTGTGATCCACAGAGTATTCATGTGCAAGTGAAAAGGTTATAACCCATCACAACCAGCCCTCTAACAGCAACGGAAAAAGCCTTCTTCTTTTTGGACATGCATGCAGATAGCTTCGGATTTGCTCAATACTCAATGCAGCAAACTATAAACTTGGTTATAAGGAGTTATTTTCTAATTTCATTACTGAGAAAATGTTTCTCCACCAGGGCCAACTGGAACACATTGCACTAGGAAACAAGAATTCAGCATTAGTAACTTCATTTGCACAGCGATGGGATAAGACCAGAGCCAACTGCCATGATTCATTATCATGTTCTTTATATGTAGCACCAATAAAAAGCAAGAGGGCAATTATCACCAAAAGAAGCAAACCTGAAGAAATGTATTCAAGATACTATTGTAATCTGGTCTGGCTTTCATAAACACATGACTGAGCCATTAGCTAAGGCTTCTGTGATTACAACCTTGGCCTGGTGCAGAAATTGTGAGTGGCAATCAGGATTGCAAGGAGACTTCTAGGGAGACGGTCAAGCTGAACAACAAGGCAGATTGGATATGGTGATGGAAAATGTGAGGCTAACTATTTCAGTAAAAAGAACAGAAAGCGACTAAACATTGGGAGAAGCTCATGTTCAAAAGGACCTGGGGACTGTAGTACCCGACTGACTGAAAGCTAACATGTGGGCCCATCACTGAGTTAGGAAGGCAAATAAAAGCAGATCTGAGTAACCTGAGAAAGGGTGTAGTATGACAAGTCTTGCAGAATTGTGTGCAGTTTAGGTCTCCTTTCTGAAAAAAAAAGATTTATTTCCATAAAAGGGAGTGCAGCAAAGATTCACCAGCTGAGTTCCTGGTTCCTGTATGGCAGGTCTTTTATTTGAGAAAGAATTGAACAAGGCTGGCATCTATATAGAACATAGAGCACAACAGCATAGTACAAGCCCTTTGGGCCACGATGTTATGTTGATCTTTCAGCCTGTTCTAAGATAAATCTAGCCATTCCCTCCGATGAAGCCCTCCATTTTTCTATATTAAAATGCGCCAAACCATGACTTACTTAATTTCACCTCATATTTCTCCATCTACTGCCACCTCTGGCTGGGTTTTCCATGCATCCACTACTCTCTGTGTAAAGAATTTGCCTCTGTCATCTCCTCTATTTTTTCCTCCAACCACCTGAAAATTATGCCCCTGGTATTAGCCATTTCCACATTGGGAAACAACCTCTGGATGTTCTATCTAGCTATGCCTCTTTTCATCTAGTCCACGTCTATCAGGTCACTTCTCATCCTCCTTCACTCCAAAGAGCAAAACACTAGCTCGCTCAACCTATTCAGAATATAGAGTTTATAACTCAGACTAATAAAAGATAACAAAAATGTCCTTACTTCATTGTCTGTGCAGTCCTTTTTGAGATCCCTTTAATTCTTCTAAACTCAAGCTCTTTTCTGACATCGTGCTGCATCCCAAGACTCAATCTGGTGAGCCTTCTCTGCATTTTCCTTATACGAAGTAAGTCCATAATTTTTTGGAAAGGAAAGCAAAACTGCACTTTGTCCATGGCAAGAACATCCATAAATAAGGAAACTAAAATTGCACACACCAAGGTCATGTATAAATGAGAAAGACATTCCTGTTCCTGCACTTAGACTCTCTTACCATGAAAGCCAGCATACAATATACTTTCTTAGTTAACTACTTCACCTGCTCTCAACAAATGGTGCAAAAGGACCCATATTTTTCATTGCATCACCTCCTTTCCCAATCTAATGCTGTTCATAAAGGTACCTGCCTTCCTTTTTTTATCCTCTCGGCATCCATCATGTATTTGCCTATATCCTCAACAACCCATGAAAATCACATTGGAGGCACTCTGCACCCTTTTCACAACTTATATACCCATCTACTTCCAGGTAATCCACATCTCCCTAGTGCTTTCCTCCCCTACCTCCCTCACTAATCCATCTAGTTTTCTACTTCACTTATTCATTTCTCCCATCTTTACTCCCTGCCCACCTCAATCTTAAAGACTAAGTGGGCAAGGTGAGTACATTTGCAACATTTAAGAGACATATGGATAGATACATGAAAGAGATTGGAATTAGAGGGTAAGAGGGCAAATGTGGGAAATTGGGATGAGCAGGAAGGATGCTGTGGTTGGCATGGACCAGTTGAGTCAAAGGTCTTTACTGTATTACAGTGATATAGTTCCATCTGTCCATCATCTCCTCAATCTCACTCCTTTTGGTACATTTTGATATATAGTGACAATCTTTCCTGTTCCATCTCAGCCCCAAAGTATAACAAGATTCTTTAATTGGGTAGAGACAGGGAGGATTCCTCTAGCTAAAGAATCCAGTATCAAGGGTCATAGAAACAGTCTCAGAATAGGGAGATGCTTAAGGACTGAAAAAGGGAGAACTTTCTTCACTTTGTGAGCAATGAATCTTTGGAATTCTCTAGCCCAGAGGGAAAGGGAAGTTCACAATTGCATTCGAAACAGATTTGCTTAGATTTGGGGTAAGACGGGCTGTGACATGTTGGAGGTGCCAGCTAAGAGAGGATGGTGAAGACCAGCAATAACATGATTAATGCCATTCAGGCTCTCTGTGTCTCCACTCAATCACAGACAAATCCTTTGTTTCCCCTTCCACCTTCTCTTCTCTTCTACTTTACACATATTTAGCTGCTAACTTTCCTGAATTCTGACAAGTGGTCAGCCTAAATCATTAGTGTTTCTCTCCCCATAGATGTTGCTCAACCTATTATTCTTATTATAACTTGCCGAAGACAAAACTCAAATATGTTGCTGGTGGACATTTAGTCATATATAAAAAAATAATAACATATACCTTGCTTTTCATTCTTTCAGTCTTCCCAAGTTGTTAGGCTGTCACTGAAGTACTTATCAAAGTGTAGTCACAATTGGAGCACTCCCTAGAAATTTATTTCAGGTTGGTAGCACTGAATATGATGTATAGTCTTGTCCAATGACTTAAACAGAACTGAATTTCAGAGCCCAAGTACAATGCATTGTTGCTGCTAGATTTTGCACAACTGGGAATTAATTTCTAGGTGAGTTAATCAACAACACGATATTTACCGGATTACTTGTATTTCTTTAAGGAACCTTGATCAAAGGATATATGCTGGTCAGGACACTCTGTTCTCCTTGACAATACTGTCACATGATCTTTTAAATCCACCTAGTTTTCAGTTACTTTCTCCAATACAACACTGTTTTACATGAAGTGCACAAGATTATTGATCTCAAATTTTATGGCTCTGAGTAGGATTCAAGCTTATAAGCAGGTGACAGAGACAGGCATGGTACTGCTGAGCTACCAGATGACATTGGTGTGTTCCATGACTGCAGGTCTAAAGTATTCAGAACATCCATGGGCACATGAATATGAAATATATTTAGGATTCTCCCTTTCTTCTCTCACACATTCTTCCTGTTGTACACATAAACATGCCTTAAAAATAATTCTGTATGACTATCTCTGTAAAGTACTCCTTCCTAAGCCTCAATTCAACTTTTCATTTCATCCCAATTTTCTTCCTTAACTTCGATCCAAATGCTCAATAAATTCTCTGGATTTTTTCCCCAAAGGATATAAACTATGGAAAGAGGAACATAGTGATTAATGGCAAGATCCATCGCTCTTTAAGGAGATAACATGTACCTACGTTCACATTCAGATCAATTCCAGTTGACTGAAACAAGCATATCTCTACCATGGATACTTCTCAATCTAGTTTCTTAGAAGCATGTTATTTTAACAGCAGGAATCTGTGGAGTTAGCAGGGAGTTTACACCATACAGTAGTGCAGTGGTTAACATGATGCTATTACAGCTTGGGGTGTTGGAGTTTGGAGTTCACTTCTGATGTCATAGAGTCAAAGAGAGTACAGCATGTAAACAGGCCCTCCAGCCCATCTTGTCCATGCCAAAACCATTTAGACTGTCTACTCTCATTGACCTGCACCAGGACCATAGCCCTCCATACCCCTACCATCCATATACCTATCCAAACTTCTCTTAAACATTGTAATCAAGCTCCTTTTGCACGACTTGTACTGGTAGCTCATTCCACACTCTCATGACCCTCTGAGTGAAGAAGTTTCCTCTCATGTTCCTCTTAACTTCTCACCTTTCACCTTTTACACATGACCTCTGGTTTTTTACCCATCCAACCTCAGTGGATAAAGCCTACTTGCATTTATCCTATCTATACCCTTCATAATTTTAAATACCTGTATCAAATCTCCTCTCAAACTCTACACTCTAAAGAATACAGTCCTAATCTACTCAATCTTTTCTTTGATCCCTTTGTTCTACCACACTCCTCAGTGCCCTACCATTCACAGCTTTGGTCCTACCAAAGTGTGTTACCCCCTCATCATTTTCATATGCAAACTTGGCTCCAAAATTGCCTCTGCTAACAGCTACATGACTCAGTGATGAGGAGGCCACCTTTCGCAAACAACATACCGTACATCTTGGGTTGGTATGATTTGGGGTTCAACCAAACAGGAACATCATGATGTTCTGATTAAAGAAACCTCATTTGGAGTGAATGCTGTGCAAATACTTCCCATACACAATCGTCAGTCATCAATAACTAACAGATCATACACCGCATAAAATTATAAAGAAAGTATATTTACTGATTTCAGCTTTATCAAACAGTTATTAAGAGAAAGAAAAGAAAAAAAGGGGCCCATTACAGTTAAACCAGTCTAAATGTGCACATAACATTGGAGCTCATATCTTCCAAAGCTGGGTATAACCGTTACTTACGGTGCTGGACCTAAGGTATGTGTGGAAGCACCAACCACAATCTGAACTTCCCTTGGTCCATCTCAAACAAACTGGCTTTCTCTCATGAGTATTGGCTTTCCTCCTTGGAGTCATTCATCTGCAAATCACTTCTTGCATTGGGGTCTCTCCTTTCCACGGTATCCTGCGGCATATTCCCTTCTGTCTTCCTCTGCAGCTCAGGCCAAAAAGGCCACAAACCAGACTACTGTCTGTCACAAATCTCCCTCTGCCCTGTTCTCTCCAGCACTTTCTCCACCTCCCATCATCCATTCCTAAGTTGAACAACAGGGCTTCTTATCTTAGCTGAAACCAAAACATTCTACTAGCTTGACACACTGTTTACTGCAGAAACTGCTAAAATGAAATACCTACAGCATACCAGTAGAAATCTTAACCAGGGCATTACAAATGCAAAGCCTCTCACTTGTCTGCAATAGATCACATCTGCCATTTTTCAGCCCATTTTTCCAGCTAATGTAAATCCCTCCGCAAGCCATGATAGCCTTCCTCACTGTCTACTGAACCCCAAATCTTAGTGTCAGTCATAAACTTGGTGATCCAGTTAACCCCATTATCATCCAGATCATTAATATAGATGACAAACAACAACAGACCCAGCACTGATCCTTGCAACATACCACTAGTCACAGGCCTCCAGTCAGAGAGGCAACCTTCTACAATCACTCTCTGGCTTCTCCCACAAAGCCAATGTCGAATCTGAGTTACTACCTCATCCTGAATGCCAAATAACTGAACTTCTTGACCAGTCTCCCATGAGGGACTTTGTCAAATGCCTTATCAAATTCCATGTAGACAACATTCACTGCTTTGCCTTCATACTGAAAAGGGATAGTGAGCAGCCAGAAGGCGTGTTACATATTGGTACCAATGACATAGGAAGGAGGTCCTGAAAAAAGAATTTAGGGAGTTAGGAATGAAGCGAGAAACAGGACCTCAAGGGTAGTAATCTCGGATTGCTGCCAGTGCCATGTGACACCAAGGATAGAAATAAACTGAGGTGGCAGGTAAATGCGTGGCTGAAGAATCAGAGCAAGGGGCAGGGATTCAGAATTCTGGATAGTTGGGACCTCTTCTGCGACAGGTGGACTAGTACAAAAAGAACAGGTTGCATTTGAATCCAAGGGAGACCAATATTCTTGTGGGCAGATTTACAAGAGCAGTTGGGAGTACTTTAAACTAATAATGTAGGGGGATGGGAACCAGTAAGATAGAGCTGAGGATGAGCCAGCGGGTTTCAAGTAGATGATGGGTGTAACATGAATGTAAGGAAGGACAGGCTAATGATTGGGTACAAATGCAGACAGAGCAATGAGTTAAATTGTATCATAGAGGCAAAATCCAAAAGGGCGAAGAGTGCAGGACTGAAGGTGCTGTATTTAAATGCACTTAGCATTCAGAATAAAGTGGATGAAGTCGTGGTGCAATTAGAGATTACATCATTGACATTGTGGGCATCACCAAGTTGTGGCTGAAAGAAGGGCATAGTTGGGAGCTTAACATCAAAGGATGTACTTTGTATCAAAAGGACAGGCATTCATTTCAAGGGGAATAGAAAATAAATGCAAGGAGATAATGCTGAATCTTTATGACACTAGTCAGGTCACACTTGGAGCATTGTCAACAGTTTTGGGCCCCATATCTCAGAAAGGATGTGTTGTCATTAGAAAGGATCCCAAGGAGATTCACAAGGATGATTCCGGGAATGAAGGGGTTAACATTTGAAGAGCATTTGGTAGCTTTAGGCCTGTACTCACTGGAATTTGGAAGAGTGCAGGGGTGGGGGGGAGGGGATTTTATTGAAACCTACTGAATGTTGAAAGGACTAAATAGGGTGGATGTGGAGAGGATGCTTCCTATGGAGGTGTATCCAGAACTAGAGGGCACAGCCTCAAAACTGAGGGACTACCCTTTAGAACAGAAGTAAGGAGGATTTTTCTTTTGCCAGACAGTTGTAAATCAGTGGAATGTTCTGCCATAGATTGCAGTTGAGGCCAAGTACACGCACATATTTAAGGCAGAAGTTGGTCGTTTGCTGATCAGTCAGAGCATCAAAGGATATGGCGAATCGAATAGGCAAGTGTATGAGGTTGAGTAGGATCCAGATCAGCCATGATGAAATAGCGAAGCAGACTTGATGGATTGAATAGCCTAATTCTGCTCCTATCTCTCATGGTCCTATTCACTTTCCTGGTAACTTCCTTGAAAAACTCTGTAAGATTAGTTAGACTCGACCTACCACGTATGAATCCATGCAGACTATCCTTAATCAGTCCATTTCTATCCAAATAGTTATATAACTGGTCCCTTAGAATACCTTCCAATAGCTTTCCCACAACTGATTTCAGACTCACCAACCTATAATTTCCTGGTTTATGTTTAGAGCCTTTTTAAAGCAGTGGAACAACATTGGCCATCCTCCAATCCTCTGGTACCTCTCCTATCGATGAGGATGTTTTAAATATCTCTGCTAGGGCACTGAAATTTCTGCACTTGCCTCCCATTGAGACAGGCCCTGGGAATATATCCACCCTGATTTGCCTCAGTGTGGCAACAGATCTTCCTCTGTACAGGGTCCATGGGTACATACTATTTATTACAAATTACTATAAATTGCACATTGCATGTTTAACCAGAGACTTTTTGTAAAGATTTTTACTCTTCATGTGTGCGAAGGATGTAACAAATAAAGTCAATTCAATTCAATTTGATGCCTTTTTTTCTTACTTCTGTAGATTCTGTATGGACGTCATCTGTAAGGAGTCTGTACGTCCTCCCCACGGAATGTGTGGGTTTTCTGGGGGTGCTCTGGTTTCTTCCCATAGTTCAAAGATGTACTTGTTGGTAGGTTAATTGGTCTTTGTAAACTGTCCCGTTATTATGCCTGAGTTAAATCAGGGGATTTTGGGCGCCATGGTTCGAAGGGCTGGAAGGGCCTATTCCATACTGTATCATTAAATGAAACAAAATAAAATAAATTTACCAGTGTTGTCTCTGGTTCATAATGTTCATCTAATCAATCATCTGGTGTGAAGGAAGCTCAGTTGAAAAGTTACACCCCCACTGCACTATATCTCTAAACTCTTGCCAAAAAACCCTTCAGGCCCTCTATTCCAATTACAGTATAGTCCCTGGAAATGCATCAACTAAATATTGTCCTCTACTTTTCTCTTCAGATTTTACAACTTATTTATATTTTAGGTCTAGAATATTTATGAGGCACAAGCTCCAGGTGTTGTGGGCTTTTTGTAATTGTAAATAAAATTGATCAAATGAGGCGGCTCAAACTGTGGGATAGATTAATCCAGCTGGAAGAGATAAAAACAGGCTCAGCACTTTCCCTGACACAAACATAAATTACATTCCAAAGATGCCAAAATCAGCATCTATAATTTTACGATTCTTATTAAGTCAAGCAAGCACATTAGCTGCAAACAAGTACTGTACTGGAATATAACCTATCTAAGGCTGGAAAATCATTGTTTGGCCCCAAAAGGAACTGAGTAACTAAGCTGGTTTGCACACAGCTACTTCATCCTTTTGAACTTGGTTTTGACTTCAAATGAACATAATGTAGAATATTCTTCCAGCCAGATCCTACAGTCTGGGCAGTGTGCACAAGTTCACAATACAAATGAGCACAAATCAACAATCTGCTTTAAAGGTATCAATGAGATTACAATTTAGAGGAAATATTCTAAAATTTATGAGGAATGCAAAAATAAGCCCCTCAAGTTTATTCTGCAATTCAGTAGATTGTGCCTGATCTGAATTTCATTTAGCTTGATGGTTTTATCCAACAGAGCTCCAATTGCCACTAGCATCAACAACTATTTAAAGGAGAATTCTGATTTCCCATTGAAATTTAAGGGAGAAATGCTTCCTGATATTCCCTCTAACAAAGACAAAATAACCTACAAAGTGTTTATTTCAGCAGAATTCAATTGACAGCGTTCATGTTGCAGAGTTAAACCGGTAATGCCCATTCCGCACTGCTCAATCAAATGCATTTTCCATGGCAGATGTGCATCAAGATTTGTTAATTCTGGTACATTATGCTTTTTACACAGTGGTCAGGCAGGTGATGTCTCCCTCCCAAATGCTCTGAATAACTTCTACACCTGGTTTGAGGCGGAAAATGATGAGGCAGCAAAGAAGTCCACCCCTCCTACAAATGACCAGGAGCTGCATCTCTCCATGGCCCACGTGAAAAGAACCCTGTGCAGGATCAACCCACGGAAGGCTGCTGGACCAGACAACATCCCTGGTAGAGTGCTCAGAGGATGTGCAGACCAGCTAGCAGTTGTTCTCACTGACATCTTCAACATCTCCCTGAACAGCGCTACCATTCCAACATGCTTCAAGGCTGCCACCATTGTCCCCGTGCCAAAGAAGTCTTCAGTGTCCTGCCTAAATGACTACCGTCCCCATTGCACTTACATCCATCATCATGAAGTGTTTCGAGAGGCTCGTCATGAGGCATATCAAGACCCTGCTGCCCCCCTCACTGGACCCCCTGCAGTTTGTGTACCGTCCCAACTGCTCAACAGATGACGCCATTGCCACCACCCTCCACCTGGCCCTAACCCACCTGGACAAAAACGACACATATGTTCGGATGCTGTTCATAACCTTCAGTTCAGCATTCAACACAATCATCCCTCAGAAACTGATTGGAAAGCTGAGTCTACTGGGCCTGAACACCTCCCTCTGCAACTGGATCCTAGACTTCCTGACTGGGAGACCTCAGTCAGTCCGGATCAGGAGCAGCATCTCCAACACCATCACACTGAGCACAGGGACTCCCCAGAGTTGCATGCTCAGTCCACTGCTGTTCACTCTGCTGACCCACAACTGTGCTGCAACACACAGCTCGAACCATTTCATCAGGTTCACCGATGATACGACCGTGGTTGGTCTCAGCAAGAATGACGAGTCAGCTTACAGAGAGGAGGTGCAGCGGCTAAAGGACTGGTGCAGAGCCAACAACCTGTTTCTTAATGTGAACAAAACTAAAGAGTTGGTTGTTGACTTCAAGAGGGCATGGAGCAACCACTCCCCGCTGAACATCGACCACTCCTCAGTAGAAATCGTAAAGAGCACCAAATTTCTTGGTGTTCACCTGACAGAGAATCTCACCTGGTCCCTCAACACCAGCTCCATAGCAAAGAAAGCACAGCAGCGTCTCTACTTTCTGCAAAGGCTGAGGAAAGTCCATTTCCCCCCCCCCCACCCCATCCTCATCACATTCTACAGGGGTTGTATTGAGAGCATCCTGAGCAGCTGCATCACTGCCTAGTTCGGAAATTGCACCATCTCGGATCACAAGACCCTGCAGCGGATAGTGAGGTCAGCTGAGAAGATCTCAGGGTCTCTCTTTCCGCCATCACGGACATTTACACTACATGCTGCATCTGCAAAGGAAGCAGCATTATGAAGGACCCCATGCACCCCTCATACAATCTCTTCTCCCTCCTGCCATATGGGAAAAGGCTCCGAAGCATTCGGGCTCTCACGACCAGACTATGGAACAGTTTCTTACCCCAACCTATCAGACTCCTCAATATCCGAAGCCTAGACTGACACCTTGCCCTACTGTCCTTTGTGTACTTTATGCAGTCCAGTGTAGGTCTGTAGTCTAGTATAGCTTTCTCTGTGTTGTTTTTTTTATTACGTAGTTCAGTCTAGTTTTTTGTACTGTGTCATGTAACACCATGGTCTTGAAAAACGTTGTCTCATTTTTACTATGCACTGTACCAGCAGTTATGGTCGAAATGACAATAAAAGCTGACTTGACTTGACTTGACTTATCCGTTATCTTAGTACATAAAAAGGCAGCCGCTGAATGTATGCTTGTGGTCTTCTGCTGCTGTAGCCCATCCACTTCACGTTACGACATGTACATTCAGAAATGCTCTGCTGCACACCAACATTGTAATGTATGGTCATTTGAGTTACTATCACCTTTGTCAGCTTGAACCAGTCTGGCCATTCTCCTCTGGATTTGTTTTTGCTTCTTGCATCCATTTTCCATAAACTGTAGAGACTACTATACGGAAAATCCTAGTAGATCAGCAGTTTCGGAGATAATCAAACCACCCTGAATGACAACAACAATCATTCCTTAGGCAAAGCCACTTAGATTATATTTCTACCCCATTCTGATGCTTGGTCTGAACAACTACTGAAACTCTTGACTATGTCTGCATGCTTTTATACATTGAGTTGCAGCCACATGGTTGATTAGATATTTTCATTGATGAGCAGGTGTACAGATATATCTAGTAAAGTGGCCACTGAGTGTAAACCTATTGCAGGACAAGTTAGAACAGGATTGCATGAGCAATCATTGTTGGGTATTTTTGCAATAATACCCGCTAAGCTCATTCCAAAATACCTCTTATTCTTCAGGTCTTTATTGGACTGCATCATCCACCCCTGACCATATAAACAAGTGACCAACCCTAATGCATCCAAACACCTCAATCTAGCAATCTGCAATCTCCATACCCTTCCAACAAAGATCTCAAATTGGACCAACTGATATTAAACTCATTCGCCATCCAATTTCAATCATCAAGTCTCTAATGTGTTTCTCTACTGGTCTCAGCCACCCACAGTTCCTCTACCCTAACACCACAGCTAACATAGCTTGCGACTTGCACAGAACCACTTCACTTCCAATCTGGATCTGCAAAGACCATACATTATCCCTTCCCTGCCCTCCTTCATGAACTTCCAACCCTCCAATGCCCAATATGGAACTCTAGACCACAACCTTGATTAAAGATGAATAAAGCAAGTACCTTTTCTAAGTCTCTCACAAAACTACTTTACCTAAATTTACTCCTTAAAAACATTTATTACTGATTTTGGATATAAGGACATCACTTTAGAACAGAGATGGGGAAGAATATCTTTTGCCAGAAGGTGATGAATCTGTGAAATTCATTGCCACGGACAATTATGGAGGCCAAGGCCAAGCAGAGTTTGATAGGTTTTTAATTAGTAAGGGCATCAAAGGTTAAGAGGAGGAAGCAGGAGAATAGGATTAAGTGGGAGAACAAATCAACTATGATGGTTCAGCAGAGCAGATTTGGTCTAATTCTGCTCCTATGTGTCTACCTCTTTTATTATATGCAGCAGTAGACTGTTGTGTAGCTCAAAACGTTTCATGTAATGCAAGGACACATGATGAAAGAGCTTACTATGCAAAGATGGGTCTTTAAAGGTCATGTCCCCATGACAAACACTCACATCCTGTACATGTGCAGAAAGGACAATGAACAGGGACTATTTTGCAATCACAAATGCTTGATCCTGTTGAGATGTTGTTTTGACTTCCACTGAAATTGATCTTATCGAGGCAGGCCTTCCAATCAACTGAATGGGTTTTAAATGAGAAAGGAAGGCCTATTTTTGTACAACTATACGTATTCCTGAACTAACTCAAAGAATTCAACCAATCTAAGGTTCAAGTCATATGCAGGAAGGGTTGGGTACTTTTTGTGTCAACTGTTGGGTTTTCTCTCAGTTAACATGAGACTGTGACTAATTTAAACCCCCTGTACGTGGATTTCCTATACACCCAACCACTAAGTGGTGACAGGTAATTGTTGAATTGTCTTTATGATGTAGTCGCAACTCATGGTTTTGCTAGACTCATCAGATGGAGATAAGAGAAAAGAAAGCTCAGCATTATGTTGTGGCCTGCTTGCTGGCCCACACGTGAAAAAAGCTTAATGAAAAGCTGTATATTTCAAAATAATAAGCTCCATTCGTATACTGCACCTTCAATATCCTGAGGTGATTCACAAAAAACATTATCAGACAAAATTTGACTTTGAGTTACTTAGCATGGTATAAACATAGGTCAAACTTGGACACATTCAAAGAGAGAGAGGGAAGGAAGGAAGGAAGGAAGGAAGGAAGGAAGGAGAGAGGGAGGGAAGGAAGGAGAGAATGAGAGGGAGAGGGAGAGAGAGAGAGAAAGTGAGGGGAAGGGAGAGTGAGAGAGAAGGAAAAGGAGGGGGAGGGGAGAGGGAGGAGAGAAGGAAGGGGTGAGCGGGAGAGAGAGGAAGACAGGAAAGGATGGGGAGAGATGGAGGGAGGGGAGAGAGATTGGAGAGAGAAAGAGAAGCATAGTTGTGGGGTAAATTTTAGAATCTGGGATGTTAATCAGTGAAGATGTGACAGCTAAAGGTGCTAAATGGGAAAAATACAGGGAGTCAGACTGAAAGGAGTACAAAGACCTTGGAGGGCTATGTGGTGAGAGGAAGGTTATAGCAGAGCATTATTGAGTTCCCTGGGATGAGACTTTCAGACTTGAGGCTCTCCTGCACTAGGATCTAATGTTTAAGAGCTAGCAAAGGTGTGATGTAGTAGGATTAGGGTTAAAGAATTACAAGTGACATACAAAAGAGAAACGTCTGATATCAGTCAGTTGTCCATATAGTGTGACAGTTCACTGTATGGCCAATCTGGAAAAGGCAGATGCATCTGAACATACAGGAAAATTATTGGAATATTTTCCAAAAAAAGTGTAAATAAACAAACTATTCACTTTCCCAAAGAACAGCACAGGACACTATGGAATAAATTTGCCTTTATATATCTCTTCAAACTGTTCTCACTGTAATCACTCGTTAATAAAATATTTCTGATCTTTCCATAAAGTTGTACATCATGTAGTATTTGCACTAACTCACCAGTATCCTCCCTTCCATGCATCATAGTTACCAGCCACCCTTAACAACTGAACTTGGAAGAACATAATTTTTGATACTGCCCTTTTACCTCTGGAACCCGGTATCCAATTCAACAAAAATTTGGTTAGCATAGTAACATAGTGGTTTGAATAATGCTATTACAGCACCAATGTCTCGGGTTCAAATCTACCGCTGTGTGGAAAGAGCTTGTACTTCCTCCCCATGACTGTGTGGGTTTCCTCTGTGTGCAATGGTTTTCTCTCACTTTCCAAAGATGTGCAGGTTCGTAAGTTAATTGGTCACATGGATGTAATTGGGCAGCATGGGCTTGTTGTTCTGGAAGGTCCTGTTTTTTACTGGAGATTAATAGGCTCTTGATTAGTAATGATGGTGTATATTTAATATTTCAGTAATATTTGAGTAATATTGGAAATATATTGTTGATTAAACATTCTTTGTTTAAATAATTAATTATGGGTATATCAGTAATGGCTGATTGGTAGGAGGCTGCGAGTAGGAATAAAAGGATCCTTTCCTAGTTGGCTGCCAGAGACTAGTGGTGTTCCATAGGGATCAGTGTTAGGACCGCTTCTTTTTATGCTGTATATCAACGATTTAGATGATGGAAAAGATAGCTTTGTTGCCAAGTTTGCAGATGATATGAAGGTTGGTAGATGGGTAGGTAGTGTTGAGGAAACAGGTAGGCTGCAAAAGGACTTAGAAGAATAAGCAAGAAAGTGGCAATTGAAATACAATGTTGGAAAATGCATAGTCATGCACCCTGCTGTGTGCATACATCTACTGATGCTTCCGGACACATCATCAGCAGTGCATTCCATGCACCCAGCACTCTCTGTGTGAAAATATTACTCCTGACGTTCCCTCTGTACTTACTTCCAAGCACCTTAAAACTATGGCCTCTCTTGTTAGCATTTCAGTCCTGGGAAAAAGATTCAAGATTCAAAAACTTTATTGTCATTCTAACCGTACATCAGCTCTGCAGGGCAGAATGAGACAGTGTTTCCCAGGAGCAGTGCAATCATAACATAACAAATGCAACACTAAATAATAAACATAACAATAAATAGTAAAACACAACAGCCACATGTCAGTTAAAAACAACTTACAAGTGTCCAGTGCAAGTTAAAACCGAGTCTGGTAGAGCAGCTATTTAGCAGTCTGACTGCCTGTGGGAGGAAGCTGTTTAGTAGCCTTGTGGTTTTAGTTTTGATGCTCCTGTAACGTTTACCTGATGGCAGAAGAACAAACAGTTCATGGAGAGGGTGTGAGGGGTCTTTAATGATGTACCGTGTCTTCTGGAGCCATTGACTCTGAAAGAGGTCTTGGACAGAAGGTAGGGAGACCCCAATAACCTTCTCTGCTCCCCTAACCACCCTCTGCAAAGCTTCCAGCTGTCACATTATCAAGGCTTCTCATCATTTTATACACCTCTATCAGGTCACCTCCTATCCTCCGTCATTCCAGGGAGAGAAGGCCTACTTCATTCAATCTATTCTCCAAAGGCATGCTCTCCAATTCAGGCAACATTCTTGTAAATCTCCTCTGCACTTTCTCTATAGTATCCACATCCTTCCTGTAGTGAGGTGACCAGAACTGAACACAGTAATCGAAGTAGGGTCTGACCAAGGTCTTATATAGCTGTAACATTACTACAGGCTCTTGAACTCAATCCCATGGTTGATAAATGCCAACACCATACACCTTCTTAACAACACTGTCAATTTGTGCAGTAGCTTTGAGTGTCCAATGGACATGGACCCCAAGATCTCATAGATCTTTCACACTGCCAAGAGTCTTACCATTAATACCATATTTTGTCTTTACTTTTGACCAAACAAAATGAACCACTTCACACTTATCTGCTTGAAATCCATCTGCAACCTTACAGCCCAGTCCTACATCCTATTGATGTCCCGCTGTAATCTCTGACAGCCCTCCAGACTATCCACAATGCCCCTGACTTTTGTCATCAGCAAACTTACTAACACACCCTTCTACTTCTTCATCCAGGTCATTTATAAAAATCACAAAGAGGAGGGGTCCCAGAACAGATCCCTGTGGAACACCACTGGTCACTAACCTCCCTGCAGAATACAAACCATCTACAACCACCCTTTGCCTTCTGTGAGCAAGCCAATTTTGGATTCACAAAGCAAGGTCTCCTTGGATCTCATGTCCCCTTACTTTCTGAATGAGCCTTCCATGAGGAAGCTTATCAAATGCCTTACTGTAATCCAAATACACTACATCCACTGACCTACCTTCATCAATGTGTTTTGTTACATCCTCGAAGAATTCAATCAGGCTTATAAGGCATGACCTGCCCTTGACAAAGCCATGCTGACTCTCCCTAATCAGATTATGTCTCTCCAAATACTCACAAATCCTGCCTCTCAGGATCTTCTCCAACAACTTGTCCACCACTGAAGTAAGACTCACTGGTCTGTAATTTCCTGGGTTATCTCTACTCCCTTTCCTGAAAAACGGAAACAACATTTGCAACCCTCCAATCCTCTGGTACTTCTCCCTTCCCTATTGATATTGCAATGATCATCGCCAGAGTCTCAGCAATCTCCTCTCTCACTTCCCACAGTAGCCTGAGATATATTTTGTCCAGACCCAGCGACTTATCTAACTTAAGACAACATGAGTGAATCTGCAGATGCTGGAAATAAATAAAAAACACAAAATGCTGGCAGAACTCAGCAGGCCGGACAGCATCTATGGAAGGAGGTAATAATGATGTTTAGGGCCAAAACCCTTCATCAGGAGAAACCTTCATCAGGGTTTCGGCCCGAAATGTCGTTATTACCTCCTCCCATAGATGCTGTCTGGCCTGCTGAGTCCTGCCAGCATTTTGTGTTTTTTATTTTTTTGACTTATCTAACTTGATGCTTTTCGAAAGTTCCAGCACATCCTTTTTCTAAATGTCTATATGATCAAACACTTCAGTCCACTGTAAGTCATTTCCACATAATGAAGCAAAGTACTCATTAAGTACCTCTGCTACCTCCCCGACTCCATGCACACATTTCCACTATTGCACCTGATGATTGGTCCTATTCTCACGCGGCTCATTCTCTTGCTCTTCATATTCTTGTAGAATGCCTTGGAGTTTTCCTTAATCCTGTGTGCCAAGGGCTTTTCATAACTCCTTCTAGTTTTCCTAATTTCATTCTTAAGCTCCTTCCTGGCAACCTTGAAATTTTCTAGATCTCTATCAGAACCTTTCATAAGCTTTTCTTTTCTTCTCAACTAGATTTTCCATTTCATTTGTGCATCATGTTTCTTTTACCCTACCATCCTTTCCCTGCCTCAATAGAACATACCTACGCAGAACTCCATGCAAATATTCCCTAAACATTTGCCACATTTCTGCCACACATTTCCTTGAGAACATCTGCTCCCAATTAATGCTCCCAAGTTCTTGCCTAATAGCATCATATTTCCCCTTATCCCAATGAAATGTTTTCCCAAATTGTCTGCTCCTATCCTTCTCCAGGACTATGGTAAAGGAGATAGAGCTGTGATCATTGCCTCCAAAATGCTCTTTTACCAAGAGTTCTGACCACTGACCAGGTTCATTTCCCAATACTAGATCAAGTACAGCCTCTCCTCTAGTTAGTTTATCTAAATATTGCATCAGGAAACCTTCCTGAACACACCTAACAAACTCCACCCCATCCAAACCCCTTGCTCTAAAGAGATGCCAGTCAATGCTAGGAAAGTTAAAATCACCCATCAGAACAACCTATTATTGCACCCTTCCAGGATCTGCCTCCCTATCTGCTCCTCAATGTCCCTGTTAGTATTGTAGGATCTATAAAAACACCCAGAAACATTATTGCCCCCTTCCTGTTTCTGACCTCTACCCATACTGAGTCAGTAGATATTCCATCCATGCCTGCCTCCTCTTCTGCAGTTGTGACACTATCCCTGATTAGCAATGCCATGCCCCACCTCTTTTGCCTCCCTCCCTGTCCTTTTTGAAACATGTGATGCCTGGAACACTCAGCAGCTGTTCCTGCCCCTGAGATATCCAAGTCTCTGTAATGGCCACCATATCATAGTTCAATGTGTTGATCCATGCTCTAAGTTCATCCACCTTGTTTATGATACTCCTTGCATTAAAATAGACACATTTCAAACCATCAGGTTTAGTGTATATTTGCTCTATCATCTACCTATCCTTCCTCACAAACTCCCTACAAGCTGATTCTACTTGTGCTCCAACCTCCCCATCCTCTGCCTCTTCATTTCGGTTCCCACCTCCCTACAAATCTAGATTAAACCCTCACCAAAAACATTAGCAAGCCTCCCAGCCAGAATGTTGGTCTCCCTCGGATTCAAGTGCAACCCGTCCTTTTTGTACAGGCCACGCCTACCCCAGAAGAGGTCCCAGTGATCCAGAAATCTGAATCCCCGCCCTTTGCTCCAATCTTTCAGCCACCACATCATTCTATTCCTCTGCTCACTGTCGCGTGGCACTGGCAGCAATCCTGAGATTACTACCTTTGAGGTCCTGCTTCTGAGCTTCCATCCTAACTCCATGTATTCTGCTTTCAGGACTTCCTCCCTTTTCCTACATATGCCGTTGGTACTAATATGTACCACAGTCTCTGACTTCTCACCCTCCTATTTCAGGACATTGTGGATGCATTCAGAAACATCACGAACTTTGGCACCTGCGAGGCAAACTCCCATCCATGTTTCTTTCCACACCCACAGAATCTTTCCCTCTAACTACAGAATTCCCTATTACTGCCACCATCCTCTTCCACAGGGCCAGACTCCTTGCCAGAGGCATGGCCATTTTTGCTTCCACAGTTAGGTCTCCCCCCCAACAAGTACTCAAAATGGAGGAGTTAAGGAGGATGGCCACAGAGGTGCTCTCCACTACCTGATGATCTCCCTTCCCTTTCCTGACAGTCACCCACTTGTTTGTCTCCTGTGGACCTAGTGTGACTACCTGCCTCTAGCTCCTATCGATCATCTCCTCACTCTCCCTAACAAGCCAAAGGTCATTGAGCTGCAGCTCCAGTTCCCTAACTCGGTCTCTAAGGAACTGCAGCTTAATGCACCTGGCGCAGACGTGGCCATCAGGGAAGATAGTGAGGGATAAAATTGGTCCCTTAGAGAATCAGAGTGGACAACTATGTGTGGAGCCAAAAGAGATGGGGGAGATTTTGAACAATTTGTTTTCTTCGGTACTCACTAAGGAGAAGGATATTGAATTGTATAAGGTAAGGGAAACAAATAGGGTAGTTATAGAAACTATGATGATTAAAGAAGAGGATGTACTGGTGCTTTTAAAGAGTATAAAAGTGGATAAATCTCTGTGTCCTGACAAAATATTCCCTAGGACCTTGAGGGAAGTTAGTGCAGAAATAGCAGGGGCTCTGACAGAAATATTTCAAATATCATTAGAAACGGGGATGGTGCCGGAGGATTGGCATATTGCTCATGTGATTCCATTGTTCAAAAAGGGTTCTAAGAGTAAACTTAGCAATTATAGGCCTGTCAGTTTGAAGTCAGTGGTGGGTAAATTAATGGAAAGTATTCTTAGAGATGGTATATATAATTATCTGGATAGACAGGGTCTGATTAGGAACAGTCAACATGGATTTGTGCATAGAACGTCATAGTTGACAAATCGTATTGAACTTTTTGAAGAGGTTATTTGGAAAGTTGATGAGGGTAAAGCAGTGGATGTTGTCTATATGGACTTCAGTAAGGCCTTTGACAAGGTTCCGCATGGAAGGCTAGTTAGGAAGGTTCAATCGTTAGGTATTAATATTGAAGAAGTAAAACGGATTCAACAGTGGCTGGATGGGAGATGCCAGAGAGTAGAGGTGGATAACTGTTTGTCAGGTTGGAGGCCGGTGACTAGTGGTGCGCCTCAGGGATTTGTACTGGGTCCAATGTTGTTTGTCATATACATTAATGATCTGGATGATGGGGTGGTAAATTGGATTAGTAAGTATGCAGATGATACTAAGGTAGGTGGTGTTGTGGATAATGAAGTAGGTTTTCATAGCTTGCAGAGAGATTTAGGCCAGTTAGAAGGGTGGGCTGAAAGATGGCAGATGGAGTTTAATGCTGATAAGTGTGAGGTTCTACATTTTGGTAGGACTAATCCAAATAGGACATACATGGTAAATGGTAGGGCATTGAGGAATGCAATAGAACAGAGTGATCTAGGAATAATGGTGCATAGTTCCCTAAAGATAGAATCTCATGCAGATAGGGTGGTGAAGAAATCTTTTGGTACACTGGCCTTTATAAATCAGAGCATTGAGCATAGGAGTTGGGATGTAATGTTAAAATTGTACAAGGCATTGGTGAGGCCAAATTTGGAGTATTGTGTACAGTTCTGGTAACTGAATTATAGGAATGATGTCAACAAAATAGAGAGAGTACATAAGAGATTTACTAGAATGTTACCTGGGTTTCAGCACCCAAGTTACAGAGAAAGGTTGAACAAGTTAGGCCTTTATTCTTTGGAGTGTAGAAGGTTGAGGGGGGACTTGATAGAGGTATTTAAAATTATGAGGGGGATAGATAGAGTTGACGTGGATAGGCTTTTTCCATTGAGAGTAGGGGAGACTCAAACAAGAGGACATGAGTTGAGAGTTAACGGGCAAAAGTTTAGGGGTAACACGAGGGAGAACTTCTTTATTCAGAGAGTTGTAGCTGTGTGGAACGAGCTTCCAGTAGAAGTGGTAGAGGCAGGTTCGATTTTGTCATTTAAAAAAAAATTGGATAGGTATATGGACAGGAAAGGAATGGAGGGTTATGGGCTGAGTGCGGGTCAGTGGGACTAGGTGAGAGTAAGCGTTCGGTACAGACTAGAAGGACCGAGATGGCCTGTTTCCCTGCTGTAATTGTTATATGGTTATATGGTATATCTGACACCGAGAGCAGAAAACTGGCTTTGCAGTCATACCCACGATATTTAAGAGATATGAAAGTAACGTACCTGCCTACCTCATCTAGGCCCATCCTCACTGAAGCTGCAATAAGCCAAAGCCCTATTACTCTGAGTAATGCTACTCCAACGACCACTGCACTCGGCAGTGTCTCCTCTTTAACCTGGAATCTTCTCAGCAACCTTGTGCAATGACAAGCTACTGCATCTGCACACCTCTCCCAACTGAATCTCCCACTGAAAGGAACTCCTCACTTTTTAAATCTTCTGAGTGGCCTTGCATGATGACGAGCTACTGTGTCTGCATACTTGTCCCAATCGAATACAGGGAAATCCTGGAGGAAAAGCTGATGCAGCCTGCAACAGAACTGCAACTTGGGAAAAGATTTGTTTTCCAGCAAGACAATAAAGCCAAAGCTACACAGGAATGACTTAAAAACAACAAAGGTAATGTCATGGATGACTAAGTTGGAGCCCAGACCTCAATCTAATTGAGAATTTGTGGCTGGACTTGTAAAAGACTGTTCACTCGTGATCCCCATGCAATCTGACAGAGCTCGAGCAGTTATGTAAAGATGAATGGGGAATAACTGGAATGTCCAGATGTGCAAAGCTGATAGAGACTTATCTACACAGATTCAAAGCTGTAATTGCTGCCAAAGGTGCATCTACTAAATACTGATTTGGAGTTGGTGAATAATAATGCAATCAATTATTTTGTGTTTAATAATTATAATAAATTTAGAAAAATTTGTAGAAATTCATTTTCACTTTGACATGAAAGTCTTTTCTGTTGACCAGTGTCAAAAAGAGCCAAATTAAATCCACTGTAATTCAATTTGTAAAACAATAAAACATGAAAACTTTTTAGAGTAGGGAGAACTTTTTATAGTAGGGAGAATACTTTTTAGGCACTGTACCTACAGGTGGGAATGGAAGAAGAGTCAAAATGTTTCTCACTATAAAAACTCACAAATGGGCTTTTTTGCTATAATAGACTTAATTTTGAACAAGCACCTGCACGAACACTCTTACAGAAAGCTATGGACTAGCTGCCTTAAGACTGTCAAGGCACTCAGTGTTACCTGGATCAAAATCAGGTTTAATATCACCCACATATGTCATGAAATTTGTTAACTTTACAGCAGCAGTATAATACAATACATGATAATATAGAAAAACAAGTCATTTACAGTAAATATATGTATGTATGTAAATTAAATAGTTTAATTAAATAAGTATAAGAACAAATATTATGTAAAAAGTGAGATAACTTTCACAGGTTCAATGTTTGTTTAGAAATTGGATGGCAGAGGGAAAGAAGCTGTTTCTAAACCACTGAATGTGTACCTTCTTCCCGACAGTAACAATGAGAAGAGGGCATGCCCTGGGTGATGGGGTCCAAAATAATGGATTTCGCCTTTCTGAGGCACCACTCCATGAAGATGTCTTTGATACTACAGAGATAGTACCCAAGATGAGCTGACTAATTTTACAATTTTCTGTAGTTTCTTTTGATCATGTACAATACATGCCCCCCACCCCAATACCAGACAGTGATGCAACCTGTCAGAATGCTGTCCTTGATACATCTGTAGAAATTTCTGAGTGATTTAGGTGACAAACCAAATATCCTAAAACTCCTAATGAAATATAGCCACTGAATTGCCTTCTTTATAGCTGCATTAATATGTTGGGACCAGTTAGATTTTCTCAGATCTTGACATCCAGGAACTTGAAATTGCTCACTCTCTCCGCTTCTGATCCCTCTATGAGGATTAGTTCATGTTCCCTCATCTTGCCCCTCTTGACATCCACAATCAGCTCCTTGGTCTTACTTATGTTGAGTGTAAGGTTGTTGCTGCGACACCACTCGAATAGCTAGTATATCTCACTCCTGTAGGTTCTGTTAACTCCATTTGAGATTCTGGGATGACATCAATGTTACCAGTAAGAATGATAAGAAACATCTCCAAAATCTCAAGACAGTGTTAAAAAAATTAGAAGATTATGGGATCAGAGCACTATGTAACAAGTGTGAATTCTTTGAACTAAGCTTCACTTACTCTGGTCACACTGTTGACGCACAAGAATTACATGGTGTGTTGAGAAAATTCAAGCCGTGGTGGATACCCCAAGCCATGTCACAGTTGTGGTCCTTTTTAGGAATAATCAATTACTGTAACAGGTTCGTGCTGCACCTGGTTTCTGTGCTCCACCCCTTGAACTCATTACTACAGATTGGGAAGAAATAGCAATGGACAAAGCAGTGTGAGGTAGCTTTCCAAAAAGATAAATGAAATGGTGACGTCAGACACTGTACCCACGCATTATGATCCACATCGTCTAGTGAAGCTTGCCGTGCACTGTTTGGGATGCCAACTTGTCCGAGAGAAAGGGGTCCAGATCTGTCAAAACCACTTCCTGCGGTCTCAGAAACAACTCCTGCAACCACCACAGAGCCTGAGATTGTTTCACAGCCTCAAATTTCCACCTGCCAAGCGAAGTGATCAGGAAAGATGCTATCTCACACATGTTCATTGCAATTAAATCTTAAAGCCCGAATGGCACAATTTAAAATTTACTATGCTGTGGATGTCTGTATAGTAGTTGTATTCAAGTCAAGTCACTTTTATTGTCACTTTGACCATAACTGCTGGCACAGTACATAGTAAAAATGAGACAACATTCATTCAGGACCACGGTGTTACATGACACAGTACAAAAACTCACTGAACTACGTAAAAACAACACAGAAAAAAGCTACACTAGACTACAGACCTACCCAGGACTGCATAAAGTGCACAAAACAGTGCAGGCATTACAATAAATAATAAACAAGCCAATAGGGCAATAAGGTGTCAGTCCAGGCTCTGGGTATTGAGGAATCTGATGGCTTGGCAGAAGAAACTGTTACATAGTCTGGTTGTGAGAGCCCGAATGCTTCGGTGCCTTTTCCCAGATAGCAGGAGGGAGAAGAGTTTGTATGGGGGGTGCATGGAGTCCTTCATAATGCTGTTTGCTTTGTGGATGCAGCGTGTAGTGTAAATGCCCGTAATGGCAGGAAGAGAGACCCCAATGATCTTCTCAGCTGACCTCACTATCCGCTGCAGGGTCTTGCGATCTGAGATGGTGCAATTTCCGAACCAGGCAGTGACGCAGCTGCTCAGGATGCTCTCAATACAACCCCTGTAGAATGTGATGAGGATGGAGGGGTGGGAGATAGACTTTCCTCAGCCTTCTCTGAAAGTAGAGACACTGCTGGGCTTTCTTTGCTATGGAGCTGGTGTTGAGGGACCAGGTGAGATTCTCCGCCAAGTGAATCTTAGTATATTATATAGTATACTAGTATACTCTATATTCTTTTTTTACTTAACTAATTCATTACAGGTTATACGTAAAGTTATGTGAATGGAAAAGTTTATCACACCACCACATCATAGGTAGTTGGCTCACTTACACTTGAGAGTGGTGAGTGCGTGGAGTGGGCTAACAGCGACGGCGGTGGAGGCAGATACGTTAGGGTATTTTAAGAGACACCTGGATAAGTACATGGAGCTTAGAAAAATAGAGGGCTATGGGTAACCCTGGGTAATTTCTCAGTTAAGGACATGTTTGGCACAACTTTGTGGGCTGAAGGGCCTGTATTGTGCTGTAGGTTTTCTATGTTACAGTAATAACAAAACTAAGACTTGTTCTCCTTGGCTCATGTTTTTTTCTTTCAATTAGTTTTTATGTTGTGGAGTTATAAAATATAACAGATGTCAAAAGTTTCAGGGAGAAGGCAGGATAGTGAGATTAAGAAGAATAATAAATCAGTCGTGATAGAATAGTGGAGCAGATTCGATGGGCCAAGTGGTCTAATTCTGCTTGGATGCCTTATGGTTACCATGCTGCATCTCTAAACAAAAAATAAAAAAATGTTTACCTTCTTTACTGTCAGGTTCAACATGAGTAATTTCAGCTGTGCCACAAATAGACATGGACTAGAGCTTAGAAATTTGCTGTTAATTAACCAAGTCACTCAGCAAGGCCACAGAATGGGTGGGGATACTTGTTATGCTGTTTTAGAAGGTTACATCATTAAGCCATAGTCAAGTGCGGACTTGACTCTGCATTTGACGACAATACATCCAGCCTGTGATCATGCTGTGAGCTTCCACCCTCAGCTCTTAGCACCATAGAACACTACAGCACAGTACAGGCCCTTCAACCCTCCATGTTGTGCTGACCCATATAATCCTTAAAAAAAGTACTAAACCCACACTACCCTATAACCCTCCATTTTTCTTTCATCCATGTGCCTGACCAAGAGGCTCTTAAATACCCCTAATGTACCACCACCATCCCTGGCAAGTCATTCCAGGCCCTCTGTGTAAAAAACTTACCCCTGATCTCTCCCCTAAACTTCCCTTCCTTAATTTTGTACATATGCCCTCTGTGTTTGCTATTGGTGCCCTGGGAAACAGGTACTGACTATCCACCCTATCTATGCCTCTCACAATCTTGTAGACCTCTATCAAGTCCCTGCTCATTATTCTACTCTCCAAAGAGAAAAGTCCCAGCTCTGCTAATCTTGCTTCATATGACTTGTTCTCCAGTCCAGGGAACATCCTGGTAAATCTCTTCTGTACCCTCTCCATAGCTTCCACATCCTTCCGATAATGAGGTGACCAATATTGAACACAATACTCTAAATGCGGTCTCAGCAGAGATTTGTAGAGTTGCAACATAATCTCTCTACTCTTGAACTCAATCCCTCTGTTAATGAAGCCTAGCATCCCATAGGCCTTCTTAACTACCCTATCAACCTGTGAAGGGACCTTGAGGGATGTATGGATTTGAACCCCTATGTCCCTTTGTTCATCCACACTCTTAAGTAACTGACCATTAATCCTGTACTCAGTCTTCTGGTTTGTCCTTCCAAAATGCATCACCTCACACTTGTCCGGATTGAACTCCATCTGCCATTTTTCTGCCCAACTCTGCAGCCTGTCTATGTCCTCTTGTAACCTTCGACCACCTATAGCTCCATCCACAACTCCTCCAATCTTTGTGTCATCCGCAAACTTACTCACCCATCCTTCCACCTCTACATCAAGGTCATTTATAAAAATCACAAATAGCAGGGGTCCCAGGACAGATCCCTGGAAAACAAAAATAAGTTTTAAAATAACCTCTGTTCTATTGTGTGGAACAACTGAGGCAGGAGACCTCGCTGCCTTTCCAACAGAGGTTGAACTCAGTTGAAGGAGTATTGATAAAGCAAATGGAAGATACTGGTACAAGAGTCAGCAACCACAGGATGAAGATTTAAGATAGATTATAAGTAACTGGAGAAAGGAAGAGCATACCAATTTCCTCAATAAACAGACTGCCTCATAGGGAGTCAAAAGGAGCTGAATAACTCGATGGAAAGGGTTCATTTGCAGCATTGCTTGAAAAGACCAGTGGAATAAGGACACCATGGTAATGTAGTGCTTAGCACGATGCTAATGACAGCTTGGGGTGTCAGAGCATGGAATTCAATTCTGGTGCTGCCTGTAAGGAGCTTGCACATTCTCTTCATGACCATGTGGTTTTCCTCTGGGTGTTCCAGTTTCTTCCCACTCTCCAAAGACCTACTAGTTAGTAGGTTAATTAGTCATTGTAAATTGTCCTGTGATTAAGCTAGTGTTAGATAGATGGGTTGCTGAGTGACGCGGCTTGTTGGGCTTGAACGACCCTCTCCATGCTGTTTCTCTAAACAAATAAGCCTAACTAAGGCTACATCCACACTAGACAGGATAAATCTCTAACCAAAGCTTTTTCTTTTCATTTTGACCCTCTGTCCACAGTGAAACAGAGTTTTCCTCCCCCAAAAATGGAGCTTTTCTAAAACGCCCTCCAGAGTGTGAAAATTTCAAACGGTGATTGGGCAGACAGTGCGAACGGGGTAACCAGAGATTTCTAAAAACGTTGTCATGAGGTGCTGGAACAGATAGTGGTGGCAGCACAGCATTTCATTGTTTTCTTGAATGGAACCCTCACACAACCCAACAATTTCAGAACAGATGGCAACAAGACTGAAGCCAGAAGAGTTCGAAATGTACTCACCAAATACTTTGACCCATAACTTACTGAATAAATAAGTCTACTCACTTTGTCCTGTTTTCTGTCCTTGCTTGTATGAAGGTGGTTTACCTATTTATGCAAGTACTTCTCTGACAATAGATGTGTAAATGTCTAATGTAACATTGTATGGAAATACAAGTTAACACTGATACAGACATGTTTTATACATTTAACAAGGTGCTTTATTAATGCAACAGAGTTAGTCAGTTTTTCAATGTTCGTCGTCAGCCGGGTCATACTGTCCATGAACTCCCTGTCAGCTGCCTCCATATGCTCCAGTATTTTTTTTAGCTTTAAGTCCTCCTGCACGAGAGCCAACAGCTGTCCGTCATTTGGCAATTTCCTTTTCAGTTTTTCTAGTCCATAACTGCACAAACGCGTACTTTCACAGCAAGCTTCGACACCAAACATTTTCTGTAGGTGTGTCCTGCGCATGCCCAGTAGGAGGAGATTCGCCCAAATACCCATTCTAATGTAGACGGAGGTATTTTCAAAAGCGCTTGGTGCGGACGCCTATCGTTTTCACGCGGAACTGGCGTTTTCAAAATTATCCAGTCTAGTGTGGACGTAGCCTAAGTCAATCAACTAAGAGAATCAATTTGGAATTCCTATCATCCAGTTGGAGTTGTAACCTGCACCACGACCCCACCCCTAAGGGATCAGCTGCTTTAACCATTGTGTACTGTCTTACCAATGGAAGCCACTGGAAGGCTGTTATGATTGATTTGCTTCCGTGTGTCAAAATTCCCTTAATGCATTTGATTCTCTCTTCTAGTAGAGAGATCATGTCGCAACTCTACAAACCTCTGGTGAGACCGCACTTAGAGTATTGTGTTCAGCTCTGGTCACCTCATTATAGGAAGAATGTGGAAGCTATGGAGAGGGTACAGAAGAGATTTACCAGGATGTTCCCTGGACTGGAGAACAAGTCATATGAAGCAAGATTAGCAGAGCTGGGACTTTTCTCTTTGGAGCGTAGAATAATGAGCAGGGACTTGATAGAGGTCTACAAGATTGTGAGAGGCACAGATAGGGTGGATAGTCAGTACCTGTTTCCCAAGGGCACCAATAGCAAACACAGAGGGCATATGTACAAAATTAAGGGAGGAAAGTTTAGGGGAGAGATCAGGGGTAAGTTTTTTACACAGAGGGTTGTGAGTGCCTGGAATGACTTGCCAGGGATGGTGGTGGAGGCTAAAACATTAGGGGTATTTAAGAGCCTCTTGGACAGCACATGGATGAAAGAAAAATGGAGGGTTATGGGGTAGTGTGTGTTTAGTACTTTTCTTTAGGGATTATATGGGTCAGCACAATATGGAGGGCTGAAGGGCCTGTACTGTGCTGTAGTGTTCTATGGTTCTATGGTTCTTCCTCTCAAATCTAGAAACCACCCCACAACGTGATGCCTAGTACCAGTAAGCCAAAATAATACACAGCCAGGCATCATTCTCCAATGATCTTTGATTTTTCCTACTTCACCCTCTCCCAGCCAATTTATTGAGTGTGTCTCCATGGTCAAACATTCCCATTCCCCATGGCACCTGATCAGACCGCAGACTATCAGTCTTTTTTTCTCCACACCACTCCAGCTCCAAATGCTTTCTAGACCATTGTGTGTTGTGGAGTCCAGTGCATCACTAACTCTGTGCTACATGCTTTTAGCTTAATATGTCTCCAGGCCAAAGAGAGAACAAGGCTTGCTGGATTTTGTCATTAGAAGCTAACTACAATTAGCTAACAGCCTAAGGGAAATGGCCTACCTTCCAAGATGAGACCTTAATATTTGGTTTTGTTTTCTAGATTTGAGATGAAGAAGAGGGAATCAAACATGTTAAGGGACATTTAACAGGCAGGGAAGCAAATCAACCACAATGGCCACTCAGTGGCCACCTTATTAGCACTCCTGCACACCTGCTTGTTAATGCAAGTATCTAATCAATCATATGGCAGCAACTCAATACATAAGAACAAGAAGTTCAGTTGTTGTTCAGACCAAACATCGGTCTGGGAAATAAATGTGATCTAAGTGGAATAATTGTTGGTGCCAGACAGGGTGGTTTGAGTATCTCAGAAACAACTTACCTCCTGGGATTTTCATGCACAACAGTCTCTAGAATCTATAGAGAAGGGTGCAGAAACAAAAAAATATATCTAGTTCTGTATGTGAAAATGCTTTGTCAATGAGGGAGGTGCAGGAGAATTGCCAAACTGGTTCAAGCTGATATGAAGATGACAGTAACTTAACCATGTAATACAACAATGGTGTGCAAAAAAGCATCTCTGAGTGCACAACATGTCAAAACTTGCTACAGTAGCAGAAGACCATGAATGTATACATAGTGGCCATTGTATTAGATACAGGAGATGCCTAATAAAGTAGCTACTGAGTGTAGATTTGAGAAGAAATCAGTGTTCTGATTAAAAACATATCCCTGATACATGTAATTAAATAGCCAAAGGTGATAGAATATGGTTGAAACTAAGACAAAAGCCATATACAAAAAAATGAAACTAAATGAGACAGGGAATGAAATTGGTCTCAGGGGTAAAAAGAAAGAAAATAATGTAGAACTTGCAAATGTCTTCAAACCCACCAATAAATGATTTTATAAATATATTAGGTAACAGAGTGGTGGAGGGGAGTGTGGAATCTTTAGAGACTCTTCCTGGCGAGGTGATAATTACTAATAAAGAAATGCGGAGGCCTTGTTAAACAAGTTCTTCCGCAATGGAGAAGGTGAATATAATACCAGTGAAATGAAAAATAATTCAAAGCGAGGGTTTTCAGGGATATAAAATAAGCTTGAAAAGAAAGCAGGTGAGGAAACAATGAGATTTTCTACGGGCAAACCTCAAGCAGCTGGCTGACCAGACAATGTTCAATTCTACTTTCCAGCAGCTCAGCGAGTGAGGTGGACCATGTCTGCATGCAGTCAATCATTAGAATGGGCAGTGAGGGGGTAGTCAGGGGCCAAGCTCTCTGTTGCTCTTGATTAGTGAGAGGACTCTCCATGGAACCAACACACCCTGGGTGACGCTGCTGCCATGGTGTATCCTCTGACAGGAAAGTCAATGACCACCTCCAATCTGAGAGACAACAAAGACAGCAGGCTCTTGGGAATGCCAGCACCTTCCTCTCTAGACTGTATGCCAAGCTTATTTATTTAGTATAATTGTTTTTTATTTAGATGTACAGCACAGTAACAAACCCATGCTGCACAATTACCCTACCAGCCTGTACATCTCTGGATTGTGGGATGAAACTGGAGAACCTGCAGGAACCACTGTGGTCGTGAAAAGAACGTACCAACTCCATTTAGACAGCAGCAAGAAATGAACACGTATCTCTGGTGCTGTAATAATCTTGTGTTAACATTATGCTACATGCTTCTCCAAGTTCATTTAGAAAAACACTGGTATGCATAGATTTTATTTTCAAGAAGCATTTTGAAGGAAGAAGATGAGGTAAGGAAGTGGGGAGATATTCCAGGGCCAAACTTAAGGCATAGCCATCAATGGTGGCAACACACACAAAAAATGCTGGTGAAACACAGCAGGCCAGGCAGCATCTATAGGGAGAAGCACTGCCGATGTTTCAGGCCAAGATCCTTCGTCAGGACTAACTGAAAGGAAAGATAGTAAGAGATTTGAAAGTAGGAGGGGGAGGGGAAAATGCAAAATGATAGGAGGAGACCGGAGGGGGTGGGGTGAAGCTAAGAGCTGGAAAGGTGATTGGCAAAAGGGATACAGAGCTAGAGAAGGGAAAGGATCATGGGATGGGAGACCTAGGGAGAAAGAAAGGGGGAGGGGAGCACCAGAGGGAGATGGAGAACAGGCAGAGTGATGGGCAGAGAGAGAAAAAAAACACTAAATATATCAGGGATGGGGTAAGAAGGGGAGGGGCATTAGCAGAAGTTAGGAAAGTCAATGTTCATGCCATCAGGTTGGAGGCTACCCGGCCGGTATATAAGGCTCCTCCAACCTGACTGTGGCTTCATCTTGACAGTAGAGGAGACCATGGATAGACATATCAGAATGGGAATGGGACGTGGAATTAAAATGTGTGGCCACTGGGAGATCCTGCTTTCTCTGGCGGACAGAGCGTAGGTGTTCAGTGAAATGGTCTCCCAGTGATGCACCATCAATAACTCACTCTGAGACGTGAAGGCGAGATATCGGATCTTATTGACTGGAAGAAGGAACAAGCAGTGAGTGACCACCATACTACATCCTGGAGACTGAGAGGCCGGGCTCAGGGCCTTGATCGCCTTTATACAGGGGTCTGTGGGAGGAGCCACAGGAGCAGTCAGCAGGGGGTGTGTCCTGACAGGTATATGTAGTTCACCACACCCAGTCTGCGCCCGGTCTCCGAGTCTGCGTCAGGTCTCACCAATATATAAAAGACATCACCGGGAGCACCGGACGCAGTTTACCACACCAGGTTGAGCACAGGTTGCTCAAAATGCAGGAGCACAAAATAAACAGTGATCTGATCTAGCAGAGGAATGAATAAACATTTGGGAATTTTGAATTGCAGCATATTCAAATATGTAATAAAAGCAAGATCTTTACTTTTACAACTTGGCATGTTGGTAATCTCTTTAAAGAGTCCCTTTCTCATTTCTCGAAGTTGTCACTGACTGTATTTCAAAAGTACTTTATTGGTTGTAAACTTTACAGGGAATAAACTGTCTCATTCTTTCCACGTCACTACAATCAGAACTTGCTTGGAGAAAGGAAAGGTAGGTGGAGATTGTAACTGTTTCTGCTTGTCGGTGTGAGAAGGAAGATTTACAAAAACATGTCAGGTTATAAGGAGGGAATGGCAGATCATGAAAGAGCAGGAGACTGCAGGAGATTGAGGAGTATAAATTCATGAGGAGCATAGATAGAGAGAATGTACACAAGTTTCTTTGGGCAAAGAGAATGAAAAACTGGAGGACATATATATATATATAATGTGAAAGGGGAAAATTTAAAGGGACTAGAGAATCTTTGTGCAGAGGGTGGTTCATATCTAGAACAAGCTATCAGAGAAAGTAAACGAGCCACTGTCAAGAGGTCAGTCATGAAATGCACTAACTCCTGACCTCCAGACAACTCTGACCCACTGCAATTTACATACCACCAAAATAGTTCTTTGGCAGATGTCATCCCCTGGCCCTACACTCATCTCTGGAGAATCTGGACAGTGAAGACGCATACGTCAGCCAGTTGTTTATTGACTACAGCTCCACATTCAGTACTATTAACTACAAGCAAACTCTGGATGATGACAGTCAATGCTACAGTCTGTAACTGAATGCTTGATTCCCTGACCAACAGAACACAATCAGTAAGGACAGGCAGTAACACCTCAACCAGGATTATTCTGAACACTGATGATCCTCAAGGTTGAATTCTCAGCCCCCTACTGTACTCCCTGTACACTCATGATTAGATCCTGTTCTACAAGCTTGCAGATGATACCACCATAGTGGGCTGTATCTGAGGTAACAGTCAGAGTACGGGAAGGAGATGGAGAGCCTAGTGACATTGCAATGACAACATTTCCCTCAAGGTCAATGAAACAGAAGGGCTGACCTTTCACTTCAGAGAGTTAGACACATTCTCCTGTCTACCTCAATGTATTAAGAGAAAGAAGGGTCAGTCACATTCTCCTGTCTACATCAATGGTTTTAAGGGAAAGAGAACTGACAGCTTCAAGTTCCCAGGAGCACACCAACAGCTTGGGCTAAAGAAATTTGATATGTCCATGTCGACCCACATCAATTTTTATTAATGCACCATAGGAAGCATCTTATCCAGGTGCATAATGGCTTGGTATGACTACTGCTCGACAGAAGACTACAAAAAAATACAGTTCAGCACATCATGAAAACCAGTTTCCCCTCCATGAACTCTGTCTAAACATCACGCTGCCTCAGTAACAGAGCCAGCATAATCAGAGAACCCACACACCCAAGACATTCTCGCTTCTTCCTTAGTCCATTGGGCAGAAGATACAAATGCCTGAAAGCACATACCTCCAGGCTCAAGGACAGCTTCTACTCCACTGTTATCAGACTATTAAATAGTTCGCTGTGGTGTCAAAGTGGTTGTTGTGATGCGTCCACTAAGTGTAAGTTTCTCCCTGCCAGTACATAGAAACATAGAAAATAGGTGCAGAAGTAGGCCATCCGGCCCTTTGAACCTGCACCGCCATTCAGTATTATCATGGCTGATCATCCAACTCAGAACCCTTTACCTGCTTTCTCTCCATACCCCCGATCCCTTTAGCCACAAGGGCCATATCTAACTTACTCTCAAATATAGCCAATGAACTGACCTCAGATGTTTCCTGTGGCAGAGAATTCCACAGATTCACCACTCTCTGTGTGAAGAAGTTTCTCCTCATTTCGGTCCTAAAAGGCTTCCCCTTTATCCTTAAACTGTGACCCCTTGTTCTGGACTTCCCCAGCATCGGAAACTATCTTCCTGCATCTAGCCTGTCCCAATCCCTTTAGAATTTTATACGTTTCAATAAGATCCCCCCTTAATCTTCTAAATTCCAGTGAGTATAAGCCTAGTCGATCCAGTCTTTCTTCATATGAAAGTCTTGCCATCCCAGGAATCAATCTGGTGAACCTTCTTTGTACTCCCTCTATGGCAGGAATGTCTTTCCTCAGATTAGGGGACCAAAACTGCACACAATACTCTAGGTCTGGTCTCACCAAGGCCTTGTACAACTGCAGTAGAACCTCCCTGCTCCTGTACTCAAATCCTTTTGCTATGAATGCCAAAGTACAAAGTGCATAGCCTTTCCAATAGCAAGCCTCATGCAATGCCTGATTGCTGGCAACACATGGAAACTAAATTACTTTCGGTCTCCGACTGAACTACAGAAGACGGGAAGGAGGTCTAGCCCCTGCACACATAGCACACAGGCCCACCTGTGTGTAGACACGTCCTTGTGCTCATGAACTAGATCCCCAGTAATGGGTAAATAGCCCCACTGCCTTGTGGGCAGCCTCAGGAGAGACAAAGGCTATGGGAGTAAACCCAGACAGCAAATCTGGAATGAAGCCCCTGAGGCGGCTGTATGTCATTGAACACACTTCCCTCAGCACCTGCAGCCAAGCTCATGCCAAACATATTGCTTCATATGTTTTCCTTTGGACTACACCAGTGATGCTGAGAGGTGAATAATGAATAGTCATTGATACTGGATGGGAATTAAGAACAAGAATGTAAGTTGATTTCTTCACCACAACAAGACGACTTTAGGAAAACAGAACATTTCTGACAACAGTCAGAATTTAGTGACAGAGCACTATTTGACAACAGTCTGAATTTAGACATGGAGCAACATCTGACCACAGTCTGAATTTGATCATGGAGAACCATCTGACAACATCTGAATTTAGTGATTGAACACCATGTGATAACAGTCTGAATTTAGACAGGAAGCACCATCTGACAACAGCCGAAATTTAGTAATAAAGCACCATTTGACAACAGTCTGAATTTAGTCATGGATCACAATACGACCACAGTTGAATATACTTGTAGAGTACCATCAGCCACCAGTCTGAATTTAGTCATAGAGCACCACCTGACAACAGTCTGAATTTAGTCATAGAGCACCACCTGACAACAGTCTGAATTTAGTCATAGAGCACCACCTGACAACAGTCTGAATTTAGTCATGGAGCACCATCTGACAACAGTCTGAATTTAGTGGTAGAGCATCTTCTAAAACAGTCTGAATTTAGTCATGGAGAACCAACTGACAATGGTTGGAATTTAGCGATAGAGCACCATTTGACATCAGACTGAATTTAGTCATGGAACAAAATCTGGCTATAGTCTGAATTTAGTCTTCGAGCCCAACATGAAAACAGTCTGAATTTTTACATGGGGCACCATCTGACAACAATCTGAGTTTATGTACGAAGTTAAGAGTCTCCTCGAGATATTTCCGCAATGTGCAAATTTTTCGAAAAAGAATAATTGAAAAGAATGTTAGACAACACCCACAGATTTATTCTAACACTGCAGGAGGGGGCTAGTGAAGAAACATTAATGAAATGTCACAGTTTGAAATTCAATTTGTTTGATGTGTTGCAGTTCAGTGGAAAACTACATATATTTTCTTTTGAACATTCACACTATTATAAAGCATCTTGTCATCATAAATGTCAAGTGTAACTTCCGTATGCCACACTTCAAAAACACAATAATATTAAATAAAGGTCAAATTTTGTGGATGAATCCATGACATAAAGGAAGCAGAGGAGACGACTAGTTTGACTTAAGTGAAATTGTTCAAAGATACAGCATACTCCCCAAAAAATACCATGGAGTTTAGATTTAAGTCTCAGAGAGGTATGCTGTAAGTGCGACTGGGGTGGGGATGGAATTGATTAGAAAGAGAAAAAGAGAGAATAAGTGTTGCCAGAGCTCAACAATCTCTGACACTGATTGAAGAACGCACCACAGCTCTCAGTTGTATCATTGTAAAGAAACAGGAACTAGACAGTTTCATGAGTAATCTCCGGATTGCAGCTTGTTCCTCACAATAGTGAGGATAGGCGTAGAATGAGGTGGCAGATAATGAATGGCTGAAGAATTGGAGCATGGGGCAGGGATTCAAATTCTGGGGCAGGTGTGACTTGTATATAAGGGACGGTTGCACTGGAAGCCGAGGGAGACCAATATTCTTGCAGGCAGGTTTGATAGAGCTGTTGAGAGTAGTTGAAACAAATATGGCAAGAGAATGGGAACCAGTATGATAGAGCTTGGATGAGCCAGCAAGTTTACAAGTAGATAATGGGTGTAATATAAATGTATCAAAGGACAAGCCAATGATTGGGAACAAATGCAGACAGTGCAGAGTTAAATTGCACCACAGAGTCAAAATTTAAAAAGGACAATGAATGCAGGACTGAAGGTGCTGTACTTAAATGCACGTAGTATTCAGAACAAGGTGTACGAACTCATGGCAGAATTAGAGATTGGTCAGTATGACATTATGGGCAATACAGAATCGTGGCTGACAGAGGTCATAGCTGGGAGCTTAACATCAAAGGATATATTTTGTATTGAAAGGACAGGCAGGAAGGCATAGGTAGTGGTGTGGTTCTGTTGGTAAGAGATGGAATTATATCTATAGAAAGAGGTGACAAAGGGTCAGAGAACATTGAATCTTTGTGGGTGGAGATAAGAAATTGCAGGGGTTAAAAAAAACATTATGGCAATGATATTTAGGCCTCCAAATAGTAGCCAAGATCTGGAGTTGATATTGCAAAGGGAGCTAGAAAGGGCATGTAATAACAGTAATGGCACAATTATAATATGGAACTTCAATATGCAAGGGGATTGTGAAAATCAAGTAGGTGTCAGACCACAAGAGAGGGAATTTGTTGAATGTCTATGAGATGGATTTTTAGAGCAGCTTGTAGCTAAGCCTACTCGGGGGGGAAAAACTATCTGACATTGGGTGTTGTGTAATAATATAAAGCAGGATACTGGAAGTTTTTTTTTAGTTATATAAAGAGTAAAAGGGAGGCAAGAGTTAATATTGGACCACTGAAAAGTGAGGCTGGTGTCATATTAATGGGGGATGAAGAAATGGCAGATAAACTTAATAAATACTTTGCATCAGTCTTCGCTATGGAAGACACTAGCAGTGTGCCAGAAGTCTTTGTGAAGGGAGCAGAAATGAGTACCAATGCTATTATAAAGGAAAAAGTGCTCGGTAAAGGTCTTAAAGTGGATAAATCACCTGGACTAAATGTACTACATCCCAGTGTTCTCAAAGAAATTGCTGAAGAGACAGCAGGTGCATTGGTCATGATCTTTCAAGATTCACTTGATTCTGGCCTGGTTTCAGAGGACTGGAAAATTGCAAATGTCACTCCACTCTTTAAGAAAGGAGGAAGGGAAAAGAAAGGAAATTATAGGCCAGTTAGCCTAATCTCAGTGGTTGGAAAAGAATTGGAGTTCATTATTAAGGATGAGATTTCAGGGTATCTGGAGACTAATGGCATAATAAGTCAAAGTCAGTATGGTCTCTGCAAAGGTAAATTTTGCCAGACAAATCTGTTAGAGTTCTTCAAGGAAGAAACAAGCAGGGTGGACAAAGGAGTGGAAGTAGATGTCATTTACTTGGATTTTCAGGATACATTTGATAAGGTGCCACACATGAGGCCGCTTATCAAGATAAAATCCCATGACATTACAGGAAAGATACTGGCATGGATAGAAGAATTGCTGACAGGCAGGAGGTAGCAAATGGGAATAAAGGAGGCTTTTTCTGGTTGGCTGCCAGTGACTAGCAGAGTTCTTCAGGGGTCAATATTAGGACTAATGCTATTTACATTGTTTGTCAATGGTTTAAATAATGGAATTGATGGCTTTGTGCCAAAGTTAGTGGATGATACAAAGATAGGTGGAAGGGTAGGTAGTGCTGAGGAAACAATCCAATTGCAGTAGGACTTAGACAAATTGGAAGAATGGGCAAAAAATGGCAGATGAAATACAGTGCTGGGAAATTTATGATGATGTATTTTGGTAAAAAGAAAAAAAAGTGCAGATTATTCTCTAAGTGGGGAGAAGATTCAAACATCAGAGGTGCAGAGGGACTTATGCAAGACTCCCAGAGGATTAATTTACAGGTTGAGTCAGTGGTAAAGAAGGCAAATGCAATGTTGGCATTTATTTCAAGGGAATAGAATATAAAAGCCAGGAGATAATGCTGAGGCTTTATAATACACTGGTCAGGCTGCACTTGGAGTAAAGTCAACAGTTTTGGGCACGATATCGCAGAAAAAATGTGCTGTCATTGGAGCGAGTCCAGAGGAGGTTCACGAGGATGATTCTGGGAATGAAGGGGTTAACCTATGAGGAGCATTTAGTAGCTTTGGGCCTGTACTCACTGGAATTTAGAAGAATGGGGGGAGGGATCTCATTGAAACCTAAGAAATGTTGAAAGGACTAGATAAAGTGAATGTGGAGAGGTTGTTGTGGCAGAGGTATCCAGAACTAGAGGGTAACCTTTTAGAACAGAGGTAAGGTTAAATCTTTTTAGCCAGAGAGTAATGAATCTGTGGAATGCTCTGTCACAGATAGCTGTGGAGGTCAAAACATGGGCATATTTAAAGTGAAAAGTGAATTTCCTGATTGGTCAGGACATCAAAGGTTATGGCGAGAAGGCAGGTGTATGGGGTTGAGTGGGGATCTGGGATCAGCCTTGATTGAATGGCAGAGCAGACTCAATGGGCTGAATGGCCTAATTCTGCTCCTATGTCTTATGGTCTTATTGTCTTATGAAAGAATCCTGCCAATTACACCTTATATTCATCACCCTGAGTTTTAGATTAAACTGTCGGAGATCAAAGGAAAATGAGAAAATAACGGTGAAGGGTACAGCCACGTTCGTAAAATTATATTTTTAAATGGGAACCAGAAAAGATTGTAGCTGAGCATTATTTTCGTACAGATTCAATAGAAAAAAATATTCTTTTTTTGGCATTACTTTGAAACGTACTGGATAGTATGTTCCATAATCCTACCCACCCTGCAATCTCTTTGATCCACTACCATCAGGAACGAGGAACAGAAGCATCAGGACTCATACTGCCAGACTGGGTAACAGCTTCCTCCCCAGGCTGTGAGAATATTGAATATCCTATCACCACCAAGGTCTTCTCTCTAGGACAGAAATCTGTTTACTGTTTACCATTTACTATATATCTGTGCTGCACACTACATATATTTTGAATTATATTTTACTAACTTATTTGGGGTACTATTTTATGTGTTGTGTGTGATGTATGTTTTGTGGCTGCACCGTGGTCTGGAGGAACATTGTTCAGTTTGGTTTGTATATATGTACTGTCAGATGACAATAAACTTGAATTTTAGTAGTTAAAACCTGTTGATAATAAAAATGGATGGGGTGCCAATGCACACAAGATGCTCGTCATCTCCAAGATGTCCAGCCGCTTCCCACCAACAAAGCGCTCTTTTATCTGACTGAACGTTGACACATTTAGAATCAGAAGCGGAATCAAAATCAGATTCAAGCTTAATATCACTGGCTTAAGTCATGAAATTTGCCATCTTAGTGGGGGCAGTGCAATGTAATACATGATAAAATAGAAAAAAAGAAAATCAATTACAGTTATTGTGTGTGTGTGTGTGTGTGTTAAATAAAATTAAAAATAGCGCAAAAACAGAAATAATAAAAGTGAGGTAGTGTTCATGGGTTCAATGTCCATTTAGTAATCGCATGGCAGAGAAGAAGAAGCTGTTTTGAATCGCTGAGTGTGTGTCTTCAGGTTTCTCTACCTCCTTCATGATAGTAACAATGAGAAGAGGGCACGTTCTGAGTGAACGGGGTCCTTAATAATGGATGTGGCCTTTCTGAGGCACCACTCATTGAAGATGTCTTGGATACTACGGAGCTAGTACCCAAGATGGAGCTGACTAATTTTATAATTTTGCAGCGTCTTTTGATCCTGTATAATATGCACCTCCCTCCACATACCAGATAGTGATACAGCCTCTCAGAATGCTCTCCATGGTACATCTGCAGCAGCTCTTGAGTGATTTAGATGACAAACCAAACCAAATCTCCTCAGACTCCTAATAAAATACAGCCACTGTTTTGCCTTCTTTATAGCTGCATTAATATGTTGGAACCAGTTAAAACCTCTAAGATCTTGACACCCAGGAACTTGAAATTGCTCAGTCTCTCCACTTCTGATCCTTCTATGAGAATCAGTTCATGTTCACTCATCTTGCTCTTCCTGACATCCACAATCAGCTCCTTGGTCTTACTGATGTTGCGTGTAATGTTGTCACTGCGACACCACTCAACTAGCTAGTATATCTCACTCCTTCCCACCCTCTCCACTCCATCCGAGATTCTGCCAGCAATGGTTGTATCATCAGCAAATTTATAGATGGCATTTGAGCTAAGCCTAGCCACACGGTCATGGGGGTAGAGAGAGTGGAGCACTGGGCTAAGCACACACCCTTGAGGCGCACCAGTATTGATTCTCAGTGAGGAAGATATATCATTACCAATCCGCACAGGTTGTAGTGTTCCAGTTAGGAAGTCGAGGATCCAATTGCAGAGGAAGGTACAGAGGCCCAGGTTCTGTAGCTCATCAATAAATACTGTAGGAACAGCAGTGTTAAATGCTGAGCTTTAGGCAATGAATAGCATCTTGACATAGGTTTCATTTAACAGTAAATGAAAACCAAGAAGGTACAAACACTGGGAATTTGAGGAAAAAATATGCTGGGAACAGTTTGCATCAGTAAGAAGAGAAACAGGAAAATTTCAGTGTGCTGGGAGCAGTCAGCATTTGTGGTAAGGGATAGAGTTAAATTTCAAAATGCTGGGAACAGTAAATATGTGAGGGAAGAGAAACAGAGTTAAAATTCAACGTGCTGGGAACAGCCGGCATCTGTGGGAAAGAGTTACATTTTCATGTTGAAAGCCTTTCCTGAAAGGAGAAAATGAGAGAGCTGCAGAAGGGGAGGGGGTTTGAATGGAAGGGAGAATGGAAGTATCATTATATTGAAGGAAACAGATAAGTAAAGGGGGGAGGGACACTTTGCAATACACCTTTGTTCAGTCACCACTTGCCATGCTTCCAGTGCCAACATAGCATGCGCACAACTTACTAACCCATATGTCTTTGGGACGTGGGAGGAAGCCAGAGCAACCAGATGAAATCCACATGGTCAAGGGGAGAATGTATATACTCCTGACAGACAGCGGCGGGAATTAAGCCCCGACTGCTGGCGCTGCAAAGTGTAATGCTATACTACCATGGCACACCAGGTTCCTATATTCTAACTAGGCACAATTTATGTCTTTAATATTACATTCAACATTAAGACAATTATCCATTCTATTCTTGTATTACTTTCTATCTTTCCTCTAATTTCAGCTTTCATTCATCTCCAATTGACACTTCTTGATTAATCTCATGTTGTTTGCCTTTGCCAACATCTTTTGCTATCACTAGCACTGAAATTGTCAGTCTCCCTTGTTCTCCACCCGAACACAACTCCTTCCCCTTCCACGTTCTCTCATTTTTCCAGACAGGACATTGCCAATGTGAGATATTAACTCTTTATTCCATTTGAACAGCTGAGTATTTCCAGTTTCTGTTTTATTTCAGATTAATGGATTTTTGGACATGAAAGGAATCAAGGGACATGATAAAGGGATGGGAATATTGACTTGAAGCACAACTATGACCTCATTGGATGGTAAACATGGCTCATAAGACCATAAGACTACAAGGTATGGAAGCAGAATTAGGCCATTCAGCCCATCGAGTTTAGGCCATTCAGCCCAAAGAGTGAAATGACATTTGCTACCTTCCAGTCCTCCGGGACCAAGCCAGAATCAAGTGATTCTTGAAAGACCATGACCAATGCATCCATCATCTCTTCAGCAACCTCTATCAGAACTCTGGGATGTACTGCATCTGGTCCAGATGACTTATCCACCTTAAGAATTTTGAGTTTCCCTTGCACTTCTTTCTTTGTAAGATCAATGGTATTTACGCCTGCTCCCAGGCACACTGCTAGTAACTTCCACAGTGAACATAGAACATAGAATAGTACAGCACATTACAGGCCCTTCGGCCCACAATGTTGTGCCAACCCTCAAACCCTGCCTCCCATATAACCCTCCCACCTTAAATTCCTCCATATACCTGTCTAGTACTCTCTTAAACTTCACTAGTGTATCTGCCTCCACCAGTGACTCAGGCAGTGCATTCCACGCACCAACCACTCTCTGAGTAAAAAACCTTCCTCTGATATCCCCCATGTACTTCCCTCCTCTTACCTTAAAGCCATGACCTCTTGTACTGAGCAGTGGTGCCCTGGGGAAGAGGTGCTGGCTGTCCACTCTGTCTATTCCTCTTAATATCTTGTACACTTCTATCATGTCTCCTGTCATCCTCCTTCTCTCCAAAGAGTAAAGCCCTAGCTCCCTTAATCTCTGATCATAATCCATACTCTCTAAGCCAGGCAGCATCCTGGTAAATCTCCTCTGTACCCTTTCCAATGCTTCCACATCCTTCCTATAGTGAGGCGACCAGAGCTGGACATAGTACTCCAAGTGTGGCCTAAACAGAGTTTTATAGAGCTGCATCATTACCTCATGACTCTTAAACTCTATCCCTCGACTTATAAAAGCTAACACCCCATAAACTTTCTTAACTATCCTATCTACCCGTGAGGCAACTTTCAGGGATCTGTGAACATGTACCCCTAGATCCCTCTGTTCCTCCACACTACCAAGTATCCTGCCATTTACTTTGCACTCTGCCTTGGAGTTTGTCCTTCCAAAGTGTACCACCTCACACTTCTCCAGGTTGAACTTCTCAGCCCACTTCTGCGTCCTATCAATGTCTCTCTGCAACCTTCGACAATCCTCTACACCAGGGGTCGGCAACCCGCGGCTCCGGAGCCGCATGCAGCTCTTTCATCTCTGTGCTGCGGCTCCCCGTGGTTTGTTAGTTTTTGAAATGTAATTCGAAATTTGAAGATTCTGGTGATCTTGTACAATCTAAAAACGTTGTGGAGACCCCATTTCCTGGCACATTCGAACCGGCTCACAATTAGCCACCGTTCCGGCTAAGGGAGATAGCCTACGGGGGTTTGTGAGTACGTGTCTTTTGGAGCATCCGTGCCCACGGGGACGGGTTGAGGGAGGCTTTAAAGCAAGGGTGTTTAGTTCGAATAAAATTATCTTTGACTGCAGTCTCGTTATTTTAGCGCTGTGTGTAGCACACCACTACAACGTGTTTTTTTATCGCTATTAATATACATCACCACTGCCAATGCCTGACACCCGCCAGTGCACGCTTTCTTTTAATTCTTCGATCCAAGGTAGGCTAACTATGGAGTAACCTTCAACCCAACGTCTTTTTTTTCGGAGTTCAAAATGTTTTTGTTGCATGCAGAAATGTAATTTCGTTTTCTCTGCAGGAGTTCATCAATTTCATAAATGCAACACATTATAGTTTGTTTATACATAGCATAAAGGCAAAAAAAAAACGTTGTATGCAGTGTTATTTCATTTTAATTGTCAAACGGGTTTTGTGGCTCCCAGTGTTTTCTTTTCTGTGGGAAATGGGTCCATATTGGCTCTTTCAGTGGTAAACGTTGCCGACCCCTGCTCTACACTATCTACAATACCACCAACCTTTGTGTACTCTGCAAACTTGCCAACCCACCCTTCTACCCCAACATCCAGGTCATTAATAAAAAATCGGGAAAAGTAGAGGTCCCAGGACAGATCCTTGTGGGACACCACTAGTCACAACCCTCCAATCTGAAAGTACTCCCTCCACCACGACCCTCTGACTTCTGCAGGCAAGCCAATTCTGAATCCACCTGGCCAAACTTCCCTGGATCCCATGCCTTCTGACTTTCTGAATATGCCTACCGTGTGGAACCTTGTCAAATGCCTTACTAAAATCCATGTAGATCACATCCACTGCACTACCCTCATCTATATGCCTGGTCACTTCCTCAAAGAACTCTATCAGGCTTGTTAGACATGATCTGCCCTTCACAAAGCCATGCTGACTGTCCCTGATCAGACCATGATTCTCTAAATGCCTATAGATCCTACCTCTAAGAATCTTTTCCAACAGCTTTCCCACCATAGACGTAAGGCTCCGGTCTATAATTACCCAGACTATCCCTACTACCTTTTTCGAACAATGGGACGACATTCACCTCCCTCCAATCCTTCGGTACTATTCCCGTGGACATCGAGGACATAAAGATCCTAGCCAGAGGCTCAGCAATCTCTTCCCTCACCTCATGGAGCAGCCTGGGAATATTCCGTCAGGCCCCCGGGACTTATCCGTCCTAATGTATTTTAACAACTCCAACACCTCCTCTCCCTTAATATCAACATGCTCCAGAACATCAACCTCACTCATATTGTCCTCACCGTCATCAAGTTCCCTCTCATTGGTGAATACCAAAGAGAAGTATTCATTGAGGACCTCGCTCACTTCCACAGCCTCCAGGCACATCTTCCCACTTTTATCTCTAATCAGTTCTACCTTCACTCCTGTCATCCTTTTGTTCTTCACATAACTGAAGAATGCCTTGGGGTTTTCCTTTACCCTACTTGCCAAGGCCTTCTCATGCCCCCTTCTTGCTCTTCTCAGCCCCTTCTTAAGCTCCTTTCTTGCTACCCTATATTCCTCAATAGACCCATCTGATCCCTGCTTCCTAAACTTCATGCATGCCGCCTTCTTCCACCTGACTAGATTTTCCACCTCACTTGTCACCCATGGTTCCTTCACCCTACCATTCTTTATCTTCTTCACCGGGACAAATTTATCCCTAACATCGTGCAAGAGATCCTTAAACATCGACCACATGTCCATAGTACATTTCCCTGCAAAAACATCATCCCAATTCACACCCACAAGTTCTAGCTTTACAGCCTCATAATTTGCTCTTCCCCAATTAAAAATTTTCCTGTCCTCTCTGATTCTATCCCTTTCCATGATAATGCTAAAGGCCAGGGAATGGTGATCACTTTCCCCTAGATGCTCACCCACTGACAGATCTGTGACCTGACCTGGTTCGTTACCTAATACTAGATCTAGTATGGCATTCCCCCTAGTCGGCCTGTCTACATACTGTAACAGGAATCCATCCTGGACACACTTAACAAACTCTGCCCCATCTAAACTTTTGGAACTAATCAAGTGCCAATTAATATTAGGGAAGTTAAAGTCACCCATGATAACAACCCTGTTATTTTTGCACCTTTCCGAAATCTGCCTCCCAGTCTGCTCCTCAGTATCTCTGCTGCTACCAGGCGGCCTATAGAATACCCCCAGGAGAGTAACTGCTCCCTTCCTGTTCTTGACATCCACCCATACTGACCCAAAAGAGGATCCTGCTACATTACCCACCCTTGCTGTAGCTGTAATAGTATCCCTGACCAGTAATGCCACCCCTCCTCCCCTTCCCCCCCCCCCCCCATCCCTTTTAAAGCACTGAAATCCAGGAATATTGAGAATCCATTCCTGCCCTGGGTGCCAGCCAAGTCTCCGTAATGGCCACTCCATCATAATTCCATGTATGTATCCAAGCTCTCAGTTCATCACCTTTGTTCCTGATGCTTCTTGCATTGAAGTACACACGCTTTAGCCCTTCTACCTTACTACCTTTATACCCTTCATTCTGCTGCTCTTTCCTCAAAGCCTCTCTGTATGTTAGATCTGGCTTTACTCCATGCACTTCTTTCACTGTTCTATCGCTCCAGGTCCCATCCCCCTTGCAAATTAGTTTAAACCCTCCCGAACTATGCTAGCAAGCCTACAAGCAAGGATATTGCTCCCCCTTGAGTTCAGGTGCAACCCATTCAATCTGTACAGCTCCCACCTTCCCCGGAAGAGATCCCAATGATCCAAAAATCTAAAACCCTGCCCCCTGCACCAACTCCTCAGCCAGGCATTCAACTGCCATCTCTTCCAATACTTACCATCACTATCACGTAGCACTGGCAGCAATCCTGAGAACGCCACCCTTGAGGTCCTGTTCTTCAGCCTTCTGCCTAGTTCCCAAAACTCACACCTCAGGACCTCATCCCTCTTCCTGCCTATGTCGTTGGTGCCAATATGTATCACGGCTTCTGGTTGCTTTCCCTCTCGTACCAGGATGTCATGCACCCGGTCCCCGGACCCTGGCACCCGGGAGGCAACAAACCATGTGGGTGTCCTTCTCACGTCCACAAAATCTTCTGTCTGCTCCCCTGACTATAGAGTCTCCAATGACGACAGCTCTCCTCTTCTCCGTCCCATCCTTCTGCACCACAGGGTCAGACTCAGTGCCAGAGGCCCTGCCACTTTGGCTCACACCTGGTCAGTCGTCCTCACCAACAGTATCCAGGACGGTAAACTTATTATTCAGGGGAATGGCTACAGGGGTGCTCTGCACTACCTGTCTACTCACCTTCGCTTTCCCCCCTCTGACTGTCACCCAACAACCTGCTTCTGGCAGTATAGGTGTGACTACCTCCCTGTTGCTCTCATCTATGACTGCCTCATTTTCCCTTATGAGTCGAAGGTCATCCAACTGCTGCTCCAGATTCCTCACACAGTCTTCCAGATCGCCCAGCCGCAAGCACTTCTGGCAGATGTGACTCTGCGGGAGAGGGGAGTTCCCCCAAGACTGCCACATCTCACAGGAGAGGCACATCACCGTCTCAGGAGGCATTGTAAAGACTAACTGGGAACAAGCTTGTCCTCCGCCTCTTCTCATTGAAACCTCTCGAGTCAAAGCCTCAAATCTCCACTCCTTCACTGGCCGCTTTCCACAGGCCGCTCCGCTTGAGCTACCCCTCTATTTATTTGTTTGAGCTTTACAAACTGCTTGGTCACCTGACCTTGATTGCCTAATCAGCTGCTTTCTGCTGAGTCTGAACTATTCAAATCTTAATTGTCTAATCAATGGCTTTCTGCTGAGCTATTCAAATCTTGATTGACTTGATTGCACAGTCCAACTGCCAAAACTGCCAGAATCTCTTGAGTCAAAGCCTCAAATCTCCACTCCTTCACTGGCCCACTCACTCACTGGCCGCTTTCCACTGAAGACTCATGCAAAGTACCCATTAAGATCATGAGCCATTTCTTTGTCCCTCATTACTACCTCACCAGCATCCTTTTCCAGTATATCATCTCTCACCTCCTTTCTACTCTTTTTATAACTGAAAAAAGCTTTTAGTATCCTGCTTTATATTACTGTCTAGTTTTACCTCACATTTCATCTTTTCCCTTCTTATAGTTTTTTCATTGCCATTTGTTGGATTTTAAAAGCTTCCCAATCATCCAAATTCCCACTCACTTTTGCAACTTTATATGCCATTTCCTTGGCTTTTATGCAGTCCTTAACTTCCTCAGCCATGATTGCCTACCCCTGCCATTTAAGAACAACTTCTTCTGTGAGACATATCTATCCTGCTCCTTATGAACCATTCTCAGAAACTTCAGCCTCCTCTGCTCTGCCATCATACCTGCCAGTATCCTCCTCCAATCCACCAGGCAGGTTGCTCTCTCATGCCCCTGTAATTTCCTTTATTCCATTACGACACTGATATATGTGACTTATGCTTCTCCTTCTCAAATTGCAGTATGAATTCAATCATATTTTGATCACTGCCTCATAAAGATTCCTTTATGTTAAGCTCTCTAATAAGCTCTGGGTTAATACAGAATACAGTACCCAATGTAAAATAGTCTTTCTCTGAGTAGGCTCAAACACAAACTGCACTAAAAAGCCATCTCGTAGGAATTCAACAAATTCCCTCTCTTGTGATCTGACACCAACCTGATCCTCCTAATCCCCTTGCATATTGAAGTCTGCATTACAATTGTGGCGTTACTCTTATTGCATGCCTTTTCCAGCTCCCTTTGCAATCTCAACCCCTCATTTTGGTACTATTTGGAGGCATATATATAATTTGCATAATAGTTTTTTTTACCTTGCAGTTTCTAAAGATGTAAAGATAAAGATGTCCTGTCGCACTCAGCTCAATAATAAGCAAATGCTTTGAAAGGCTGGTCAAGGACTACGGCTGCAGCTTGCTACCACCCAAACAGGACCCCCTATAGTTTGCCTACCGACATAACCGATCGATAGATGACGCAAAAGCCACTGCTCTACATACTGTCCTTACACATCTGGAAAAAAAGGATGCTTTAGTGAGAATGCTGTTCTTGGACTACAGTTCAGCATTCTACAAAATAATTCCATCCAGGCTCGACAGGAAGCTCAGAGACCTCGGCTTTGACCTTGCATTGTGCAGCTGGATCCTGGACTTCCTGTCAGATTGCCAGCAAGTGGTAAGAGTGGGCTTCCTCACCTCCACCCCTCTGACTATCAACACAAGAGCCCCTCAGGGATGTGTACTACGTCTCCTCCTTTATTCCCTGTATACCCATGGCTGTGTCGCCACCCACAGCTCTAAACTGCTAATTAAATTTGCTGATGACTCTACATTGATTGACTTTATCTCAAACAATAACGAGGTGGCCTACAGGGAAGTAGTCATCTCTCTGACACTGGTGTCAAGAAAACAACCTCTCCCTCAATGTTGCAAAAACAAAGGAGCTGGTTGTGGATTACAGGAGGAATGGAGATGGGCTAACCCCTATGACATCAATGGATCTGGGGTTGAGAGGGTAAACAGCATTAAATTCCTCAGCATCCACAGCACCGAGGACCACACGTGGTATAAACACACCAGCTGTGTAGTGAAAAAGGCACAACAGCACCTCTTTCACCTCAGACGGTTAAGGAAGTTTGGTATGGGCTCCCAAATCCTAAGAACTTTCTACAGGGGCACAATTGAGAGCATCCTGACTGGCTGCATCAGTGCCTGGTATGGGAACTGTACCTCCCTTAGTCACAGGATTCTGCAGAGAGTGGTGCGTTCAGCCCAGGGCATCTGTACTTGTGAACTTCCATGATTCAGGACATTTACAAAGGCAGAGATTCAAGTGTAACCTGTTTCTTTTGTACAAGTCACACTTGCTCCAGAAGGGGTCCAAATTGTCCAGAAATCTGAAACCCTGCTCCAATTATTCAGCCATGCATTTATCTGCCACCTCATGTTTTTCCTACCCTCACTGTCGCGTGGCACAGGCAGCAATACCAAGATCACTAACCTTGATGTCCTGCTTCTCAACTTCCTTCCTAACTCCCTGTATACTTTTTCAGGACCTCCTCTCTTTTTCTACCTTTGTCATTAGTGCCAATATGTACCACGGATTCTGGCTGCTCACCTCCCTTTTCAGGATATTGTGGATGCATTCAGAAACGCTGTGGACCCTTGCACCTGGGAGGCAAGCTACCATCTGTGTTTCTTTTTCATCCCACTAATTGTAAAATCCCCTATTACTGCTGCCATCCTTTTCAGTTCCCTCCCCTTCTGATCTACAGGGCCAGACTCAGTGTCAGAGGCACGGCCATTGTTGTTTCTCCAAGTCAGTTGTCCCCTTCAACAGTACTCAAAATGGAATACATTTTGTTGAGGGGGGCGGCCATAGGGGTGCTCTCCACTCTCTGATGTTCTCCCTTCCCTCTCCTGATGTCTGTCTCCAGTAGCTTTGGATTGGCTAGCTCCCTGTGGCTCCTGTCTATCACTGCTTCATTTTCCCTAACAAGCTGAAAGTCACCAAGCTGCAGCTTCAGTTCCCTAACATGGTCTCTTCGAAATTGCATCTTGCTGTACCTGGTGCAGGTATGGCCATCTGCTATGTTTTGTTTATGTTTCCTTTCTCATGAGTGACACTTCTCTGCCCCTTTATTTAGGAAAGAGAGAGTTGAATTGTCAGGCGAAAGATTAGTTTTTATTGCTCTGCAGATCATGGTCGTTTCTGGGGCCTTTGCTCTGCTTTTTTGGTGGGTGAAGGGTGCAGACTGCTTTTTGCTGAAGTAAGTGGGGGAGGGGAAGAGTAGATGCTTCGTTGCTCTTGTGCACGGGGGAATAGGGATTCTTCGGGGTTCTAACATTATAACTGTCACTCATTCTTTGAGGCACTCTTCTGTTTTTGTGGATGTCTGTGAAGAGCAAGATTTTGGTTGTATATTATATGCATTCTCTGATACTAAATGTAAGTATTTAATTATTGAACTTATAAAAGCAGAAAAGAACAGCATTTCTCAACCGATCAATGAAGCTATAGCAGGAGAAACCGTGTAACATTAGAACCTGTTGTTGGAACAGTTTGTTATTGACACAAATCAATGACATTTATTTGCTTTTCCCTGTTCTGTGTTGATCTGACTCTCTTAATTTTTGCAGTAACCATGTTAAGTGTACAAGACTAAGTAAAGGTGGCATTGAACACAATTCCACACACTAAGACCTGCCCAGAACATTGAAAAAATGCAGCAAACTGGATGGTTGCAATTTCAAGACAATTGTTATTCCAAACTGACCAAGACATTAGACTTTCACATAGTATTTCCATCCTTGAATAAACTCATTGGAATGTTCACTGCTTTCCAGTTCAGTGGCCAATAAATGCTGGTATTTTTGATGACCTGTGTATCGCATGAACAAATACAGAATAAATAGAATTATTGAAATATAGCATTAAGAAACTACTTCCAATATTATGTAGCAGGTTTTCATGACCTCATGATCAACTTACACCACGTTCTGTTTCATACTCTATAGTCACTGGCGCAATGCAGGACACTGGCAGTTTCTGTAAACATCAATGTGAAAATGAGGATACTTTCTGCTTAATGATATTGGCTGAAAGATGAATGTTGGTCAGGACATCAGGGTAAACATCCCAGCTCTACTGCACAAGAGTGCAGCAGAATCTCTTGATCAACAACTTTCACAAAAAGTTAGAGCACAGACTAATGGGAAGGAGAAAGAAGAAAGGGGAAATGTGCCATTTGCATTCATTCACACATTGTTCCATAAGATATGAAGACAGACTCTGCAAAGGCCTTTGCTACCAGAGTTATATGATGTTGCAGATGCTGGAATGTGGAGGCACTCAGAGGTTGAACAACATCTGTGCGAGGGAAGGAGTGGTACAGGAAAAGGGATTATAAAGACTATCTTGATTTGTCACATGTACATCAAAACAGCAAAACATACAGTGAAATGATTCGTTGGTGTCACTATATGTTTTGTGTTCCAATGTACATATGACATAAAAAATTAATTGTCACTTTGGTTGAAGACCCCATTCTCTGTTCAGTTCCAATGCACGGCTTTGAATCAATCAAAACACACACAGTTCCTTTCCTCCCATAAACACTACTCGACCCACTGAGTGACTCCAGTAGGCAGATAGCTGCCTTTTACACTAGCATTACTTAGGGTGACTGAAAGGAGGTTTTGATCAAAATGACAGTAATTAGTGATGTATTAGTGGTGAAATTAAAACAGGGCATTTACTTCATTTTAAAAAGATAGTGATGTATATACAGTGAGCTCTAGACAGAGGGTTGAGGGAATGATGATGTTTCATCACATTTTTGCCCAAACCCAATACTGCAACAAAGTGCAGAATTGAGTCAAAAAGTGAAAGAATGGTGTTTGAAGGAAAAAGTGCTCTGTGCTTTAGTGGTGAATGGGAAATAAGGAATCAACTAGATGGCTGCAAGAGAGAATGGCGTCAATATAGACACAAAGAGCTGAGTGGACTAATTCTACAAAAAAAATCTGCAGATGTGAATTTTAAACGGTCTTTGACAATCAAGGATGAATCGTTATTTAAATACACGGCAAGTACAAATGCAGCAGTTACAAGTTTCAAGTTGCAATGGAAACTAATCACTTCAAACTCCAGAGTTTGTTGGCCAGCATCTGCTTCATGTCGACACTCCCAAACAACTGGAACAGATGAGCTTATAAAGACAAAAACTCCGATGAAGCTTATATAGAGAACACAACTTCGTTTTTTTTTTGAATGAGATCATCGGTAAAACTGAAAATAAATTTCCAGGAAAGTTAACTACAGGCAACACATGAGGGAAGTGAAGATACGTACTGATGAAAGAATAGAAGAAAAGGAGGCCTTTGTATAAAGGAGAGGCTTTAGTTTGAAACAATTACTGTTCCTTCTTCCTTCTGTCAGTCACATAAGACCTAACTTACAGTATGTATGATGAACAAGCTTGATATAGTGTAACAAAATAGGACTTTACACAGGAAGCAGTTAAATAACAACCAATTTACATCACACAATGACGTTGTTATCTTTTACATTTTTGAGGACAATACACTGTACTCCAGAGAAACACTGCACTGTAAGTCAATATTACACCATAAGTCAACTCCATACCATAAGTTAACGCTGCATCATAAGTCAACATCCCTCCGCAAGTCAACACTGCCACATTAAGTCAACACTGCACCGTAAATCAGATATTCCCACTCATACTGTTTCCTTCCAATTTCTGTCTAATGTGACTTCACATTGTCTCTACGTTAGTGATGAGACCATTAGCTCTCTTTCTAAATCTACTGCAGATTGCTGTATTCCCATAATAGGCTCCAAAAAATCCTCTTCTTCCTTAGAAGTCCCCTTACCATCGCTCAGAATGTGGAAACAGCTGAAGATGTTCCACTACATAATTTCTATAGATACACAATGGGGTCTATACTGCTTGCTATGGAGCCTCAAACACAGAGTATTGCAAGAGTCTGCAGAGAGTTGTAGACTTAGCCAATTCCATTATGGGCACAACCCTCACCACTATTGAAGATATCTGCAAGAGAGAGCATCTCAAGAAGGCAGCATCTATTACTAAGGACCCACCTGATGCCCTCTTCTCATTATTACCATCACGGAAATAGTACAAGAGAATAAAGGTTCATACTCAGAGGTTCTTCCCTCTGCCATCAGATTTCTCATTGGTCCATGAAACACTACCTCATTATATTTTTGTTTCAATTCTTTACGTTTTAATTTATGCCTTTGCTCTGTACTGCCACAAAACAACAGATTTCACTCCACAGAAGAAGATGATAAGAAACCAGATTCCTATTCTGAAATGCAGTACTCCGTAGGTTAACAACTGCACTAACCACAGACATATCAAGGAAGTACAATTAACCTGTGGCCAGCTTCAACCCGAGTACCACCATGGGAATCATATACAGGTCTTCAAATAGTTGCCAAGATGTGGAGTTGAGATTGCAAAGAGAGCTGGGAAAGGCATGTAATAAGGGCAATGTTACAATTGTAATGGGGGACCTCAATATGGAAGGGGATTGGGAAAATCAGGTTGATGTCAGATTGCAGGAGAAGGAATTTGTTGAATGCTTACAAGATGGAATTTTAGAGCAGCTTGACCCTGCTTGAGGAAAGCCTATCTTAGATTGAGTGTTCTGTAATAACCCAGATCTTATGAGGAAGCTTAACGTAAAGGAACCCTTAGAAGGCAGTGATTGAATTCATACTGCAATTTGAGAGGGGGAAGCATAAGGCACACGTATCAGTATTGTAATGGAATAAAGGGAATTACAGAGGTATGAGAGAAGAGCTTGCCCAGGTGGATTGGAGGAGGATACTGGCAGGGATGATGGCAGAGCAGAAGTAGTTGAAGTTTCTGGAAATAGTTCATAAGGAGCAGGATAGATATGCCTCACAGAAGAAGTTGTTCTCAAATGACAGGGTGGGCAATCATGGTGAAAAGGGAAGTTAAGGATTGCATAAAAGTCAAGGAAAGAGCATATAAGGTAGCAAAAGTGAGTGGGAAGTTGGATGGTTGTAAAGCTTTTAAAATCCAACAAAAGCCAACTAAAAAGCCATAAGAAGGGAAAAGATGATAATACAAAGCAGGATACAAAATGTTTTTTTCAGTTAAATAAAGAGTAAAGGGGAGGTGAAAGTTTATATTAGACCACTGGAAAATGAGGTAGTAATGGGGGATAAAGAAATGACAAATGAACTTAATGGGTACTTTGCATCAGTCTTCACCGTGGAAGACCTAGCAATGTGCCAGAGGTCTGTGCGTGTCAGAGAACAGGAGTGATTGCCAATACAACAGAAAAATTACTAAGCAAAGGCAAAGGTTTTAAGGTGGGTAAGTCACCCAGACCAGATGGACTGCATCCCAGAGTCCTGAGAGAGGTAGCAATAGAGATAACAGATGCAATGATCATGATCTTTCAAGAATCATTTGACTTTGGCAAGGTCCCGGAGGGTTGGAAGATTGCAACTGTCACTCCACTCTTTAAGAAGGGAGGATGGCAAAAAAAAGAAATTATAGGGCAGTTAGCCAAACCTCAAAATTGTTGGAGTCTATTACTAAGGATGAGGTTTCTATATGCTTGGAGACTAAGGGAAATTTTACCTGACAAATCAGTTTGAGTTCTTTAAGGAAGCATCAAGCAAGGTGGACAAAGGAATGCCATTTACTTGGCTCTTCAGAACGCATTAGATAAGGTGCCACACATGAGGCTGCTTAATAAGATTAAACCCTATGACATAACAGGAAAAGATACTGGCACGGATAGATTAATGGCTGACAGGCAGAATGCAGTGAGTGGGAATAAAGGGGGCCTTTTCTGGTTGGCTGCCAATGATTAGTGATGTTGCTCAGGGGTCAGTATTGGGACTGATGCTTTTCACATTGTTTGTCAATGATTAGAAAATGGAATTGATAGCCCTGTTTTTACCCACAAGGTTCTACTATCTTTTTCCTTCCATTTTTTTGCTCAGAGCCCATTTTGAAAGTGACCACAGAATCTGCAACTGCACCAACCAGGCAATGCATTCAGGTTTTATCTATTTTATTTATTTTTACTTTTTTTTAGAGATAGTGCATAAATAGGCCTTCAAGCAACCCCTAGAAACTCCAATTAACCCTAACCGAATCATGGAACAATTTACAATGACCATTTAACCAACCCAGGACATCTTTGGACACCCAGGGAGAAAAACCCACACATTCCACAGGAAGGAGGTACAAAGACTCCTGACAGACGATGCTGGGATTGAACTCCAAACTCCAATACCCCAAGCTGTGATAGTGTCGTGTTAACCACTATGCTACCAAGGCACCCCAATTCCCCATGGACTCTGTATTGCATTTTCTGCTGTCATTTCTGACTTCTGGCAATTGCAATATATTTTGCATGCATGTGGCTAGCTATTCACCGCTTTGCTGCTTGGGAAACTTGGCAATGTGACCTTATGGAGTTTTATAAAACTTTATCAAGAGGCAAGGATAAGCAAATAGTTACAGTTTTACTCCAGGGTAAAGTAGTGTGCAACTAGATGGCAGTGTTTTAAAATGAGAGGAGAAAGATTTAAAAGAGACCTGAGGAGCAATGTTTTCCTCTTTGGGGGATGGTGAATACAAGGAACAAGCTACCTGAGCAAGTGGTGGAAGCAGATATAATGATGACATTGACAAGATATTTGAACAGGTACATCGTAGAAAAGGTTGAGAGGAATATGGATCAAATGTGGGCAAATGAAACTAGCTCAGTTTGTCAGCTTAGTTAGTATTGACGAATTGGGCTGAGTGGCCTCTTTCCCAGCTGTGTAATTCCATGACTCTATGTGCAGTAAGTGGGGACAATGGATTTGGTATATAGTTTATACAGATCTGTGCATGATACCATGATTTGAGGTGGAATGACCTAAAACAACAACAATACAGAATAAAGTGTTACAGCTACTGAAATTGCAGAGCAGGTAAATACTAAAATGCAAGATCATAACAAGGTAAGATAGATTGTGAGGCAAGAGTTCATCTTATCATTCAGGGGAATGGCTCAAGAGACTGATGACAGTGGAGTAGAAACTGTCCTCGAGCCTGATGGAACATGCTTTCAGACTTTTGTATCTTCTGCCCTATGGGAGAGGGGAGAAGAGAGAATGTAGGGGTGAATGGAAACTTTGATTATGCTAGCTGCTTTACCTAGACATTGAGATGTATATACTGTCCTTTGAGTGGGATTCCTGAGATTTGCTGAAAAATGAGGTGCTGGTGAACCTTTGTGGTCGTGATGTCAACATGGTTGGACTAGGACCTGCTACTGGTGATGCTCATACCTAGAAGCTTTCGACCCTCTCAACCTCAACACTGCTGATGTAAATAAGATCATATGCACTGTCCCTCCTTTCTGAAGTCAATGCCTAACATAGAGGAAAAGATTGTTGTCATGACACAATGGCTCTCTAGACCACTCTACTTCAAGCAAGTACAAATGGTAGTTAACTGTACTTAAACTATTTATGACATAGAAGGAGGCTGTTCAGTCCATTATGACTGTACCAGTCACAGGAAACTACTCAACTCAATCACATCTTCAGCAACAGATCTGTAGTCTAGCAGGTTAGCTCTTCGAGTATACATCCAAATGTTATCTGAATATGATGAGAAAGCTGCACAGCTTTCCTTTCATATCTCTTTGTGTGAAATATTAATTAAAGGAAGAAACTGAAAACGCTGGAAGATTCACATCCTGTGTAACTTCGTATTTCTTTCTCCTGAACTAGGATTGCATTACTTCAAGCCCCCAAAAAAAATCAGTTACTACGGCAACACAACTGAACACGTCTAAACTAAAGAATCCATTTCTTAACAGTGAAAGCAGACAGGAAAGAATTACTTCAGGGTGTAAAAGTAACGTTTTCATTGAGTGCTCCCGCGAGAGGCAGCAGCAGCAGTTAAGCCAAAAGCTTGGTTAAGGTGCAATTCCTGCCAATTCAGCAAGCACAGAAGTGTTTTAATGAATGCAAAACATCTGTCAAGATTTTATGTGAGTCTATTGAGAGAAGAAGAAACTGGGCCTTTAGAAAAGTTCCAATAACTTTGCCAAAGGGCCTTTCCTACATCCTGGGAGTCTTCAGTGTGATTTAAACTAATTCATATTGACCAAGCAGAGTGAAACTAGTTCCTTCAGAACAGGGGGCACTTTTCAAATTAGAGTACAATATCATAGAAGCATAAAGTGCAATAGAATGATACAGCATGGAGATAGACCCTTTGGCCCAATGAGTCCGTGGCACCCTCTAGCAAGTCCCAATTTCCTGCAACTGGCCATATTAAGACAAGACCTACCCTGTTCCTATCCAAGTGCTTCCTAAATTATACTATTGTACCTGCTTAAATCATTTCCTTTGCCAGCTTATTCCATATACTCCCCAATCGCTGTGTGAAAATGTTGCTCCAAGTCCCTCTTACATGTTTCCGCTCTCTCCCTGAATCTGCATCCCAGGTTTTGGAATTCCGAACGTTTGTTTAAAAATTGATACTGGCCACCTTATCGATGCCGCTCGAATTTTAAATATTTGTATAAGATCACCTTTATTCCTCTACATTCCAAAGAATGAAGAGCCTCAGGCCCTCTCATCCTGGCAACATCCTTGTAAATCATTTTTGCACTTTTTTCTAGTTTAAACCACATTTTGGAAAGCACTTCCACACAAGATGTGGAAATCTATTACTGGCAAACCTAAAATACTACCATATATGACACTGAGATTCATTTTATTGCAGGCATACTCAATAAATACAATAACTATAATAGAATCAATGAAAGACCATTTCAATAGGGCTGACAACCAGTATGCAAAATAAAAAACAAGTTGCAAATACAAAAAGAAAGAAATAATAATAAATAAATAAGCAATAAATATTGAGAACATGAATGAAGAGCCCTTGAAAGTGAGTCCATTGGTTGTGGGAACATTTCAATGATGGGGCAAGTGAAATTGAGTGAAGTTATTCCCATTGGTTCAACAACCTGATGATTGAGAGGTAATAACTGTTCCTGAAGCTGGTGGTATGGGTCCGGAGGCTCCTGGACCTGCTTTTTCATGTCAGCAGCAAGAAGAGAGCATGACCTGGGTTGTGGGAATGCTTGATGATAGATGCTGCTTTCCTGTGACAACACTCAATGTGGATGAGCTCAATAGTGGGGAGGGGTTTACCCATGAGTCACTGGCCATATCCACTACTTTTTGAAGGATTTTCCATTTAAAGGCATTGGTATTTCATACCAGTCTGTGATGCAGCCCGTCAATATACTCTTCATCACATATCTATAAAAGTTAGTCAAAGTCATAGCTGTCACGCCGAATCTTTGTAAACTCCTAAAGAAGTAGAGGTGCTTCCATGCTGTCTTTGCAATTGCACTAACATGATGGGCCTAGGACAGGTCCTCCAAAATGATAACACCGACGAATTTAAAGTTACTGACCCTCTTCACCTCTGATCCTGGCTCAATTTTCTCCTCCTGTAGTCAATAATCAGCTCCTTGGTCTTGGCATAAAATGCTGTTAAGTTGGGGTATCATTAAAAAGATTAAACCCAAAATACACAAATTTTATAACCATACAAAAATTACAGCATGGAAAAAGGCCATCTCGGCCCTTCTAGTCCGTGCCGAACGCTTACTCTCACCTAATCCCACTAACCCGCCTCAGCCCATAACCCTCCATTCCTTTCCTCTCCATATACCTATCCAATTTTGCTTTAAATGACAATACCGAAACTACCTCTACCACTTCTACTGGAAGCTCATTCCACACAGCTTGCACTCTCTGAGTAAAGAAATTCCCCCTCATGTTACCCTTAAACTTTTGCCCCCTAAGTCTCAACTCATGTCCTCTTGTTTGAATCTCCCTGACTCTCAATGGAAAAAGTCTATCCATGTCAACTCTATCTATCTCCCTCATAATTTTAAATACCTCTATTAAGTCCCCCCTCAACCTTCTACGCTCCAAAGAATAAAAACCTAACTTGTTCAATCTTTCCCTGTAACTTAGGTGCTGAAACCCAGATAACATTCTAGTAAATCTTCTCTGTACTCTCTCTATTCGTGTTGACATCTTTCCTATAATTCGGTGACCAGAACTGTACACAATACTCCAAATTCGGCCTTACCAATGCTTTGGACAATTTTAACATTACATCCCAACTCCTATACGCAATGATCTGATTTATAAAGGCCAACATATCAAAAGCTTTCTTCACCACCCTATCCACATGAGATTCCACCTTCAGGGAACTATGCACCATCATTCCTAGATCACTCTGTTCTATCGCTTTCTTCAATGCCCTACCATTTACCATGTATGTCCTATTTGGATTATTCCTAACAAAATGTAGAACCTCACACTTATCAACATTAAACTCCATCTGCCATCGCTCAGCCCACTCTTCTAACTGGCCTAAATCTCTCTGCAAACTTTGAAAACCTACTTCATTATCCACAACACCACCTACCTTAGTATCATCTGCATACTTACTAATCCAATTTACCACCCCATCATCCAGATCATTAATGTATATGACAAACAACACTGGACCCAGTACAGATCCCTGAGGTACAGCACTAGTCACCAGTCTCCAACCTGACAAACAGCTATCCACCTCTACTCTCTGGAATCTTCCATCCAGCCACTGTTGAACCCATTTTACTACTTCAATATTAATACCTAGCGATTGAACCTTCCTAACTAACCTTACGTGTGGAACCTTGTCAAAGGCCTTACTGAAGTCCATATAGACAACATCCACTGCTTTACCCTCGTCAACTTTCCTCGTAACCTCTTCAAAAAATTCAATAAGATTTGTCAAACATAACCTTCCACACACAAATCCATGTTGACTGTTCCTAATCAGACTCTGTCTATCCAGATAAATATATATACCATCTCTAAGAATACTTTCCATTAATTTACCCACCACTGACGTCAAACTGACAGGCCTATAATTGCTAGATTTACTCTTAGAACCCTTTTTGAACAATGGAATCACATGAGCAATATGCCAATCCTCCGGCACCATCCCCGTTTCTAATGACATTTGAAATATTTCTGTCAGAGCCCCTGCTATTTCTACACTAACCTCCCTTAAGATCCTAGGGAATATCCTGTCAGGACCCAGAGATTTATCCACTTTTATATTCCTTAAAAGCACCAGTACTTCCTCCTCTTTAATCGTCATAGTTTCCATAACTTCCCTACTTGTTTCCCTTACCTTACACAATTCAATATCCTTCTCCTTAGTGAATACCGAAGAAAAGAAAATGTTCAAAATCTCCCCCATCTCTTTCGGCTCCATACATAGCTGTCCACTCTGATTCTCTAAGGCATAGGTGTCAAACTCAAGGCCCGCGAGATCATTTTAGATAGATCTATTATTTTAATTATTAATGGCCCGGCGATATGAAGCCTATGATTGTAAGTTAATTCCAATCATAAAAATAATGCTTGCTCAGCAGTCTTTCATAAGAAACGGAATTTGTGAAGTGAAACACTTTGTAGTTATAGCAGAGACTGAGACACATGAGAACAGGCTGAAAAAATGGAGGCAATGAAAGCTGCGTTCGCATGCGCCTGACTGATCCGGCCCGCATGGAGCTGCATTTTGCCCAATCCGGCCCGTGACCTAAAATGAGTTTGACACCCCTGCTCTAAGGGACCAATTTTATCCCTCACTATCCTTTTGCTATGAAAATAACTGTAGAAACCCTTTGGATTTACTTTCACCTTACTTGCTAATGCAACCTCGTATCTTCTTTTAGCTTTTCTAATTTCTTTCTTAAGATTCTTCTTACATTCTTTATATTCCTCAAGCACCTCATTTACTCCATGCTGCCTATATTTATTGTAGATATCTCTCTTTTTCCTAACCAAGTTTCCAATATCCCTTGAAAACCAATGCTCTCTCAAACTTTTAACCTTTCCTTTCAACCTAACGGGAACATAAAGATTCTGTACCCTTTAAATGACCGCCATTTCTCTGTTACATCCTTCCCATAAAACAACTTGTCCCAATCCACTCCTTCTAAATCCTTTGGCATTGCCTCAAAGTTAGCTTTTCTCCAATCAAAAATCTCAACCCTGGGTCCAGTCCTCCCTTCTCCATAATTATATTGAAACTAATGGCATTGTGATCACCAGACCCGAAGTGCTCCCCAACACATATCTCTGTCACCTGACCTATTTCATTCCCTACCAGAAGATTCAACACTGCTCCTTCTCTAGTTGGTACCTCTATGTATTGCTGCAAAAAACTATCTTGCACACATTTTACAAACTCCAAACCATCCATCCCTTTTACAGTATGGGCTTCCCAGTCTATGTGTGGAAAATTAAAATCTCCCACAATCACAACCCTGTGCTTTCTACAGATATCTGCTATCTGCTTGCAAATTTGCTCCTCTAATTCTTGCTCCCTATTAGGTAGTCTATAATACACCCCTATAAGTGTTACTACACCTTTTCTATGTCTTAATTCCACCCAAACAGTCTCCCTAGACGGGCCCTCTAATTTATCCTGCCAGAGCACCGCTGTAATATTTTCTCTGACAATCAACACAACACCTCCCCCTCCAATTCTATCACACCTGAAGCAACAAAATCCAGGAATATTTAGTTGCCAATCACATCCCTCCTGCAACCATGTTTCACTAATAGCTACAACATCATAATTCCAGGTATCAATCCATGCTTTAAGCTCATCCACCTTTCTTACAATGCTCCTAGCATTAAAATAAATGCATTTAAGAAATTCTCCACCTAAATTTGATAAGATATTTTATTACACCCTCTCAGAAATCCCATGATGATAGTAATTTCCCTGTTTGCTGGAGAAATTGTGGAAATCAAATGCAAATCATTATCATATTTTTTGGGACTGCCCTGTTATCAAAAACTATTGGAGGGGGATACACAATGCCCTACAAGACATCTTTAAATGTGAAATACCCTTGGAGAGTAAGACCATATATTTTGGATATATACCTCAAGAATGGTTGAAAAGAGATAAATATTTAATGACTATACTGTTGGTGGCTGGTAAAAAGATTCTTACTAGGAAATGGTTATCACAGGAGAGCCCAACTTTAAATACATGGATGGAAATTACAACGGACATTTACAAAATGGAGAAGATAACAGCATCTGTTAATCATAAGCTGGAACAATTTGATTCATACTGGGAAAAATGGTTTAACTACATAATGCCTCATAGGCATGATTTTATTCTCACAAACCAATGAATCTGTTGTAAAAAGAAAAGATCACTCCCTACTTGTACATAGTTCTTTCCTTTTGCTTGTTTTTTCTTTCCACTCTTTTCTATAAGTGTGTACCCCAGATAAATACTTTGTGGAGATTTTGTGATATATATGATTATATGATATATATGTACAATGTCTGAAATACATCTTACGGAAATGTTTGTTTGATGAACTTCAATAAAAAAATAAATTACAAAAGAAAAAATAAATTCTCTACCTCTTCCTCTCTGTTTATCTCTAACAGTACAAAGAACTTTACTGTCTTCTTTTTCTTCCTTCTCCCATACATCTGTTCCTACACTCTGGTTCCCCTCACCCCTCATATCTAGTTTAAATCCACTGGAGCCTCTCTAGCAAACCTACCTGCAAGAATATTTGTCCCCCTCCAGTTCAGATGTACTGTCCCACTGGAACAGGTCCCACCTTCCCAATTATCTATAAAACTGTCCAATTATCTATAAATCTGAAGCCCTCCCTCCTGCACCATGTCTTCAGCCACGTGTTGATCTGCATTATCTTACTATTTCTAAACCCACCTGCACATGGCACTGGTAGCAATCCTGAGATTGCTATCCTGGAGGTCCTATCCTTTAACTTGGCACCTAGCTCCCTAAACTCACCTTTCAGGACCTCCTCACTCTTCCTACCCACGTCATTGGTCCCAACATGGACCATGACACCTGGCTGCTCACCCTCCCTCTTGAAAATACTGGTGCATCCTGGTGAGACCTGGTGTATCGTTCAGTATTTGTATAGGAAATGGTTACAATAACAACACTATCTAGAAATAATGTTATTTTAATTGTCTTTTTAAGAGACTAATATTAATAATTTTTGAACAGGTTTTCTAAAATTATTTATTGTAATATATCTCAGGGAAAACATTTATTAATTGAAATACAATGAATACCCATAAATAAGCAACAGGACTCATTCTTTTCCCTTAAAATTATTGTTACAAATTTCATTGATCAGTGACAATGTCTACTCAAAATTGCTATGCTATGTGAGAGGTTTTTTTTTTGGAATATTATCACCAATTTGGGCATATGGTCTCAATTTCACCACCCTGACACTAGGCCAATAATCTTATAACAGTGGGGCAAGAGCTGTCTTTGAGCCCTCGTGGTCTGCGCTTTCAGTCTCTTCTTTTTGCTTGGAGAAGGAAGAATATTCAGGATGGGAAGATATCTGGTTATGTTGATTGTTTTATTGAGTCAGCAAGAGTGTAGACAGAAACTAAGTAGAAATAAGGCTTATAACCAGGAGCCAGTGTGTATCAACAGCTATATGGAAGATAGATGAGTAGGATTTGGTGTTAGTTTAGACATGGGTCCAGAATTTTCTGTAACCTCAGCTTTACAGAGAATGAAAGGAAGATGTAACCAAAAAAAGTTATCAAGAGAAATGACTCTTGATGGTTAAGAATTGCTTAAAGATATTGAGATTTTTCCTAGACAGGTTTTCAAGAGGATAAGAAGTTAATTCAAAAGGATGGGGTTAGGATATGGATAACCCAGAATGAGCGAGACAGGCTGAGTAACCTGGCCCTCTTCCTTATACTGGTGTGCTTTCCTCTTCAACCCCAAGTTGTGGTACCATCAATCGTAGCTGAGATCAGCCAATTAGGCAGAGACTAGGAACTCCGACTAACTCTGAGCCTCAGGGAAGCTTTCAAAGAACATTTTGTTTATGCTCTTGTGTGGAACTTTGCATTCTTCAGGGGTAGGTCCTATGATTGCATGTCCTCAGATGTCTTTCTGAAGCAACATATAATGTTTGTGAAATACTAGCAGCCTCTAAAGTTGGCTGAAAGTTTCTACTTTGAAAGAAACCACAGATTGAGTAGTCGCAAGGTATTAATAGAAATCTGACAATGGAATATTTCCCAAGAGTTGTCCTTCTTGATAAATTCCAGTTACATCACTCTTTCATTCTCTATATAAAGTTGAGATAGTACAAAATTCTGGACCTCTATCCAAACAAACACCAAATTCTGTTATTCCATCTCCAGTGAGATTATTCAGCATTATCTTGATTTTTAAGAGCTCCTGCTTTCAGATTCCTTTTTCCTCACAATTTCCTCCAGCCTTACAACCCTCTGAGTTACCTGGACTTCTCCAAATATGACTTCTTGGTCATCGCTGAATTTAATTGCTTCATCACTAGAAGCTATCAAGGGTTAGAATTGCATTTCTGTCTCTTGTTCTTTGATAACGATGCTTTTTTTAAAAAACCAATTTCAATCCGAGCTTCACCCTAATATCTCTTCATGTGACTTGGTGTTCAGTTCAAAGGTCGTCCATCCATGTACCTATATAAGCTTCTTTTAAATGTTGCAACCAAACCTGCATCCACCACTTCTGCTGGTAGCTTATTCCGCACTTATACCATCCTCTGAATGAAGAAGTTCACCCCCAACTTCCTCTTAAACATTTCACCTTTCACTCTTAACCTATGATCTCTGGTTGTTGTCTCATCCAACCTCAGTGGATAAAGCCCGCTGGCATTTACCCTATCTATACCACTCATAATTTTGTATACTTCTATCAAATCCCTCATTGTTCAAGGCTGCAAGGGGGAAAATCCTAACCCTAATCCTAATTTTTCCCTATAGTTATCAGTGCTGCAGATAACGAAAGTTGTGATCACCAACTAGGTGTGAGGAAGTGACATAAAGGAGCAGAGTGAAGTGACTTGGAGAAGCCTGAGCTGTTGACATCAGCATCTGAGGGAGTGACGGTGGAGTGATTCATGTCAAAGACATGCAAGAAGACAGAAATGTAGATGTACAAAATAATCTGCATCATTTATAGAATTGGAGGTGGTTACAAGGAAGGGATGAAGTAATTGAGGGATTTGAAATTAATGCCAAGAAGTTTAAAATTTGTGTATTGCAAGGCTGGAAGCTAACATAGGTGATTAAGCATATCCCTCAATGGGGAAGCGACTTTGACCCAAACTGGGAATAGGAAACAGATTTTGGATGAGACCAGGAATGGAAACAGCTACAGAAAGTAGTAGATACTGCCCAGTCCATCATAGACAAAGCCCTCTCCACCAGTGAGTGTATTTACATGGAGTGTTGCTAGAATCCATCATCAAAGAACCACACCATCCTCTTGGTACTGCATTGGCCAAGAAGTATAGGAGCATTCGGTATCACACCAACAGGTTCAGGAACTGTTAGTACCCTTTAATCACCAGATTCCTGAACCAGCATATTTCACTCACCAATACTATGAATTGATTCTACAATGACCAACTCACTTTTAAGAACTCTTTATATTTTATGTTCTCAGTATTTTTTTTAACAGTTTGTCTTCTTTTGCACATTGGTTGTTTGTTTGTCTTTATTTATGTATGTTTTTTCATAAAATCTATTGTATTTGATTTTTCCTTCAAATGCCTGCAAAAAATGAATACCCAGCTAGTATATGGCAACATATATGTAATTTGATAATAAACTTGCTTTGAACTTTGAAGTTCATCTGTATAAACTGGTGGCTAAGCTGGTTCTTTGCTTTATCTGACAAATTCCTAAACACCTTTGTCCCAGAAAAGTCCCGAAATGTCTCACCAACATACCAAAACCCTTACCATCCTTATCTTAACAAAATATTTAATACATTTGTGTGGCTAAAATCTTTACTATCCTAACCTACAACACCCTTAAGAAACTTGTTCAACATCAACAATAAGTATACCATTTTGGATACTGTTGGTGGGGACGACCTACCAGGGACAAGTTGCAGTGCTTGCGTCCCTGCACCGAGACTGGACCCTCAGCTCAGAAGGGAAGGAGGGAAAATAGGAGAGCAGTAGTGATAGGGGATTTGATAGTTAGGGGGACAGATAGCAGGTTCTGTGGAAGAGATCAAGAATCTCAGATGATCTGTTGCCTCCCTGGTGCCAGGGTCCACGATATCTCGGATACACCAGGTCTCACCAGGATGCACCAGTATTCTCAAGAGGGAGGGTGAGCAGCTAAATGTCGTGGTCCATGTAGGGACCAATGACGTGGGTAGGAAGAGTGAGGAGGTCCTGAAAGGTGAGTTTAGGGAGCTATGTGCCAAGTTAAAGGACAGGACCTCCAGGATAGCAATCTCAGGATTGCTACCAGTGTCATATGCAGGTGGGTTTAGAAATAGTAAGATAGTTCCGATCAACACCATCACACCGAACACGAGGGCTCCCTAGGGCTGCATGCTCAGTCCACTGCTGTTCATTCTGCTGACCCACGACTGTGCTGCAACACACACCTCGGACCATATCATCAAATTCACCAATGACACGACCGTGGTAGATGTCATCAGCAAGAACGACAAGTCAGCTTACAGAGAGGAGGTGCAGCGGCTAAAGGACTGGTGCAGAGCCAACAACCTGTCTCTTAATGTGAACAAAACAAAAGAGATGGTTGTTGACTTCAGGAGGGCACAGAGTGACCACTCCACACTGAACATCGACGGTTGCTCGGTAGAGATCATTAAGAGCACCAAATTTCTTGGTGTTCACCTGGCAGAGAATCTCACCTGGTCTGTCAACACCAGCTCCATAGCAAAGAAACGTCTCTACTTTCTGAGAAGGCTGAGGAAAGTTCATTTCCCACCCCCCATCCTCATCACATTTTACAGAGGTTGTATTGAGAGCATCCTGAGCAACTGCATCACTGCCTGGTTCAGAAATTGCACCATCTCGGATCATAAGACACTGCAGCGGATAGTGAGGTCAGCTAAGAAGATCATCGGGGTCTCTCTTCCCGCCATCACGGACATTTACACTACACGCTGCATCCGCAAGGGAAACAGCATTATGAAGGACCCCATGCAACCCTCATACAATCTCTTCTCCTTCCTGCCGTCTGGGAAAAGGCTCCGAAGCATTCAGGCTCTTATGACCAGACTATGTAACAGTTTCTTCCCCCAAGCTATCAGACTCCTCAATACCCGTAGCCTGGTCTGACACCTTGCCCTATTGTCCTGTTTATTATATATTGTAATGCCTGCACTGTTTTTGTGCACTTTATGCAGTCCAGTGTAGGTCTGTAAACTAGTGTAGCTTTCTCTGTGTTTTTTTTTTGTGTAGTTCAGTCTAGTTTTTGTACTGTGTCATGTAACACCATGGTCCTGAAAAACTTCTCATTTTTACTATGAACTGTACCAGCAGTTATGGTCGGAATGACAATAAAAATGATTTGACTTGACTTGACTTGACTTGATCAACACATGGCTAAAGATATGGTGCAGGAGACAGGGCTTCAGATTTATAGATAATTGGGCAGTTTTCCAGGGAAGGTGGGATCTGTTCTGGCGGGACAGTTTACATCTGAACTGGAGGGGGACAAATATTCTTGCAGGTAGGTTTGCCAGAGAGGCTCCAGTGGATTTAAACTAGATATGAGGGGTGAGGGGAACCAGAGTGTAGGAACAGATGTATGGGAGAAGGAAGAAAAAGAAGACAGTAAAGTTCTTTGTACTGTTAGAGATAAACAGAGAGGAAGAGGTGGAGAATTTCTTAAATGCATTTATTTTAATGCCAGGAGCATTGTAAGAAAGGTGGATGAGCTTAGAGCATAGATTGATACCTGGAAATATGATGTTGTAGCTATTAGTGAAACAGGGTTGCAGGAGGGGTGTGATTGGCAACTAAATATTCCTGGATTTTGTTGCTTCAGGTGTGACAGAATCGGAGGGACAAGAGGGGGAGGTGTTGCGTTGCTTGTCAAGAGAAAATATTACAGCGGTGCTCTGGCAGGATAGATTAGAGGGTTCATCTAGGGAGTCTATTTGGATGGAATTGAGGAATGGGAAAGGTGTAGTAACACTTATAGGGGTGTATCATAGACCACCTAATGGGGAGCGAAAATTGGAGGAGCAAATTTGCAAGGAGATAACAAATGTTTGTAGTAGGCACAGGATTGTGGTTGTGGGAGATTTTAATTTTCCACATATAGACTGGGAAGCCCATACTGTAAAAGGGATGGATGGTTTGGAGTTTGTAAAATGTGTGCAAGATAGTTTTTTGCAGCAATACATAGAGGTACCAACTAGAAAAGGAGCAGTGTTGGATCTTCTGGTAGGGAATGAAATAGGTCAGGTGACAGAAATATGTTTTGGGAGCACTTCGGGTCTGGTGATCACAATGCCATTAGTTTCAATATAATTATGGAGAAGGATAGGACTGGACCCAGGGTTGAGATTTTTGATTAGAGAAAGGCTAACTTTGAGGCAATGCAAAAGGATTTAGAAGGAGTGGATTGGGACAATTTGTTTTATGGGAAGGATGTAATAGAGAAATGGCGGTCATTTAAAGGTGAAATTTTGAGGGTACAGAATCTTTATGTTCCTGTTAGGTTGAAAGGAAAGGTTAAAAGTTTGAGAGAGCCATGGTTTTCAAGGGATGTTGGAAACTTGGTTAGGAAAAAGAGAGATATTTTGGCGACCCACTTTCTGCGCAGGTGAACCGGCTCACAAGTAGCCAGCGCGCAGGGAGAGACTTTGGTAATTCACCTTTGACATCATTTCCGCCCGGAGAGGGCGGGCGCTAGGGATTAAATGCCAGCGCCGCGAAGTTTGAATAAACTAGTCTCGAAACGACTTACCGACTGCGTGTTGTTGTCTCTAGCTCTGTATGTAGTACATCGCTACATTGGTAACCCCGACGGTCCAAACGGGATTTGGACCAAAGATGACCAACTCTTCATCTGTTCATGCAGTTTCGCTAAAACTGCCGACTTTCTGGACGCTGCGACCACGCGTGTAGTTTAGCCAAGCAGAAGCCCAGTTCCAGATTCCGCAGATATCTTCTGATTCCACGCATTACTATCACGTGGTGAGCGCCCTTGACCAGGAGATGGCTGCCCAGGTTGTGGATTTCATACAGTTGCCCCCGGAAGAAGGCAAATATGAAGCATTCAAAGCGCTGCTCATTGGGACATTTGGCCTCTTACGGTGTGAGCGGGGTGCCTGCCTGCTTCACCTGGACGGTTTGGGAGACAGGCTGCCGTCAGCATTGATGAACGAGATGCTGGCCCTGGCTGACGGACACAAGCCCTGCCTCATGTTCGAGCAGGCGTTCCTAGAGCAACTGCCCGAGGACATACATCTGTTGCTGGCCAATGCAGATTTCAGCGACCCCCGGAAGGTGGCGGCCCGGGCAGATGTGCTGTGGAAAGCCAAGAGGGAGAGTGTGGCATCCATCAGTCAGATTACCAAGCCACACGCCCAACAGCAGACCAGACCAGGCCCGGCGGGGGGTGCACACAACACAGAGGCAGGAGTGAGGAGGACAGTGAACAGTGGTGTTTCTACCACCAGCAGTGGGGCACAGAAGCTCACCGTTGTCGCTCGCCCTCCAAGGGCCAGCTACTGCTAATGACTATGGTGGCTGGCCACCAGGACAGCCTCTTGTATGTCTGGGACAAAGAGTCGGGACATCGCTTCTTGGTTGATACCGGAGCGGAAACCAGCGTCTTGCTCCCGACGGGGTACAACACCTGCAACAGGAAGCCAGGACCCACCCTGAGGGCCGCAAATGGCAGCACGATACGGACCTACGGCACCTGCACAGTGCAGCTGCAGTTCGGCGCCAGCCGGTTCACGTGGAACTTCACACTGGCCGCGGTGGCCCAACCACTCCTGGGGGCGAACTTCTTGCGAGCTCACAGCCTGCTGGTCAACTTGCAAGGGAAGGGACTGGTACATGCCGAGACTTTCCAGATGTTCTCCCTGGGTGAAGCCAAGTTGCTGGCCCCACACCTGGACTCCATCACGCTGTCGGACTACAGATTCACCAGAATCCTGGTGGACCTTCCATCGATTCTGGCACCGCAGTTCACGGCAGCGATGCCCAGACACGGGGTACAGCACCACATCCCAACCCAGGGACCACCCCTGCACGCCCGCGCACGAAGGCTCCCCCCCGGAAAAGCTCCGCCTAGCGAAGGAGGAGTTCAAGAGGATGGAGGAATTGGGGATCGTACAGAGGTCTGACAGCCCATGAGCCTCCCCCCTGCACATGGTGCCCAAAGCAGCCGGGGGTTGGAGACCATGCAGCGACTACCGCAGACTGAACGAGGCTACAACTCCAGACTGCTACCCCATGCCACACACACAGGACTTTGCAGCAAACCTGCATGGGGCAAGAATCTTTTCCAAAGTAGACCTCGTACAGGGATACCATCAAATCCCGGTGCACCCTGAAGACATCCCCAAAACAGCACTCATCACTCCGTTCGGCCTGTTCGAGTTCCTCCGAATGCCGTTCGGCCTGAAGAATGTCACACAGACGTTCCAGCGGCTAATGGATGCGGTGGGATGCGACCTGGACTTTGCATTCATCTATTTCGACGACATCCTTATAGCCAGCAGTAGTCGTCAGGAGCATCTGTCCCACCTCCGCCAGCTCTAATCCCGCCTGACTGATTTCAGCCTCACGATCAACCCGGCCAAATGCCAGTTCGGTCTCGATACCATCGACTTTCTGGGCCACAGGATTACCAAAGACGGGGCAACACCTCTGCCGGCCAAGGTAGATGCGATCCGCCTCTTTGTCCGGCCCAACACGGTCAAAGGCCTGCAGGAGTTCATTGGTATGGTGAACTTCTACCACCGTTTTCTCCCCTCAGCAGTCCGTATCATGCGCCCTTTGTACACCCTGATGTTGGGTAAAGACAAGGACATTACTTGGGACAAGGAGGCTGTGGCCACTTTCATTAAAGCCAAGGAAGCCTTGGCAGATGCCGCGATGCTGCAGCACCCCAGAACGGACGTTCCGACCACCCTCACAGTGGACGCACCCGACACAGCAGTCGGTGGGGTGCTGGAGCAACTCATCGAGGGGCGCTGGCAATCCCTGGCGTTCTTTAGCAAGCACCTACGACCACCCGAACTCAAGTACAGTGCTTTTGACCGGGAGCTGTTGGCACTGTATCTGGCAATCCGGCATTTCAGGTACTTCTTAGAAGGCAGGCCATTTACCGCGTTCACGGACCACAAACCATTGACCTTCGCGTTCATGAAGGTGTCCGATCCCTGGTCGACTCACCAGCAGCAACATCTGTCCTATATCTACACGACGGACATCCAGCATGTCTCGGGAAAGGACAACGTCGTGGCAGACGTGATCTCCAGACCAGCTATCCAGGCCCTGTCCCTGGGAGTGGACTATGCAGCACTGGCCGAGGCGCAGAAGGCAGACGGACTAGTGGAACGCTTCCACCATCACTTGAAGTCGGCTCTCATGGCCCGCCTGAAAGGACCTAACTGGGTGGATGAGCTTCTCTGGGTCCTGCTTGGAATTCGCACAGTGCCCAAAGAGGATCTGCATGCCTCGTCGGCCAAGTTGGTGTACGGTGCACCCTTGGCCGTCCCGGGAGAGTTCATACCAGCCCCAAGGAGGCAAGAAGAAGAACCCACAGCAGTCCTGGACAGACTATGCGAAAGGCTCAGCAACGTGGCCCCCATACCGACTTCACAGCACAGACGGACACCGACCCATGTACCCAAAGGCCTGCAGAACTATAAGTTTGTGTTTGTACGAAGGGGCGGACACCGGGCACCGCTACAGCAGCCGTACGAGGGGCCGTTCAAGGTGATCAACAACAACGGGTCCACGTACGTGCTGGACATTGGGGGGAGAGAGGAGGTTTTCACGGTGGACCGACTCAAACAAGCCCACTTGAATTTGGCACAGCCAGTCGAGGTTCAGGCACCGCAGCGCACTGGCAGACCTCCCAAACAGAGGCTGATCCAGACTGTAGACATTGGGGGATGTATTGCCGGTTCTGGGGGGGAGGGGTTATGTAGTGACCCACTTTCAGCGCAGGCAAACTAACTCACAAATAGCCAGCGCGATTTGAGAAACTTTGGTAATGCACCTTTGATGTCATTTCCGCCCAGAGAGGGCAGGCGCTAGGGATTAAATGCCAGTGCCGCGAAGTTTGAATAAACTAGTCCCGAAACGACTCACCGACTGCGTGTCGTTGTCTCTAGCTCTGTATGTAGTACATCGCTACAATATCTACAATAAATATAGGCAGCATGGAGGAAATGAGGTGCTCGAGGAATATAAAGAATGTAAGAAGAATCTTAAGAAAGAAATTAGAAAAGCTAAAAGAAGATATGAGGTTGCTTTGGCAAGTAAGGTGAAAATAAATCCAAAGGGTTTCTACAGTTATATTAATAGCAAAGTCCCTTAGAGAATCAGAGTGGACAGCTATGTGTGGAGCCGAAAGAGATGGGGGAGATTTTGAACAATTTCTTTTCTTCGGTATTCACTAAGGAGAAGGATATTGAATTGTGTAAGGTAAGGGAAACAAGTAGGGAAGTTATGGAAACTTATATATACAAGTAGGGAAGTTATGGAAACTTTATATTCCTTAAAAGCACCAGTACTTAAAGAGGAGGAAGTGCCGGAGGATTGGCATATTGCTCATGTGATTCCATTGTTTAAAAAGGGTTCTAAGAGTAAACCTAGCAATTATAGGCCTGTCAGTTTGATGTCAGTGGTGGGTAAATTAATGGAAAGTATTCTTAGAGATGGTATATATAATTATCTGGATAGACAGGGTCTGATTAGGAACAGTCAACATAGATTTGTGCGTGGAAGGTCATGTTTGACAAATCTTATTGAATATTTTGAAGAGGTTATGAGGAAAGTTGACGAGGGTAAAGCAGTGGATGTTATCTATATGGACTTCAGTAAGGCCTTTGACAAGGTTCCACACGTAAGGTTAGTTAGGAAGGTTCAATCGTTAGGTATTAATACTGAAGTAGTAAAATGGATTCAACAGTGGCTGGATGGGAGATGCCAGAGAGTAGTGGTGGATAACTGTTTGTCAGGTTGGAGGCCGGTGACTAGTGGTGTGCCTCAGGGATCTGTACTGGGTCCAATGTTGTTTGTCATATACATTAATGATCTGGATGATGGGGTGGTAAATTGGATTAGTAAGTATGCAGATGATACTAAGGTAGGTGGTGTTGTGGATAATGAAGTAGGTTTTCAAAGTTTGCAAAGAGATTTAGGCCAGTTAAAAGAGTGGGCTGAGCGATGGCAGATGGAGTTTAATGCTGATAAGTGTGAGGTTCTACATTTTGGTAGGACTAATCCACATAGGACATACATGGTAAATGGTAGGGCATTGAAGAATGTAGTAGAACAGTGTGATCTAGGAATAATGGTGCATAGTTCACTGAAGGTGGAATCTCATGTTGATAGGGTGGTGAAGAAAACTTAACGTCCAAGGCATCGGTAAGGCCGAATTTGGAGCATTGTGTACAGTTCTGGTCACCGAATTATAGGAAAGATGTCAACAAAATAGAGAGAATACAGAGAAGATTTACTAGAATGTTACCTGGGTTTCAGCACCTAAGTTACAGGGAAAGATTGAACAAGTTAGGTCTTTATTCTTTATTCTTTGGAGTGTAGAAGGTTGAGTGGGGACTTGATAAAGATATTTAGAAGTATGAGGGGGATAGATAGAGTTGACATGGATAGGCTTTTTTCATTGAGAGTAGGGGGTTTGAGATTCAAACAAGAGGTCACAAGTTGAGACTTAGGGGGTAGAAGTTTAAGGATAACATGAGGGGAAATTTCTTTACTCAGAGAGTGGTAGCTGTGTGGAATGAGCTTCCAGTAGAAGTGGTAGAGGCAGGTTCATTTAAAGTAAAATTGGATAGGTATATGGACAGGAAAGGAATGGAGGGTTATGGGCCGAGTGCAGGTCAGTGGGATTAGGTGAGAGTAAGTGTTTGGCACAGAATAGAAGGGCAAAAATGGCCTGTTTCCTTGCTCTAATTGTTATATGGTTATATGGTCTATGAGGGTTTGAAAACGTACCATCCAACATCATGTGTTCTCACAATTGTCTAGCAGGCACCGTTCTGACATAAGAGGTTTCCAAATTTAGGGCAGCATAGTGGTTAGCACAACACTTTACAACATCAGCAAACTGGGTTCAATTTCCACTTCTGTCTGTAAGGAGTTTGTATGTTCTCCCTGTGGGCGGGTGGGTTTCCTCCAGGTGTTCTGGTTTCCTCCCACAGTCTAAAGACATACTACTTGTAGGTTATTTGTTCATTGCAAATTGTTGCATGCTAGGGTTAAATCAGGGGATTGCTGGGTGGCACAGCTTGAAGGGCTGGAAGGACCTATTCTGTGCTTCATCTCAATAAATAATTAAATCAATCAAACCATGACACCATTTCTGAAGATTAATGTCATGTACTTTCACAACATTTTGCTCCTCAAAATTTTTGTTCTTGAGAAACACTTGTGACACTGCTTATTCATCTTGCAACAATGTATTAACATTTTCTCTTCCATTTTGGGATTTCAGAAGCAATTGAATACCAACTATCCCTACAATTTGAAATCAATCACAAATTGTGAAAGTCAAAATAATTAACACTCATTGTGACCAATAACATTTTTGACCAATGGCTTTGTGTGTGGGATTCATGCCTCATGAATGTGTTTGAGAATTTTTTTTTTGAACAGTTGACTGAGAGGATTGATGCAAGCAGGGCACGAGGCAATATCTACATGGACTTTGGCAGGACTTGACAAGTTTCCATAAAGTAGTCTGGTCCAAACGGTTCAAACACTTGGCATCTAGAATGTGCAAGATAAATAGATATAAGTGTGGCTTAGCGTAAGGAATCACTCAGTAGTAGCTAAGGGTTGTTATTCAAATTGGAGGCCTGTGAACACAGATATTGGTGCTGGGTTGCCTGTTGCTTGTGATAGGGAAGATAATGTAGGTGGAATGATTAGTAAGTTTGCAGACAAGGAATTGGTGTTACAGTGGATAATGAAGATAGTTTACAAGTTTACGAAAGGATATATATCAACTGGGTAAGTGGAAAAGGGCATGTCAAATGGAATTTAAATGAGATTGAAAGATTTTGGAAAGTTAAACCAGGGGCAGGTGCATACACCATAAACGGCAGAGCCCCAGGGAATGTTGTTGAACAGACAATCCTTGGGTTAGAAGCACATAGATCTCGGAAAGTAGCAACATATCAAGAAAGGGTTACGAGGAATGCCTTTGACATGCCTGCTTTCCTCAGCCAAGACACCGAGTATAAATAGGGATGTCATGTTCCAGTTGTGCAGAAAAAATTCACAAGAATGTTGTCTGGATTGGAGGGCTTATAAAAAGAGATTGAATAAACTAGGTCCTTGTTCCCTGGAATAAAGGTGATCAAGAGGAGACATAATAGGCATATAAGAGCCATTTAGAGGATAAGTAGCCAGGGTCTATTTTCCATAGACTGGGGTGTCTATAAGTAGAAGATTTTGTATTAAGATGAGAAGGAATTTTCACATTAAAGTAGTTGATTTTTGAGATGAGCTACCAGAGGAGGCAAGAGAGGCAGGACAGACAACATAATTTAAGAGACATTAGAACAGGCAGTTGAATGAACAGGACAGAGAAGGATATGGAACTAATGCAGGAAAGTAGGATTAGTTTAGATAGGCATGTGGACCAAAGAACCTGTTTCTATGCTCAACTCCATGACTTTATAATACCACAATGTCCTTTATCTCCTGCTCCCTACCTTCTGTGTTACGGCCAGATAGCAATCCATTCTGACATCACTCTGTATGCCTGATCAAAATCTAGACATATTGTACCTATGAAGTTGATCTTGGTGCCGTCTCTGTTACTTCTTCAAATAATTCAGTGAGGTTTGCAGGAAAACATTTCCTTTTGCTATCCAGGACGAATGCAAATTGTTCAGTTTATGTGTTCCAGAGGGTTTTAATAGTTGTAGCAGATTTTTCATCATTATCACATTTTAGGAGCTTGCCCAATGTGGTGAAGGAACTCACAAGTTCAGTCAGCCTCCTGACATTAACTTTAAATAATAGTGTCTTACTTCTGGTAGGAAGTGGTGATCCTTTGGGGTGGATATCTCAGCAAAAAGCAATCATTTGTGCCTCAGGTCATTCCTCTCAAACCTCACGACTGGCGCTGAGTGAACCTTGGTGAGATCTGCAACGAAAGACATCTGTTTTAATACTTAAGACCAAACACCTCTTAGGTCCATTGGTTAAAAAGGCAACTGAGCAGTGAGACAGCATTAAAATGCAAACATTTGGAACATCCAAGTGTTTCAACACCAGGATTGCCCACAACAACCTTAGAAATAGAACTGTAGAATTTCAAGCTCAGAGACACTTTACTTCACCTCACATCAACTGACTCTAACCTCATTCTCTTGCCTTCTTGTCTTTTACTGCATTACATAATATACATTACCAAACAATCTTCCAACTCCCTTGTTAAATTCTGGTGCAATTTATAGACTGATACCAATCTCAGTCATGGAAAGCAGCCAACATAATCAAGGACCCTCCCACCATGGTCATTCTCTCTGGCTTGTTCTGTATTGGTTGTGTCCTGTGTTGTACTGCCAAGCATACTATGTTGTCACCAGAATGTGTGGCAACACTTGCAGGCTTCCCCCAGCCTACCCTTGGGTGTGTTCACTGTTAATGCAAATGACACATTTAGAAATATAGAAAACCTACAGCACAATACAGGCCCTTCAGCCCACAAAGTTGTGCCGAACATGTCCCTACCTTAGAAATTACTAGGCTTACCTATAGCTCTCTATTTTACTCAGCTCCACGTACCTACCAAAAAGCCTCTTAAAAGACCTATTGTATCCGCCTCTACCACCATTGCCGGCAGCCCATTCTACGCACTCACCACTCTCTGAGTAAAAAACTTACCCCTGACGTCTCATCTGTACCTACTCCCCAGCACCTTAAACCTGGGTCCTTTTGTGGCAACCATTTCAGCTCTGGGAAAAAGCCTCTGACTATCCATACGATCAATGTCACTCATCATCTAGTACACCTCTATCAGGTTACCTCTCATCCTCCTTCGCTCCAAGGAGAAAAGGCCAAGTTCACTCAACATATTCTCATAAGGCATGCTCCCCAATTCAGGCAACATCCTTGTAAATCTCCTCTGCACCCTTTCTATGGGTTCCACATCCTTCCTGTAGTGAGGCGACCAGAATTGAGCACAGCACTCCAAGTGAGGTCTGACCAGGGTCCGATATAACTGCAACATTACCTCTTGGCTCCTAAATTCAATTCCACAATTGATGAATGCCAATACACCATATGCCTTCTTAACCACAGAGTCAATCTGCGCAGCTGCTTTGAGCGTCCTATGGACTCGGACCCCAAGATCCCTCTCATCCTCCACACTTACCATTAATACTATATTCTGCCATCATATTTGACCTATCAAAATGAACCACTTCACACTTATCTGGGTTGAACTCCATCTGCTACTTCTCACCCCAGCTTTACATCCTTTCAATGACCCGCTGTAACCTCTGACAGCCCTCCACACTATCCACAACACCTCAAATCTTTGTGTCATCAGCAAACTTACTGACCCATCGCTTCACTTCCTCATCCAGATCATTTATAAAAATCACGAAGAGTAAGGGTCCCAAAACAGATCCCTGAGGCTCTCCACTGGTGACCAACCTCCATGCAGAATATGACCCATCTACAACCACCCTTTGCCTTCTGTGGGCATACCAGTTCTGGATCCACAAAGCAATGTCCCCTTGGATCCTATGCCTCCTTACTTTTCAATAAGCCTTGCATGGAGCACCTTATCAAATGCCTTGCTAAAATCCACATACACTACATCTACTACTCTTCCTTCATCAATGTGTTTAGTCACATCCTCAAAAAATTCAATCAGGCTCGTAAGGCATGATCTGCCCTTTACAAAGCCATGCTGACTACTACTAATCATATTATAGCTCTCCAAATGTTCATAAATCCTGCCTCTCAGGATCTTCTCCATCAACTTACCAACCACTGAGGTAAGACTCACTGATCTATAATTTCCTGGGCTATCTCTACTCCCTTTCTTGAATAAAGGAACAACATTCACAACCCTCCAATTCTCAGGAACCTCTCCCATCCCCATTAATGATGCCAGAGGCTTAACAATCTCCTCCCTCACCTCCCATAGTAGCCTGGGGTACATTTCGTCCTGTCCCGGTGACTTATCCAATTTGATGCTTTCCAAAAGCTCCAGCACATCCTCTTTCTTAATATCTACATGCTCAAGCTTTTCAGTCTGCTGCAAGACATCACTACGATCACTATGATCCTTTTCCATAATGAATACCGAAGTATTCATTAAGTACCTCTGCTACTTCCTCCGGTTCCATACACACTGTCACATTTGATAGGTCCTATTCTTTCACGTCTTATCCTCTTGCTTTTCACATACTTGTAGAACGTCTTAGGGTTTTCCTTAATTCTGCCTGCAAAGGCCTTCTCATGGCCCCTTCTGGCTCTCCTAATTTCCTTCTTAACTCCTTCCTAGTAGCCTTATAATCTTCTAGATCTCTAACATTACCTAGCTCTCTAAACCTTTTGTAAGCTTTTCTTTTCTTCTTTACTAGATTTATTACAGCCTTTGTACACCATGGTTCCTGTACCCTACCATAACTTCCCTGTCTCATTGGAACGTACCTATACAGAGCACTACACAAATGTCCCCTGAATATTTGATAGAGTTATTTAAAATTATGAGGGGGATAGATAGAGTTGACATGGATAGGCTTTTTCCATTGAGAGTAGGGGAGATTCAAACAAGAGGACATGAGTTAAGAGTTAGGGGGTAAAAGTTTAAGGGTAACACGAGGGGGAATTTCTTTACTCAGAGAGTGGTAGCTGTGTGGAATGAGCTTCCAGTAGAAGTGGTAGAGGCAGGTTCAGTATTGTCATTTAAAGTAAAATTGGATAGGTATATGGACAGGAAAGAAATGGAGGGTTATGGGCTGAGTGCAGGTCAGTGGGACTAGGTGAGAGTAAGCGTTTGGCATGGACTAGAAGGGCCAAGATGGCCTGTTTCCGTGCTGTAATTGTTATATGGTTATATGATTACATATTTGCCACATTTCTTCCATACTTTTCCCTGAGAACATGTTTCCAATTTAAACCTCCAATTTCCTGCTTGATAGCCTCATAATTCCCCTTACTCTAATTTAACGCTTTTTCAAATTGTCTGTTCCTATCTCTCTCCAATGCTATAGTAAAGGAGATAGAATTATGGTCACTATCTCCAAAATGCTCTCCCACTGAGAGATAAGACACCTGACCAGGTTCATTTCCCAATACCAAATCAAGTACAGCCTCTCCTCTTGTTGGCTTTTCTACATACTGTGTCAAGAAACCTTCTTGAACACACCTAACAAACTCCACCCCATCTAAATCCCGCAGTCTGGGGCAATGCCAATCAATATTTAGGAAATTAAAATCTCCTATCACGAAATCTCTGTTATTATTACACCTTTGCAGGATCTGTTTCCCTATCTGCTCCTCGATATCCCTGTTACTATTAGGCGACCTTTAAAAAACACCCAGTAAAGTCACTCTGCCTTGATGTACATGTGATAAATAAATCTGACTCTGAAATCTTCTTCCCTCTTTTGTCAGACAGAAGATACAAGAGCTTAAGCACACCAATCAACAGGCTCAAGGACATCTTCTATCTCTCTGCTATCAGACTCTTGAACAGACCTCTCAAGTGCTAAAAGATGAACTATAATTTCCCCATTTACCTTGACATGGACCATACGCTGTATCTGTTCGCCTGCATTGCATTTTCTTGAACTGTAACACTATATTCTGCATTTGGTTTCCAATGTAATTATGCCTGGCAAGATCTGTCTAGATAGCAGGCAAACAAAAGCTTTTCACTGTAACTCAGTACTCATATTATAATAATCTGTAGCAATACCAACACACACCACCTTGCATCCATTGAGATCTGAGCAGAACAGGACAGGCAGGAAGTTTTGAATGCAGCACTGAATATGGCAACCAGAAAAGAAGGTAACTGAATAGCAAAAGGGCACAGTCAGAAGGAGAGTGGTTGAGAAATTTATAGTCTCAAAGGCTTAAACCAGCATTGTATGGAGAACATCTTTAATAAAGAGAATTCATTTTAAATTAAAGAGATTAAACAGCTAAATATACAGTGAAATGTGTCATTTGTCAGTGAGGATTGTGCAGGGGGGTAGCCTGCAATTGTTGCTACACTTCTGGTACCAACAAATTCTGCCCACAACTTACAAACCCAACCGTATGTCTTTGGAATGCTAGAGGAAACCAAAGCACCCGGATGAAAGATATGAGGAGAAGGTATAGGCACCTTACAATAGCGACAGGAACTGAACCCCGATTAGTGATTGCTTGCTAGCACTGTAAAGCATTTGGGCTAACCATTGTACTCCATGCCGTTCCTATGGGGGGGGGGGGGATGCTAGCAGTAGTTTAATGTATGAACCATCTGCTAATATGCTCAAGTGACCTCAAGGGACAAACCAGAGAGAAAAAACTTTGCATACATACTCCTAGCTGCCAGCATGCAACAGGCTGGTCATGCATTGTGGCCTGCAGCAGGAAAACATTTGCTTGGGCACAAGGTTATAACTTAGCCTGAACTGACCTGAACCTGAGTTCATAAGTCACTAAATGCAAATTGCATAAATTCAGCTTGGGATTTTGGAGGAAAATAGAAACTATCACAACCACAATGTGTATCTTTTCTGCCCCAAGATTCTGCTGACAGCTTCAACAGATTCCAGGACAACCTAACAGAATCCAGGATAATCTAACAGATTCCAGGACAGTCTAATGGATTCCAGAACAGCCTAACAGATTCCAGAACAGTCTAACGGATTCCAGAACAGCCTAACGGATTCCAGAATAGTCTAACAGACTGCAGGGCAGTCATGGTGCTTTGCTTTTCCTGACATGAGATTCTGCCCAGCTTCAAGGGATTAGATTCCACAACAGTCACAGTGCCTCAAGCTCATGAGAAATTTGTTAACATGGCAAGGAGGTCAGCTTCTTTGTGAATGGTGTCCCTCATGTATTAACCACAGTTCTGTTTGTGGCTGCCACACAGCCCAAATGAAAAAGCTCTGAGCTGGTACCCCCAAGATGTCCCGAAGACAATGAGGAGAAAAACTATGACCAGGCCTTTTGTTTCAAACTCAGGAATTATGCTACATTAAATATTTTGAGCACAAATTGGAAATGGCATTTACCGGTAGCTGCATTATTTCAAATGCAGAAATTTAGCATTTAAGTCATTGGGGAAATCAAGCCTCAAACAATAATTTAACAGTTTGCATTACTAAATATTATCATGTGCAATGCCACTGTGTAGCTTGGCAGCTTTGACTCCCCAGTTCTGTGGCAGCCCTTATTGAAGATTAAATTGAAATGACAGAACAGGTGCAGTGAACTCTCACTGTGAAGGAAACTGGAAACACGACTATGGCGAGCTCCAATGTTACCTGCACATGTAGTTTTCAGACACATCAACAATTAGTCAGTGGAAATACACACACAGCGGGAAGAGAGTTTGACAAATATTCCTTATTTAAAATTTTTACATTTTATATACGTTTCTGTTGGCTTCTTTTAGGCCTGAGCTTCAAACTGGACATCCTTCCATGAGACAGACAGTTCACAACCCCAAAGTGCAGAGATCAGTATTTATCGACAAGCTGCCAAGCACCCAAATGAGTCCAGCAGATGGGGCCTCTGGCAGAGTCCAGAATGTTTGTTTATTATCGATGTGTGGTAGAGCTCGCATGAGTGGCTGCTGCATGCGCTTGTGACATCCAATGCATGGTTGCCCCAGGTGATTAAAGGAAAAACCCTTGGATATGGTGCTCAGCTGCGTCCTCAAACTCAGCACACCATGGAAACAGCCATCCCGCTATGGACTGTCTATACTTCCTGCTGCCTCAATAAAGCAACCAGCATCATCAAATACCCCACTTACCCTGGACATTCTCTCCTCTCCCTTCTCTCATCAGGCAGGGATACAAAAGCCTGAAAGCCTAGACCACCAGGCTCAAGGACAGCTTCTATCCTGCTGATGTATTACTATTGAACAATAAAATGGACTCTTCATAATCTACCTCACCATGGCATTGCATCTTATTGTCTACCTGCACTGTATTTTCTCTGCAACTGTAACACTTTATTCTGCATTCTTTTATTGCTTTCTCTTGTTCTACCTCAATATACTGTAGTAATTACATAATCTGTATGGATAGCATGCAAATTAAAGTTCTTCTCTGCACATGTGACAAAAATAAACCAATTTACTTTTTTTATTCAGGTGAGCTGGGGGTCTCATCGCCTTCTGGTTGCCTTTCAAATGAGGCGTACAGCTGATAAATGTCACCAAGGTTTACCAGGTCAAGTAGCTGGAAAGAAAGATAAGCTTTACTCTTATTTAAATGACATAAATATTCACCCCCTAATCTTCCACAAATTAGCATTGTAATCATGACAAAGTGATCTCTTCTATAATGTTGATTAAGGCAGATTTACTGCCAGGGCTAAGGACCATCCATACTGATCTTCTTTAAAATACAGTCATGGTAATTCTGAAAAGGTAGATCTCTTAGAAGTGAGGTCAGCAACAAAGGAACATGGACTTATTAACCATGAGAAGGAAAGATTTAAAAGAAAAAAAATGTACAACAAAAGAGGATGTGAGTCTGGAAACCACTGAAAGGGTGGCAGAAACAGAAACCCTCAACACAAATGGTACTTGAATAAGCATTTAAAGAATTGTAATGATGGCAATGTGGGCTGGTAGCTGGAAGCGAAGAGATATGGGCAGGCTAAGTGAATGGGCAAGAACAAGGCATGAAGAATAAAATTGAATAATCAGAGGTCATCTACTGGTCGAAGAAATATTAACCATATAACCATATAACAATCACAGCATGGAAACAGGCCATCTTGGCCCTCCTAGTCCGTGCCGAACCCTTAATCTCACCTAGTCCCACCTACCCGCACTCAGCCCATAACCCTCAACTCCTTTCCTGTCCATATACCTATCCAATTTTACCTTAAATGACACAACTGAACTGGCCTCTACTACTTCTACAGGAAGCTCATTCCACACAGCTATCACTCTTTGAGTAAAGAAATACCCCCTCGTGTTTCCCTTAAACTTCTGCCCCCTAACTCTCAAATCATGTCCTCTAGTTTGAATCTCCCCTACTCTCAATGGAAACAGCCTGTTCACGTCAACTCTATCTATCCCTCTCAAAATTTTAAATACCTCGATCAAATCCCCCCTCAACCTTCTACGCTCCAATGAATAGAGACCTAACTTGTTCAACCTTTCTCTGTAACTTAATTGCTTAAACCCAGGTAACATCCTCGTAAATCGTCTCTGCACTCTCTCTAATTTATTGATATCTTTCCTATAATTCGGTGACCAGAACTGCACACAATATTCCAAATTTGGCCTTACCAATGCCTTGTACAACTTTAGCATTACATCCCAACTTCTGTACTCAATGCTTTGATTTATAAAGGCCAGCGTTCCAAAAGCCCTCTTCACCACCCTATCTACATGAAACTCCACTTTCAGGGAACTATGCACAGTTATTCCTAGATCAATCTGTTCCTCTGCATTCCTCAATGCCCTACCATTTACTCTGTATGTTCTATTTGGATTATTCCTGCCAAAATGTAGAACCTCACACTTCTCAGCATTAAACTCCATCTGCCAACGTTCAGCCCATTCTTCTAACCGGCATAAATCTCCCTGCAAGCTTTGAAAATCCACCTCATTATCCACAACACCTCCTACCTTAGTATCATCGGCATACTTACTAATCCAATTTACCACCCCATCATCCAGATCATTTATGTATATTACAAACAACATTGGGCCCAAAACAGATCCCTGAGGCACCCATCCCGATAAACAATTATCCACCACTACACTCTGGCATCTCCCACCTAGCCACTGTTGAATCCATTTTATTACTCCAGCTTTAATACCTAATGACTGAACCTTCTTAACTAACCTTCCATGTGGAACTTTGTCAAAGGCTTTGCTGAAGTCCATATAGACTACATCCACTGCCTTACCCTCGTCAACATTCCTCGTAACTTCTTCAAAAAATTCAATAAGGTTTGTCAAACATGAACTTCCACACACAAATCCATGCTGGCTACTTCTAATCAGATCCCGTCTATCCAGATAATTATAAATACTATCTCTAAGAATACTTTCCATTAATTTACCCACCACTGATGTCAAACTGACAGGTCTATAATTGCTCGGCTTCCTTCTAGAACCCTTTTTAAACAATGGAACCACATGAGCAATACGCCAATCCTCCGGCACAATCCCCGTTTCTAATGACATATTAAAGATCGTCAGAGCTCCTGCTATTTCTACACAAACTTCCCTCAAGGTCCTGGGGAATATCCTGTCAGGACCTGGAGATTTATCCACTTTTAAATTTCTTAAAAGCGCCAGTACCTCCACCTCTTTAATTGTCATAGGTTCCATAACTTCCTTACTTGTTTCCCACACCTTAGACAATTCAATATCCTTCTCCTTAGTGAATACCGAAGAGAAGAAATCATTCAAAATCTCTCCCATCTCCTTCGGTTCCACACATAGCTGACCACTCTGATTCTCTAAGGGGCCAATTTTATCCCTCACTATCCTCTTGCTTTTAATATAACTGTAGAAACCTTTCGGATTTACTTTCACCTTATTTGCCAAACCAACCTCGTATCTTCTTTTAGCTTTTCTAATCTCTTTCTTTAGATTCCTTTTACATTCTTTATATTCCTTGAGCAATTCCTTTACTCCATGCTGCCTATATCTATTGTAGACATCCCTCTTTTTCTGAACCAAATTTCTAATATCCCTTGAAAACCATGGTGCTCTCAAACCTTTAACCTTTCCTTTCACCCTAACAGGAACATAAAGATACTGTACCCTCATAATTTCACCTTTAAATGACCTCCATTTCTCTATTACATCCTTCCCATAAAACAACTTGACCCAATCCACTCTCTCTAAATCCCTTCGCATCCCCTCAAAGTTAGCCTTTCTCCAATCAAAAATCTCAACTCTAGGTCCAGTCCTGTCCTTCTCCATAATTATATTGAAGCTAATGCTATTGTGATCACTGGACCCGAAGTGCTCCCCAACACATACATCTGTCAGCTGACCTATCGCATTCCCTAACAGGAGATCCAACACTGCCCCATCTCTAGTCGGTACTTCTATGTATTGTTGCAAAAAACTATCCTGCACACATTTCACAAACTCTAAACCATCCAGCCCTTTTACAGAATGAGCTTAAGATGAACTATTAAGGTGAACTATTTTTAAATACTGAGAGATTGTATGTGAATCAAAGAGTTATTTTGTAATTCAATGCATACTGTCAATATGTTGATCTGATTCCAAATGGATTTGAGCATAAGCGGAGAGCTGTTTTCATTAAATTTCATAAAGCCCTGGTGAGACAACATTTGGAATATCACATACAGGGCTTGTCTCCTACCTGTAGAATAATATACTATACTTGTGACAGAGGGAGTGTGAGTGAAGTAAAGGTTCACCCGACTGACCTCTGGGATGCCATACAAAGAAAAAGTAGCAGAGTGAGTCTATACTCTCAAATTTAAAATAATAAGAGACAATCTTCTGAAAATGTACAAGATTTTTTAAATCCTTGACAGATTCAGAATTGACATTTCCCCTGCTGTTGAAAATCATTAAATAATAGGATGGGAATTCAGGAAGGATTAAAAGAAATTAATCTGCCAGAATGGTGGAGACACGGTTGCTGAATACGTTCAAAACAGAGATTGATAAGATTTTCAGCTATAAAGAGAACCAATGGATAAGGAGTTTGCCCAAGAAAATAGCACTGAAAAAATAAAGTCATGATCTGATTCACAAATGTACAAAGTGAGAACTCTGGTTGACTCTCCTGTCTACAAGACAGCAAGGAATATCAAGCCTATCATGTTCTAGAATTATCACTGTTATTGGCAGGAAGTAACTTTAACAAAGCAATAGCCTTATCTGAAAACCACCACAAAGATACAATGAATTACCTGGAGCTCACAGCACTGCAACAAACCATTAGTTTGATAAGCACATTTCAAATTTGATGGTGTCCAGTAGCATCTTCCATCCTACATAATTTCACCATATCAACATTTCTTTCAAATGAAAGTAGTTTCTTGTAATTTGATCGGTGATCTTCAACTCAGCTACACCCAACCTTCACATCTTCTCCATAAACAAGAATAATGCTTAAGTCAGGAATCGAGAATCACTGTCACTCCTGGAAAGGCACAACCCAGACCATCACCAAAAAGCCCTCCCTACCGGTGAGCACATGTACAAGGACTACTGCTATAAGAAAGCAGCATCCATCATCAAGGACTCCCCAGCATCCAGGCCATGCTCTCTTCTCACTACTGCCATCAGATAGGTGGTACAGAAACCAGGTTCCGGAACAGTTATTACCCTTCAACCATCAGGCTCTTGAACCAATGTTGACAACTTCACTTACCTCAACACTGAACTGGTCACTGAGCACAATCTATGGACTCACTTATAAAGACTCTACAACTCACGTTACCAGTATTTATTTATTATTACTTTTTTGTATTTCACACTTGTTTTCTTTTGCACTTTGGCTATTACACATAGTCAGCCTTTGTGTGTACTTTATCTTTAATTCTGTTGTCTTTCTTTGTGGTATTGTAAGTGCCCACAAGGAATGAATCTCAGGGTAATATATGGTGACATGTATGTACTTTGATAATAAATTTACTTTGAACTTTGATTTAGCTCATCAAGTGTATGCCAATTTCAAGTCAAACAATCCCATTAGCTCCATTTAGCAAATTATTTTTTCCTTAAGGGCCAATCCAATTCTTTTATCGAGGCCCTATTTGATTCAGATTTACACTGGCAGTAAATTTCAAATTAAACTAGGAGATAAGAGTTACAGACGCTGGAATCTGTAGCAACAACCAATTTGCTGGAGGAATTCAGCAGGTTGAACAGCATCCATGGGATGGGGTGGGGGTTACGTAAAGAAACTGTTGACATTTAACTTTCCATCAGAACTGGGAAGTATGAAATGGCTTTGATGCAATTTTTCCATCTTTGCTCTTTCACTTCTCAAGGTGAGGTTTTCTGCTTTTATGCTTATAAAATGCGTTTGTTGTTCCAGAAATGTGGCTTCCCATCTGCCAAAGTTGATGGAACCTGCTCACACATTTTTCAAGATTTCCACATACCTGCTTTCACCCACATTTCACTGTCTGCAGACAGAACAGAGACCGTTGGTCCTTCTATTTCACTCCACCAGCTTCCTCATCCAACAATATCATCTTTTTACTTGCTCCCAAGGTGATCCCATCACCAGCATTATCTTCCCCTCTCATTCTAATTCTGCATGTTTGTAGGGACCACCTCTTTCATGACTTCCTGGTCTGTTCGTACCCTTCAGTCCACCTTGGCACTTTCCCCTGCAACCATAGCAGATGTAACGCTGGTCTCATCAATTCCTCCCTTTCCACCATCCAGGGACTAAAGCAGCACTTCCAAGTGAAGCAGAGATCCACCTCCTGATGTGGCCTCCTCTTCATTGGAGAAACTAAGTGAAGACTAGATGACCATTTCACAAAGTTCCTGCGCTCTACCCACAATGGCCAACTTTAGCTTCTATTTGCATACCTCTCGTTCGCATACCCACTCCAACCCCTTGACCCCTTACCCCCTGCATTGCTAAGGAAAAGCCAAGTGAAAATTGGAAGAACACCTCATATTTCTCTTGGGTAATCTACAATCCAATGGTTCCCCCTATCTCACTTGGGTATGAACTTCGAATTTTCCAATTTCAGGTAACCTCACTCCTGATGTTCTCCTCTCACACACATTCACCCATCTACCTAGATTTCTTCTCACCTTGTTCACCTCTCCTATTCCCTCCTCCTACCTGGTGCTAACAGTTCATCATCTGCTCCCCATCTGGTTCTACCTATTACCCCCATCCACAGCTCCATCTCCTTTTGCTTGCTTATATAGAAATCTTTCTTCTTCTCCCTCAGTCCTGGTGTAGCTAGGTCTCAACCTGAAATGTCAACTTGCACCTTTTGCCTCCACGGATGCTGCTTGACCTTATTCTGGATTGCAGCTTCTGCCTTCTCCTTTGTCTTCATTTCTTTCGATACATTTCCTGAGATCTACAGAGACAAGTGACGGTGGCAGGATAGAGAGCCTCACTGTTTCAAAAGCCTTGTAAACATTGAAGTCACGTTCCATTGCTCAAATATAAATGCTCTCTCCAGCCATCTCTGCCAACCTATTCAAATATTTCCTGCCACTAATTATGTTTTACACCCTGAGCCAGGTGGAACATAGTGCCAAAGACTTCAATCATTAGTTGGTTTATTTATTTGAGAGAACCTTTCTGGCCCATGTTTTAAATTAAACACAGAAGTGGCTCAGAAAGTTCAGCTCAATCGTTCCGTGTTCTGATGTGAAAGACAGGTTTTTCCAAAGTGGGATGTTCCAGGCTCAGGGGAGTCACTGAGGGAACGTCAGGGGAATGCAGTCACAGATGTCAGACTATTCAGAGCTCTTTCTTTACTTATTCCTTATGAGCACATTATTTTGGTTAATTTTTAACTTATAAAATTTTTCAGCAATAAAACCACTGTCTTCCTTGAGTAGCCCCAATTAAATTTTCAGAGATTAACCTGGTGAGATTCTCAAGAACATGTCAATATTTACGTGAGGAACCCCAGAATACTTGTAAAATTTGAGAAGATCCCAGGGAGTGTGTCAATATTTACAGGAGAGCCAGGCAGAAAAAAACTGAGAAAACATTTCTCTACAAAGCAAGGTAAAAGAGGAGACTAAATGTACTGCTGCTGGAATGGACATCTCAGAGGTTACTGGTAGTTAAGGGAGAGTGCAGGGAGTAGGGAAGAGGGAGTGCAGGGAGTGGGGAAGAGAGAGTGCAGGGAGTGGGGAAGGGAGAGTGCAGGGGCACAAACAGTGTTTAGCAGCAGAGAAGTCAAAGAGTTAGAGAGCAAGCAGAGTTGATGGTAGATCAGAAAGAGAATGTCAGCAGTGGAGACAAGTTGGGCCATGAACAAACTTGAAGGCAGTGACAAGTGTTTTGGACTATAAGACCATAATATAAAAGAGCAGAATTAAGACATTTGGTCCATTGAGTCTGCTCTGCCACTTCATCATGGCTGATCCAAATTTCCTCTCAGCCCCAATCTCCTGCTTTCTCCCTTTGTCCCTTCATGCTCTGACTAATCAAGAATCTATCAACCTCTGCCTTAAATATACATAAAGGACTTGGCCTGTCTAAAAAAACACAGTTGCCAGTGGCAAAGAATTCCACAGATTCACCACTATCTGGCTAAAGAAATTCCTCCTCATCTCTGTTCTAACATGTCACCCCTCTATTCTGAGGCTGTGTCCTCTGGTCTTAGACCCTCCTACCATGGGAAACATCCTCTCATATCCACTCTATCAGGACCTTGCACTATTTTATAGGTTTCAATGAGGTCACCTCTCATTCTTCTGAATACAGGCCCAGAGTCATCAAAAGAACTTCATAGGACAAGCCATTCAATCCTGGAATCATTTTGGTGAACCTCCTTTGAACCCCCTCCAGTCTTAGTAAATCCTTTTTAAGATAAGGGTTCCAAACCTGCTCACAACACTCCAAGTGAGGCCTCACCAGTGTTTTGTAAAGTTTATTTTTGGCATTGATCAGTCAGAAGATATAAACAACAAGAGGTGAATGAGCTTTAAGTAAATCATAGTCTTTAGTTAATTGCGAACATAACAAAAATCTGAGAAGGTCAAAGTGATTACTGGTCACAAATTTATAATACCCCAATCTTAATGTTGAGATATGATATAGATTGCTTGCAATATACCCTCAGTGGCCACATTATTACGTACTACCTGTAGCTAATAAAGTAACCACTGAGTCTGTTTTGTGGTCCGGAGCAAGCAGCGCTATCCCTGAAGAAGGCAGCTTGGTCACTCAGGGCTGCCAAATGCTGATGTTGCCTCAGGTCAATAGACAGATGACCCATGGGTCTGAGCCACCTACATGCAGAGTTGAGACTGCGACTCCCAGTGTCATCCAACACCTGTCGTTTCGCCCCTTCTTCATCACTGTAGGACTTTCCTTCCTGCCTACACAGTGTAGGTCTATAATGAAGATTGGTACGCATGGACTGATCCTACATTCCGCAATGGCACAGTGAGCTGTGACAACTGTGGTGACCGCAAGGCTGTATGTAGGGTGAGTATTGGAGTTTTCCTTCTCCTAGACAGACTACCTGGCAAGGCCAACGATTCCATCTACCTGTGGTTGGAATTGAAGTTATCCTTCTAGGCTGGCTACCAGCCAAGTCTGATGAGCCCAGCCTGCCCACCCATTTATATTACTGGACACAACATGTCGCAACATGACATAGCAGACTCAGTAAGAACAGGGACAGCACATGAAGGCATTGCTATGGGCATAATATGCATGCAAGCCAAACAGTGGTCCAGTGACAATCACAACACCTGGAAAGGAAAGACTATGGCAGTCTCTTCACCTTCCTTAAGTGAGCAGGATGTCCAGCCCAGGACTCATCTGTCAGCATGTACTTCAACAGTGGGGAATCTAATAAATGGTACAGATATTGTTAAGAGGAAGCTATATAAAAATGAAGGGAAATGGAATCAAAGAAGGTGTCCATAGGGTCAAATGGAGAAGAGTGGGAAGAGGTTGATATGGAACTACAGCATCACCTGAGGCTATGCTGAATACGGTGTCTGCTATGAGCTCACTTTGAAACCTGGCAATCATCCTTCATTGCAAAATAAGAGAATGGACCACGATTGAAATGCATGCTGAATAATATTTGTTGTATGATCTACAGATAGGAAGGCAGGACAAAATTATCTACAACTGTCATCAGTGAGACTTGCATTAAAAAAATTCAGCCTAAGGAGAAAGCTAGCAAGTTGAAGTTGCAAAGTGATAGTGCAATCAGAGTGAGTTTAATAGAGCAGCTGTTTGCATAGTTGATACAAAAGCCACTGTCTTTTGAAGTTACCTTTTTTTGTGTCAGCTTTCTACTGGTTCTGCAATTCATTACATACTTGCTGAGAGCATTCTCCTGCTTCTTCCTCTCTCTTCTCCCTTTGCAAAGAGACTGGACAAACTACTCTCAACACAGTGTGAGCTAAGCACACACTATCTTACACTCCCTGTCACTGTTTCGCACTAAATAATCAACTCTTTTCTTCTTTCTCATCCCAACATCCCAACTTCTGTACTCAATGCTCTGATTTATAAAGGCAAGCATTCCAAAAGCCTTCTTCACCACCCTATCTACATGAGACTCCACCTTCAGGGAACTATGCACTGTTATTCCTAGATCTCTCTGTTCCACTGCATTCCTCAATGCCCTACCATTTACCCTGTATGTTCTATTTGGATTATTCCTGCCAAAATGTAGAACCTCACACTTCTCAGCATTAAACTCCATCTGCCAATGTTCAGCCCATTCTTCTAATCGGCATAAATCTCCCTGCAAGCTTTGAAAACCCACATCATTATCCACAACACCTACCTTAGTGTCATCGGCATACTTACTAATCCAATTTACCACCCCATCATCCAGATCATTTATGTATATTACAAATAACATTGGGTCCAAAACAGATCCTGAGGTACCCCGCTAGTCACCGGCCTCCATCCCAATAAACAATTATCCACCACTACTCTCTGGCATCTCCCATCTAGCCACTGTTGAATCCATTTTATTACTCCAGCATTAATACCTAATGACTGAACCTTCTTAACTAACCTTCCATGTGGAACTTTGTCAAAGGCCTTGCTGAAATGCATAAAGACTACATCCACTGCCTTACCCTCGTCAACATTCCTCGTAACTTCTTCAAAAAATTCAATAAGGTTTGTCAAACATGACCTTCCACGCACAAATCCATGCTGGCTACTCCTAATCAGATCCTGTCTATCCAGATAATTATTAATACTATCTCTAAGAATACTTTCCATTAATTTACCCACCACTGATGTCAAACTGACAGGTCTATAATTGCTAGGCTTACTTCTAGGACCCTTTTTAAACAATGGAACCACATGAGCAATACGCCAATCCTCCGGCACAATCCCCGTTTCTAATGACATCTGAAAGATCTCCGTCAGAGCTCCTGCTATCTCTACACAAACTTCCCTCAAGGTCCTGGGGAATATCCTGTCAGGATCCAGAGATTTATCCACTTTTAAATTTCTTAAAAGCGCCAGTACTTCCACCGCTTTAATTGTCATAGGTTCCATAACTTCCTTACTTGTTTCCCACACCTTAGACAATTCAATATCCTTCTCCTTAGTGAATACCGAAGAGAAGAAATCATTCAAAATCTCTCCCATCTCCCTCGGCTCCACACATAACTGACCACCCTGATTCTCTAAGGGACCAATTTTATCCCTCACTATCCTCTTGCTTTTAATATAACTGTAGAAACCTTTCGGATTTACTTTCACCTTATTTGCCAAACCAACCTCGTATCTTCTTTTAGCTTTTCTAATCTCTTTCTGTGTCTCTTACTGATCTCTCCCACATTGTCCATCATTTACTATCTCACCAATCCATTCTTTCTTTCTCTCCCACACTGCTATCACTCTCTCTTGATGATCTGTTATTTCTCTCCCAAACTATCATCCACTCTCTCACGGATCCATTCTGTCTCACTCCCCAATTCTGTCTATCATTCACTCTCTCACTGATCCATTCTCTCTCTCTCCCCTATTCTGTTTATCATTCACTCTCAGACTGACCCAGTCACTCTCAGTCCCACACTCTGTCTATCATTCACTCTCGGACTGATCCATTCTTTCTCTCCCAGAATGTCTATTATTCACTCTTTCCCATTCAGTTGGCATTTCTTTGCTTGCTCTTTTCCTCAGTCTAATTCTCAAACATTATGTCTCTCTAACTTATGGAATCTCTCCCTGTCAATCACAAACAAGAGAAAATCTGCAGATACTGGAAATCCAAGCATCACACACAAAATCCTGGAGGAACTCAGCAGGCCAGGCAGCATCTATGGAAAACTGTAAACAGTCAACATTTCTGGCTGAGACCTTTCATCAGGACAGGAGGAAAAAGATAAGTCAGAATAAGAAGGTGGGGAGAAGGGAGGAAGAAGCACAAGGCAGCAGGTTTCACTGGGAGGGGTGAACTAAACTGGGAAGTCAACTGGAGAAAGCGATAAATAGGAGAGGACAGAAGGCCATGGAAGAAAGGAAAGAGGAAGGAATACCAGAGGGAGGTGGCAGGCAGGTAAGAAGGTGAGAGTGGAATGGGAATGGTGAATGAGAGCGGGGACAATTACCAGAAGTTTGAGAAGTCAAACCATCAGGTCGGAGGCTACCAAGATGGAATACAAGGTGTTGCTCCTCCAACCTGAGTGTGGCCTCATTGTGGCAGTAGAGGTGATGGACCGATATGCTGGAACGGGAATGAAAAGCAGAATTAAAATGGGTAGCCACCAGGAGTTCCTGCTTTTTTTTAAGTGGTCAGAGCATAAGTACTTAGTGAAGCAGTCTCCTAATATACATAGGGTCTTATTGATATACAGGAGCCCACACCAAGAGCACCAGATACAGTAAATGACTGCAACAAACTCACAGGTGAAGTGTTGCCTTAACTGTAAGAACTGTTTGGGCCCTAAATGATAGTTAGGGATGAGGTGCAGGAGTAGGTGTGGTACTTGTTTTGCTTTCAAGGATAAGTACCAGGAGGGAGATCAGTAGGGTGCATCCACCCACCACACTACCAGGGATAAGATTCCTTGTCACCCACCATTCCACCTCTACATTGAGCACATAATTCTCCCTATCTTCCGCCTTCTCCAGCAGTATCCTACCACCAAACACATCTTCCTTCCTGTCCACTGTCCGCCCGCAGGGATTGTTCCTTATGCAGCTCCCATCTCCGAGTTGCTTTCTTTATCTATAGCTAAAGAAATTCCTCCTAATCTCTGTTCTAAAAGGATGCCCCTCTATTTTGAGGTTGTATTCTCTGAATTTAGACTCTCTCATTATAGGAAACATCCTCTCCACATCAACTGTGTCAAGGTCTTTCAACATTTGATAGGCTTCAATGAAGTCACCCCTCATTCTTCTGAATACAGGCGCAGAGTCATCAAAAGATCTTCATAGGACAAGTCATTCAATCCTGGAATCATTTTTGTGAACCTCCTTTGAACCTCCTCCAGTTTCAGCTCATCCTTTCTTAACTAAGGGGCCCAAACTTGCTCACAATACTCCAAGTGAGTCCTCACCAGTGCTTTGAAAAGTCTCAGCATTACATCCTTGCTTTTATATTCTAGTCCTCTTGAAATGAATGCTAACATTGCATTTGCCTTCCTCACCATAGACTCAACCTGCAAATAAACCTTTAGGGAATCCTACAGAAGGATTCCCAAGTCCCTTTACACCTCACTTTTTTTGTAGTTTCTCTCTATTTAGAAAATAGTCAAATTTTCATATCTTCTACCAAAGTGCATGACCATACACTTCCCAATGCTATATTCCAACTGTTATAGGTAGGAGTTTAATATCAAAGGATATACGCTGTATTGAGAGGACAGGCAGGAAGGCATTGGCAGTTGTGTGGCTCTATTGGTAAGAGAAGGAATTACATCTTTAAAAATACATGACATAGGGTCAGAGAATGTTGAATCTGTGGGTGGACTTAAGACACAGCAAAAGTAAAAAAAAATCATTATAGGAATCATATAGGCCTCCAAATAGTAGTCAAGGTGTGGGGTTGAGTTTGCAATAGGAGCTGAATAGGGCATGTCACAATTGTTAGGGTGGACTTCAATATGCAAGGGGATTGGGGAAATTAGGTTGGTGTTGGATCACAAGAGATGGAATTTGTTGAATATCTATGAGATGGGTTTTTAGAACAGCTTGTGCTTCAGTCCACTCGGGGAAAGGCTATCTTAAATTGGGAGTTGTGTAATAATCCAGATTTTTTTTAGGGAGCTCAAGGTAAAGGATATTTTTTTCAGTTATGTAAAAAGTAAAAGGGAGGTGACAGTTGATACTGGACCACTGGAAAATGATGCTGGTGAGGTAGTAATGGGGGACAAAGAAATGGCAGATTAACTTAAGTATTTTGCATCAGTCTTCACTGTGGAAGACAATAGCAGTGTGCCAGAGGTCTGTGAGTGCTATTGGTATTACAAAGGAAATAGTGTTTGGCATACTGAAATGTCTTAAGGTGGATAAGTCTCCTGGACTAGATAGATGACATCTTAGAGTCCTGGCATACATTGCTGAAGAGATAACAGATGCATTGGTCATGACCTTTCAAGAATGCCTTGATTCTGGCATGGACCCAGAGGACTGGAAAATTGCAAATACCACTCCACTCTTCTACTGGTGTTCCTCAGGAGTTAGCATTGGGACTGCTACTTTTCACATATTGTTTGTCAGTGATTTAGATAATGGAATTGATGGCTTTGTGTCAAAGTTTCCCAGTGATAGGAAGATAGGTGGAGGGATAGGTGGTACTGAGGAAGCAATGCGATTGTAGAAGGACTTTGACTAATTGGAAGTATAGGCAAAAAGTGGCAGATGGAAGTGTTGGGAAATATGTGATGATGCATTTTGGTAAAAGGAAGAAAAGTGCAGACTATTAATTAATGGGGAGGTGTAAAGGGACTTAGAGGTCCTCGTGCAAGAGTCCCATAAGGTTAATTTGCAGGTTGAGTCTGTGGTAAAAAAAAAAGGGCAAATGCAACGTTGTATTCATTTCAAGAGGAATAGAATATAAAAACAAGTATATAATGCTGAGGCTTTATAAGGCACTGGTCAGGCTGCACTGGGAGTATTGTCAACAGCTTTGACAATATCTCAGAAAGGACGTGTTGTCATTGGAGAGAGTCCAGAGGAGGTTCACAAAGATGATTCTGGGAATGAAATGGTTAACATATGAGGAGTATTTAGCATCTTTGTTCCTGTACTCATTTGAATTCAGAAGAATGTGGGACAATCTCATTGAAACCTACTGAATGCTGAAAGGACTAGATAGGGAGAATGTGGAGAAAATGTTTCCTATGGAAGGAGTATCTAGAACTAAAGGGCACAGCCTCAAAATTGAGGGGAGACCCTTTAGAACAGAGGTAAGGAGGAATTTTTTTAGGCAGATTAGTGAATCTGTGGAATGCTCTCCCACAGACTGTGGTGGAGGTCAAGACCATGGGTATATTTAAAGCCAAAGTTGATAATTTCCTTATTGGTCAGGGCATCAAGGTTATGGGGAGAAGGTGGGTGCATTGATTAGAGTGGGATCTGGGATCATTGTGGATCTGGGAACTGTGGAGCAGACTTGATGGGCTGAATGACTTAATTCTGCTCCTATATCTTGTGTCCTTACTCCCTCCGCCTCCTGGTTTCACCTATGACCTACTGCCTTGTACTTCTTCCTCCCTCCCCCCTCCTTCTTACTCTGACTTCTCATCTTTTTTCTTCTGTCCTGATGAAGGGTGTCAGCTCGAAACAATGTCTGTTTACTCTTTTCCATTGATGCTACCTAGCCTGTTGAATTTCTCCAGCATTTAATGTGTGCTGCTTGTTGACTACTTTCTGCCTTCATTACTATTATTCCAAACACCCTCATTAGCAAATTCCAGACCTGAGAGTTGCCTCCCTCTGAGGCTGAAGAAGTTCAGTATTTCAAGTTCCTAGTGTGAACAACACCAGTGGCCTGTCCTGATCCAATCATGTTGATGTCATGGCCAGGAAAGGTGACAAATGCCTCTTCTTCCTCAAGAGGCTGAAGAAATTTGGCATTTCCTCACAACCTCTTATTGATAATTCTTGTTGATACACCACAGAAAGTGTTCTGTCTGGTTGCATAATGGCTTGGTTTGGCAATGGCTCTGAACATAACAAAAAAAACTGCAAAGTGTTAATGGACACACCTCAGCACATCACAGGGACTAGAATCCCCTTTGTGGACTAAGTCTATACTTCTCAGTGCCTCAGTAAAGCAGTAAGACCCCACCCATCTGGGACATTTTCTCTTCTCCCCTCTCAAATTTGACAAGATACAAATGCCTGAAAGCATGTACCAACAGGCTCAAGTGCAGCTTCTGTCCTACTAATATCAAACTCTTTAATTGATCTCTGATGAGGTGGATGGACTCTTGGCCTCACAATCTACCTCATTATGATCTTGCATGTTACTACTTATCTACAATGTATTTTTCTGATAGCTTTTACACTTTATTCAGCTTTGTTACTTGTTTTAGCTCAATGCACTGTGTAATGATTTGACATGTATGAACAGTGTGCAAGACAAGGTTTTCACTGTATCTTGGGACATGTGACAATAATATACCAATATAAGTACAGTACTGTCCCTTTAGCTCAGCTACATTATGACTATTAAGGTTTGGACCATAAATTTCTTCAAAATGAAGCCAGACGTGGTTTACAAAAGCTGCCACGTGGTCTCCTTTTCTCCATCTTAAGGCTGACACAACAAACAATGACCTTTCTTTTGAGAAATCTACAGCACATTAGAGCCCTTCAACCCACAATGTTGTGCCAACCATGTAACCTACTCTAGAAAATGCCTAGAATTTTCCTACCGCATATCCTTCTATTTTTCTAAGCTCCATGCACCTATCCAAGAGTCTCTTAAAGATGCTACTGTACCTGCCTGTATCACCTTCGCTGGCAGTGCATTCCACGCATCCACCACTCTCTGTGTGGAAAAAAACTTACCTCTGACATCCCCCTTGTACCTACTTCCAAGCAGATAATTAAAAACTACCTTTAACTTGGCAAAACTTCCTAAAATGTATCACATGAATAACTGTCATTCAAAATTTAATTCAAATATAGATGGAGATCTTCAATCAGGTGACCAAAGCAATTATAAGGAACATGTCAATCAAGAGCACAGAAGTTTAAGGTGAAAATTGGAGAATAGTGTGAGGAGTGGGAGGAAGACACAGTAGACAATGGTAGAGCAAGAAAAAGTTAATGAATGCACAAGAGGTGCAGAATTGGTGAATCCTGGTGGTTACAAACTAGTAAAGGCGCAGAAGTCTGGAAGTTTGCAAGGCCATCAAGGGATTAACAGCAAGGACAAAACTGGGTGACAAAGTCAAACAGCTTGATGTTCCCAACAAGTTCAATGGGACCTTTGCTGACTTAATGCATCAATTCAGTTTTCTTTTCCCCTGACGTTGAGTACCACCACCATTCATCATTTCTTGAACTCAACCTCCCTTACCCCCACCAGCCCACGCCCCCACTGGTACTTTGCAGAAGAAGAAATAACCCCTTTCACACTGCTATTCAGTTGCAGCTAAGTGAAGTCAGACTGGTTTCTATAAAATGCTCATACTTGATTATACCATCTGTCATATCTAATGTTTATTGCTTAACCAAAATGGACTAAAACAGATGATCTGACTACATTAAACAGCTGGTTGTAGAAGCTTTCTGTGCAGAATAGGTGGAGTGTTATCTATATTGCAATGGGGAGGGGGGTCAGGTTGTGTTCATCTCTGCACCCTTGGTCAGATAGAAGTCAATGAACGGAATGTGTGGGCAGCTGAAACAGAATACAGTGGATTTTGCTTTATTGGGCCATCGGTTAATCAGGGCAGCCGGATATTTGTGGCAACTCTTAAAGAGCAAGAACTTATCGTGAAAATAGCCAGGATTCCCTTTGTTTATTTGGGGCACTATGCAACTTAATTGAGACTGGAAACTGTTGGTGAACAGTTTCTAACTAGTGAATCATTGCTTTTTGAATGCAGGCACATGTAACCGATGCTATCTAAAAACTGTTCATTCAAATCATGTTGTAGTGCCTAACACATCCACTTGTGTGGCTATTAGACACTCCACCATGCTTAGAGTGAATAGTTTTTAAATAGCATCACTTGTACGTATTTTTGGTCTAAACACATTGATTTTTGTCCTTGATAGTTGGTGAGAATTTGGAACTGCTTTGCTCTCTGTAGTTTCAGGCATTTGGGCTGGGAGATGCCAGTAATGAAAACGAAATTATTTCACTACTTCGTTAGGAACTATAAAAAATTTGAAAACTTTGACATCATCTTGAACGTTACAATGAAAATGAAGATTTGAAGGATGCAATTGTCGAAAGCATTGTATGAAGGCAGTCTATTGTTTACACCAGGTGTCTATGCTGATTTTGTTAATTTACAGTCAATCAAAAGAACACAGCAGCGCTCACTGGATGAATTCCTTGATAACTATTAGGAACTACAGTTTTATAGTACTGTAGTTGTAATGGTTAGTGTTCTAAGTTGTTATGTATTTCATTTAAATACATAATTTGTTACACAAACCGCAATTTGTCTTTTTTATGTTTTGGACTATTTCTATGAAACTTTAGCTAATTGGAGCTTCTACTTCATCAGGCCAAAATATACTGGTCCAGATGTGCCACAACTAACTGGAATACACTGTACATGTGTTCAGCAACTGCAACAGATGATTACATGAACGTGCAAAGATCAATGGCTCCCAATTTTCAAACCTGAGCATAGCAATATGAAAGAGCAGACACGAGAGACTGTAGATGTAATCTGACGTAATAACCGAGATACTATTGTAGGAACTCAGTGGATCAGTTAGCATTGGTGGAGGCAAAGGGATAGCAAACATTTTGGATCAAGACCCTGCATCAAATGTTCTTCCTCTATTTTCAACATTAAATATGCTGTTTAATTTTTAATATAAACTAATCTGCAGGTTTATTCTGAGATAAACCTCCCTTGATATAATCTCCATATCAACACAAACATGTTGAACCAACCAATTAAACCGTGGACATGATTATACTTACTGTACATCACCTAGAGAGACATACACTCCACAAAGACCAAAGGGAGAGAGGCAGATAGTAAATCCAGTGCACAAAAAGATTTATATTTGCGTAATGATTTGGGGCTGTTTGTGATCTCTAGATACTCTGATGTATTTTACAACCTATTTACAGCCTATTATTTTTGGAGTGCAATCAACAGTGATTGGGAACTTACACACAGCAAGCTCCCACAAACAGCAATGAAGTGATGACTGGATAATCTGTTTTAGTTTTGTTAGCTTGAGGATAAATATTGACCCTTCAATATCAAGAAGAACTCCGCTGTTCTTGTTTAAATAATTCTCTGGAACTTATAGAAAGACATGCAAAACATGTTCATAAGGAAATGCTTTTTAACCCCTAGAGTCTGTCTGTAATTATATTGTGATCTCTCTCTCTCTCTCTCGCTCTTGAAGTAGCTGCTGCTTATCTATTCTAACAACATTTCCCAAGATTTGCTGTCTAACTTGCTTGCTAAACCTCCTATAAAAGTCCTATGGCATGTTTCCACTTCCATTTTACTTTTTCCCAGCTTGGCAAAAGTCAGGGAGTGGAAATAGGTTTTTCAGTGGGGATGATTTATACAAAGACCCCTGCACTACATGGATATATTGTCTTGAGGGGCTGAATCTTTTGATTATATTCATTTATTTGACATATGTACATCAAAACATTGAAATATACAGTGAAATATGTCAATTGAGTCAAATCAAATCAGCGAGGATTGCATTGAGGGGCAGCCTGCAAATGTTGGCACAATTGTGGCACCAGCATAGCACGCCCACAACTCACTAACTTTAACTCTTCGTCTTTGGAATGTGGGAGGAAATTGGAGCACTCGGAGGAAAGCTATACAGTCATGAGGAGAAAATATAAACTTACAGACAGCGGAGGAATCAAACCCCAATCAGTGATCACTGATGCTGTAAAGTGATTACACTAACCACTATGCTCCCATGCCACCCCCTATGTTACTGTGCCACTCACCCCAGAATTATGTAGTTTCAAATCCTGCTGATTCAATGTCTAATTCCTGAAAAATGAGTAGCAAATCCTGCAGGAAGGGGAACAGTTAACATCAGAGACCTTTCATCAGAGAGCAACCTGAGTCACCAATTCAGTTTCTTTTTACACAGAAACTGCTGATACTGCGGGAATGCTGGCTGGTTAAGCATTTTCAGTATCTATTTTGGATTTCCAGCACTTTGAATTGTTGATTGTCAAAAATTGAAATATTTAATGAAAATAAATCAGAGATTAATTGTGCAGGTGAGATGACAGACAATTAAACAGCACATTGTAGCTCCATACATTGAATTCAAATTCCTTATATTATCCAAAGAGTGATCATATTATAGTACCCCCACCCTTCACTTGCTCCCCCACCACCCCATCTCACTGTGCCCAACATACTCCATTTGAAGAGACAGAGATCTCCACCACCTCACTGTCCTCACATGCTGCATTTGCAAAGACTGATATCTCCACTGCCTCACCCCAACCACCTCACTGTCCTCACATGCTCCATTCACAGAGACTGACACCTCCAGTGTCTCAGTCAGTGCCTCTCCTCCACCATCTCACTGTCCCCAACATGCTGCATTCACAGAGACTGACATCTCCACTGCCTCACCCGCACCATCTCACTGTCCTCACATGCTCAATTCACAGAGACTGGCACCTCCAGTGTCTCAGTCAGTGCCTCTCCTCCACCATCTCACTGTCCCCAACGTGCTGCAATAACAGAGATGGACAGCTCCACTGTCTCTCTCCACCTCTCACACTCAGTGGTTGAGATGATCCACCAGCCAAGGTCAGGATTGCACCAGAGTCACTGAAACCACGAGGCAGTAGCTCCAGTCACTGCGCCACATGCCTGGTGAAGTCTGATGTTCTGACCTGTTCTGTGGACTGTGTTGCCTAGAGGTATTCCACTCACAATCTTTCATTGCTCAATTGGGGGTCAAAAACTGGTGTGTTTTTGCTGTTTGCCTAAGAGGACAATACCCTCAACTGTGTAACACTCCATCAGTAAAGCACAAGACGGTCAGTCTACATTCTTATCAAGAAAACTTGCAACCTTCTACTTCTAAGCAGAGTGGCCCACCTGTTATGCCAGGCATGGGATGCAAGCACCACTTCCAAGACTGAAAATTACAGCTTGCTCCTAAATGGCCTGCCGGAGATGCTTGAACCACTGAAGTCTGCCCAGCATTGCCTGAACAACTACCCGCGATACAACTTAGAGCACTGCACAAAAGGATGTTGGCATGGCTTTGAAGTACATCAGCTTAAATACAGGTTGTACTGTGTTTTTCTCGCAATCTAATAATGACCATGCTTTTTCAGAGTTTATTGGTTGTAATGTGATTTGTTACAGTCAAGTATTACTAAATGGTTGCTTTTATCTTTTTTATTTTGGCTGTTAATTATTTTCAGAGAGCTGAAAAGCACAGGCAGATTCACTTGTGACACTGATTCTGTCACAGAAAGTTTGACAGCATTTATCAAACAAGCCAGGGTTGCTATGGTTACAGCTCTGTTCCTAGCGTTCCTGAAAGCAAGCTGATAGCACAGTTGGTTTGTGCATTTTTCTCTCAAGTGCTAACAATGCATTAGGAATGAAGCTTACTGTCAATCCTACTGGGCTTGTAGGAGATTGAGGAGAACCTTGCTCTCACTCCTACCAGACCTGGAGGAGATTTGGTAGAGGTATACAGAATTATGAGTTATTGATGAGGCAATGGAAACAGACTTTTTCCACTGAGGTTGGGTGAGACTAGAATTAGATATTGTAAATTGAGTGTAAAAAGGTTAAATGTTTAAGGGGAAGTGTGGTGCAACTTCACTCAGAGGGTGGTGAGAGTGTGTAACGAGTTTCCAATGGAACCAGTGGATGTGGGATTGAAGCAACATTTAAGAGAAGTACATAGATAGGAAGGGTATGGAGGGCTATGGTGCTGGTGCCGATCAATGGGATTAATTAGAATAACAGTTCTGCAGGAGTAGATGGGACAAAGGATCATTACCTTACGACTCCACCATAAGTGGACGTTCAGTGCTGTTGACTTTCCAATGACACATCAACCCATCTTGTTGCTCTGCTGGATATGATCAATTCCACAAGCAGTATTTTTACAAAGAGGGGTGAAGTTCTCCCTGGTATCCAACCAACATAATCCTTCTACACAGCACAAAAATACTTGGGAGATTTGGTTACTATTTGTGGGAGTTTACTATAAACTTGCTGATCATTCAGGAGGCAAAAAGGGTAATAGATGGAACAACACACACAAGATGCTGGTGGAACACAGCAGGCCAGGCAGCATCTATAAAGAGAAGAACGGTCAATGTTTTGGGCCGAGACCCTTCGTCAGGAGTAACCAAAGGGAAAGATACTAAGAGATTTGAAAGTAGTGGGGGGGAGGAGGAAATGCAAAATGATAGGAGAAGACCGGAGGGGGTGGGATGAAGCTAAGATCTGGAAAGGTGATTGGCGAAAGTGATATAGAGTTGGAGAAGGGAAAGGATACACACAAGGTGGAGGACACTGTCATCCATATCAATGATCTGGATAATAATGTGGTAAATTGGATCAGCAAATTTGCTGATGATACAAAGACTGGAGGTGTAGTGGACAGTGAGGAAGGCTTTCAAAGCTTGCAGAAAGATTTGGACCAGCTGGAAAAATGAGCTAAAAAAATGGCAGATGGAGTTTAATACAGACAAGTGTGAGGTATTGCACTTTGGAAGGAAAAACCAAGGTAGGACATACAAGGTAAATGATAGGACACTGAGGAGTGCAGTCGAACAGAGGGATCTGGGAATACAGATACAAAATTCCCTAAAAGTGGCGTCACAGGTAGATAGGGTAGCAAAGAGAGCTTTTGGTACATTTGCCTTTATAAATCAAAGTACTGAGTATAAGAGTTGGAATGTTATGCTGAGGTTGTATAAGGCATTGGTGAGGCTGAATTTGGAGTATTGTGTGCAGTTTTGGTCACCAAATTACAGGAAGGATATTCATAAGGTTGAAAGAGTGCAGAAAAGGTTTACAAGGATGTTGCCGGGACTTGAGAAACTGAGTAACGGAGAAAGGTTGAATAGGTTAGGACTTTATTCCCTGGAGCATAGAAGAATGAGGGGAGATTTGATAGAGGTATATAAAATTATGATAGGTATAGATAGAGTGAATGCAAGCAGGCTTTTTCCACTGAGGTTAGGGGAGAAAAAAACCAGAGGACATGGGTTAAGGGTAAAGGGGGAAAAGGGAACATTGGGGGGGATTCTTCACACAGAAAGTGGTGAGAGTGTGGAATGAGCTGCCAGATGAAGTGGTAAATGCGGGCTCACTTTTCGCATTTAAGAAAATCTTGGACAGGTATATGGATGAGAGGTGTATGGATGGATATGGTCCAGGTGCAGGTCAGTGGGACGAGGCAGAAAAATGGTTCGGCACAGCCAAGAAGGGCCAAAAGGCCTGTTTCTGTGCTGTAATTTTCTATGGTTCTATGACACAGGAAATTGTGTGACAGTCAAGAATGGAAAAGGTTTTAAAGAGGCAGTGCAGAGTACCCCTGTGCCCTCCCCCTCAACAACTGGTATATCACTTTGTACACTGTTGAGGGAGGGAGGCTGACCCAATGGAGGAAAGTCACAGTGGTTGGCTCTCTGGCACTGCATCCAGCTCTGTGACTCTGAAGGGAAGTGTGGAGAATGGGCACATTGTGGTGATAAGGGATTCATTAGTTAGGGGAATGGACAGGAGGATCTGTGGTCGAGAACGAGATTCATAGATAGTATGTTGTTTCCTGGGTGCCAGGGCCCGGGACATCTCGGATTGAGTCTTCAGCATCCTTAAGTGGGAGGGTGAACAGCTAGAGGCCGTTGTCCATTGAGGTACCAATGACATGGGTAGGACAAGTGATGGGGTTCTGCACTGGGAGTTCGTGGAGTTAGATGCTAAATTAAAGAGCAGGATCTCCAGAGTTGTGATCTCAGGATTTCCACCTGTGCCACCTGCTAATGAGGCTAGAACTAAGAACATTATACAGTTTAATACATGGCTAAGGAGTTGGTGTAGAGGGGGATAATTGGGCTCTCTTCCAGGAAAGGTGCTACCTGTACAGAGAGATGGTTTGCACCTGAACTGTTGGGGGACTAATATCCAAGTAGGAAGGTTTGTTAATGCTGCATGGTAGTATTTAAATTAGAGTTGAAAGGGATGGGAACTGGAGTGGAGAAGAAGTTCTGGAAGCAAATGTTGGTAAAACTTCACACAAAGTTAGGAATCAAAAGATTGAGCATGGTGCGACTAGTGTACTGAACTGCATATATTTCAATGCAAGAAGTGTCATAGGAAAGGCAGATGAAGATGAGGTAGCTGGTTTACAAACAGAGGTAATGTGCAGAGAGGAGAGGCTGTTGATATGACAAAAATGCAGTCAATAGGATGAGTTCCAAAGCAAAAAAAGACAAAATTGAAAAGGATGAATACAGGATTGAAGGTGTTATATTTGAATATATGCAGTAAACGGAATGAGGTAGATGAACTTGTAGAACATTTGCAGATTGGCAGGTATGATGTTATAGGCATCACTAAATCATGGCTGAAAGAAGATTATACCTGGGAGCTTAATGTCCTAGGATACACATTGTATCGAAAGAACAGACAGAAAGACAAAAGGGACAGTGTTGCTCTGTAGGTTAAAATAAGAAACATAGAAACATAGAAAATAGGTGCCTGCACCGCCATTCAGTATGATCATGGCTGATCATCCAACTCAGAACCCTGTACCTGCTTTCTCTCCATACCCCCGATCCCTTTAGCCACAAGGGCCATATCTAACTTCCTCTTAAATATAGCCAATGAACCGGCCTCAACTGTTTCCTGTGGCAGAGAATTCCACAGATTCACCACTCTCTGTGTGAAGAAGTTTCTCCTCATTTTGGTCCTAAAAGGCTTCCCCTTTATCCTTAAACTGTGACCCCTTATTCTGGACTTCCCCAACATTGGAAACAATCTTCCTGCATCTAGCCTGTCCAATCCCTTTAGAATTTTATACGTTTCAATAAGATCCCCCCTCAATCTTCTAAATTCCAGTGAGTATAAGCCTAGTCGATCCAGTCTTTCTTCATATGAAAGTCCTGCCATCCCAGGAATCAATCTGGTGAATCTTCTCTGTACTCCCTCTATGGCAAGAATGTCTTTCCTCAGATTAGGGGACCAAAAACTGCACACAATATTCTAGGTGCGGTCTCACCAAGGCCTTGTACAACTGCAGTAGAACCTCTCTGCTCCTGTGCTCAAATCCTTTTGCTATGAATGCCAACATACCATTTGCCTTTTACACCGCCTGCTGTACCTGCATGCCCACCTTCAATGACTGGTGTACAATGACACCCAGGTCTCGTTGCACCTCCCCTTTTCCTAATCAGCCACCATTCAGATAATAATCTGTTTTCATGTTCTTGTAACCAAAGTGGATCACCTCACATTTATCCACATTAAATTGCATCTGCCATGAATTTGCCCACTCACCTAACCTATCCAAGTCACCCTGCATCCTCTTAGCATCCTCCTAGCATCCTCCTCACACCTAACACCGCCGCCCAGCTTCGTATCATCCGCAAACTTGGAGATGCTACATTTAATTCCCTCGTCTAAGTCATTAATATATATTGTAAACAACTGGGGTCCCAGCACTGAGCCTTGCAGTACCCCACTAGTCACTGCCTGCCATTCTGAAAAGGTCCCGTTTACTCCCACTCTTTGCTTCCTGTCTGCCAACCAATTCTCTATCCACATCAATACCATACCCCCAATACCATGTGCTTTAAGTTTGCACACTAATCTCCTGTGTGGGACCTTGTCAAAAGCCTTTTGAAAATCTAAATATACCACATCCACTGGCTCTCCCCGATCCACTCCACTAGTTACATCTTCAAAAAATTCTATAAGATTCATCAGACATGATTTTCCTTTCACAAATTCATGCTGACTTTGTCCAATGATTTCACCTCTTTCCAAATGTGCTGTTATCACATCTTTGATAACCGACTCTAACATTTTCCCCACCACCGATGTCAGACTAACCGGTCTATAATTCCCCGGTTTCTCTCCCCTGCCTTTTTTAAAAAGTGGGGTTACATTAGCTACCCTCTAATCCTCAGGAACTAATCCAGAATCTAAGGAGTTTTGAAAAATTATCACTTTTGCATCCACTATTTCTTGGGCTACTTCTTTAAGCATTCTGGGATGCAGACCATCTGGCCCTGGGAATTTATCTGCCTTTAATCCCTTCAATTTACCTAACACCATTTCCCTACTAACATGTATTTCTCTCAGTTCCTCCATCTCACTAGACCCTCGGTCCCTTACTATTTCTGGAAGATTATTTATGTCCTCCTTAGTGAGGACAGAACCAAAGTAGTTATTCAATTGGTCTGCCATGTCTTTGTTCCCTATGATCAATTCACCTGTTTCTGACTGTAAAGGACCTACATTTGTCTTGACCAATCTTCTTCTTTTCACGTATCTATAAAAGCTTTTACAGTCAGTTTTTATGTTCCCTGCCAGCTTTCTCTCATAATGTTTTTTTCCCTTTCCTAATTAAGCCCTTTGTCCTCCTCTGCTGGTCTCTGAATTTCTCCCAGTCCTCAGGTGTGCTGCTTTTTTTTGCTAATTTATATGTTTCTTCTTTGGACTTGATACTATCCCTAATTTCCCTTGTCAGCCATGGGTGCACTACCTTCCCTGGTTTATTCTTTTGCCAGACTGGGATGAACAATTGTTGTAGTTCATCCATGCGATCTTTAAATGCTTGCCATTGCATATCCACCGTCAACCCTTTAAGTATCATTTGCCAGTCTATCTTAGCTAATTCATGTCTCATACCTTCAAAGTTACCCTTCTTTAAGTTCAGAACCTGTGTTTCTGAATTAACTATGTCACTCTCCATCTTAATGAAGAATTCCACCATATTATGATCACTCCTACCCAAGGGGCCTCGCACGATAAGATTGCTAACTAACCTTTCCTCATTGCTCAATACCCAATCTAGAATGGCCTGCTCTCTCGTTGGTTCCTTGACATGTTGGTTCAGAAAACCATCCCACATACATTCCAAGAAATCCTCTTCCTCAGCACCCTTACCAATCTGGTTCACCAAATCTATATGTAGATTGAAGTCACCCATTATAACTACTGTTCCTTTATTGTACGCATTTCTAAATTCCTGTTTAATGCCATCCCCAACATCACTTCTACTGTTAGGTGGCCTGTACACAACTCCCACCAGCGTTTTCTGCCTCTTAGTGTTATGCAGCTCTACCCATATCGATTCCACATCCTTCAGGCTGATGGCCTTCCTTTCTATTGCGTTAATCTCCTCTCTAACCAGCAATGCTACCCCACTTCCTTTTCTTTCCTCTATCCCTCCTGAATATTGAATATCCCTGGATGGTGAGCTCCCATCCTTGGTCACCCTGGAGCCATGTCTCTGTGATCCCAACTATATCATATTCCTTAATAACTATCGGCACATTCAATTCATCCACCTTGTTAAGAATGCTCCTCGCATTGACACACAAAGCCTTCAGACTTGTTTTTACAACACTCTTGGCCCTTATACAATTATGTTGAAAAGTGGCTCTTTTTGCTTTTCACCTTACTACTTTTTGCGTCTACCCTCATTTTACACCCCTCTGTCTCTCTGCACTTGTTCCCATCCCCCTGCCACATTAGTTTAAAGCCTCCTGAACAGCAGTAGCAAACGTTTCCCCTAGGATATTGAAAAAAAATGAAAACGAATCATTAGAAATAGGGGACATAGGGTTGGAAGGTGTTCAATCAGTGTGGATAGAGCTAAGGAACTGCAAGGGTAATAAGACTGATGAGAGTTGTGTACAGACCCCAATAGTAGTAGGGATATGGCCTACAAATTACAATGGAAGATTGAAAATGCATGCCAAGAGTGCAAGGTTACAATAATCATGAGAGTTTTCAATAGATCAGGAAAATCAAGTTGGAGCTGGATTCCAAGAGGGGAAATTTCTAAAATGTTTTTTCAGAGTAGCTTTTGCTTGAGCTCACTAGGGGATCAGCTATTCTGGAATGGAAGTTGTGCAATGAACCAGAATTAATTAAAGATCTTAAGGTAAGAGAATCCTTCGGGGAAATTGATCATAATACGATTGAATTTACTCTGAAATTTGAGAAGGAGAAGCTAAAGTCAGATGTATCAGTAATACAGGGGAGTAAAGGGAATTACAGAGGCATAAGAGAGGAGATGGCCAGAATTGATTGGAACATTGGCAGGGATGACGGCAGAGCAACAATGTCTGGAATTTCTGGAAGCAATTCAGAAAGCACAGAGCATATACATCCCAAAGAGGGAGAAGTATTCTAAAGGCAAGAAGACACAACTGTGGCTAATAAGAGAAGTCAAAGCCAACATAAAAGCTGAAGAGAGGGCATATAATAGAGCAAAAATTAGTGGGAAGTTAGAGAATTGAGAAGTTTTTAAAAACCAATAGAAGGCAACTAAAAAGTCACTAACAAGGTAAATGGAATACAAATGTAAGCTGGCCCATAATATTAAAGAAGATACCAAAAGTTTCTTAGACATAAAATGAAAAGAGAGGCAAGAATGGATATCAGACCATTGGAAACGATGCTGGAGAGGTGGTAACGGAGAACAAGGAAATAGTGGTCAAATTGAATAAGTATTCTGCATCAGTTTACACTGTGTAAGACACTAGCAGTATGATGAAAGTTCCAGGTGTCAGGGAACGAAGTGTGTGAAGTTACTATTACTAGAGAGAAACTAAAAGGTCTGAAAGTAGATAAGTCACCTAGACCAGATGGTGTACACCCCAGGGTTCTGAAAGAGGTGGCTGAAGAGATTGTGGAGGCATTAGTAATGATCTTTCAAGAATCACTAGATTCTGGAATGGTTCCAGAAGACAGGAAAATTCCAAATGTCAGACCACTTTTCAAGAAGGGAGACAGACAGAAGAAAGGAAACTTTGGGCCAGTTAGTCTAACCTCAGTGGTTGGAAAGATGTTCAAGTCGATTATTAAAATGAGGTCTTGGGATACTTGGAGTCACATGATAGAATAGGCCACAGTAACTAGGATTTTCTTAAGGTATAATCTTGCCTGAAGATGTGGTGGAATTCTTTGAAGAAATAATGATCAGGAAAGGAGAATCAGTTGATGTTGCGTACTTGTATTTTCAGAGGGCCATTGACAAGGTGCCACACATGAGGCTGCTTAACAAGCTATGAATCCATGGTATTACAGGAAAAAATTCTAACATGGATAAAGCAGTAGATGATTGGCAGGTTCCAAAGAGTGGGAATAAGGAGCCATTTCTGACTGTCTGCCAGTGATTAGTGATGATCCATGAAGGGTCTGTACTGGAATTGATTATTTTTACATTATATGTCAATGGTATAGATGATGGAATTGATGGCTTTGTTGAAAAGTTTTCATGCAAGGTGAAGATAGGTTGAGGGGAAAGTAGTTTTGGGGACTTAGAGAGGCTACAGAAGGTCTTAGACCAATTAGGAGAATGGGTAAAGAAGTGGCAGTCAGAATACAGTGTCAGGAAGTGAATGGACATGCACTTTAGTAGAAGAAATAAAAGTGTTGACTGTTTTCTAAAAAGAGAGTAAATACAAAAAACTGAGCACAAAGGGATATGGGAGTCCTTCTGCAGGATTCCCTAAAGGTTAATTTGCAAGTTGAGTCTATGGTGAGGAAGGCAAATGCAATGTGAGCGTTCATTTCAAGAGGACTAGAATATAAAAGCAAGGACGTAATGTTAGGGCTTTATAAAGCACTGGTGAGGACTCACTCGGAGTATTGTGAGTAGGTTTGGGCCTCCAATCTCAGAAAAAAACTGTTGGAACTGGAGAATGTTCAAAGGAATATTCACAAAAACAATTCCAGGATTGAATGGTTTGTCATATGCTATGTGTTTAATGGCTTTGGGCCTGTATTCTCTAGAATTCAGAAGAATGAGGGGCGACATTATTGAAACCTATTGAATGGTGAAAGGCCTTAATAGAGTGGATAGGGAGAGGAGGTTCCCTGTGGTGGGAAAGTCTAAGACCAGAGGACACAGTCTTAGAATATAGGGGCATCCATTTAGAAAGGAGATGAGGAGGAATTCCTTTAGCCAGAGGGTGGTGGATCTGTGAAATTCTTTGCTACAGACAGCTGTGGAGGCCGAGTCTTTATGCATTAAGGCAGAAGTTGATAGATTCTTGACTGAAGGGATACAGGGAGAAGGCTGGAGATTGGGGCTGAGAAGAAAATTGGATTAGCCATGCTGAAATAACAGAGCAAACTCAATGGGCCAAATGGTCTAATTCTGCTCCTATATCTCAAGGTCTTATTATCTTGTGTTGATGAATCTGCAGCATGGTTTTCTTATAACAAGTTGTCACTTTTATTGTCATTTTGACCATAACTGCTATGTACAGTGCATAGTAAAAATGAGACAACGTTTTTCAGGACCATGGTTTTATATGACACAGTACAAAAACTAGACCAAACTATGTAAAAAACAAAACAGAGAGAGAAAAAAAACTGCACTAGACTACAGACCTACCCAGGACTGCATAAAGTGCACAAGACAGTGCAGGCATTACAATAAATAATAAACAGGACAATAGGGCAGTAAGGTGTCAGTCCAGATAGCAGCCAATCAGAACGCTTTGCTCCCCGAAGTCCTTTGGGACATCCTAAGAGGCAGGAATGCCACAGATCATGCCATCAGCAGACAACAAATCTACTGGCTTCTCCACAGCTCTTGGATCATGTATGAGAGACATGTTCTCATCGGCAAACACTCATCCACACAGGTTTTAATGAAGTCAGTCACAACTGTGGCATATTCATTTAGATTCAAAGATGAATCCCTGAATACTGACCAGTACACCAACTCAAAGCAGTCCTGTAAACCTTCCTGCGCCTCCCTTGTCCATACCTTCTTGGTCCTCACTACTGTAGTCTTCAATCTCTGCCTATACTCAGTGATTAGATGTACAGCCAGGTGGTCAAACTTTCCACAGTGTGGATGTGGGATGGTATGGTAAGTGCCCTTGACTGGTATAACTGGTGGTATAACTGTAGTCCAATGTGTTGATTCCTTTGATTCCACAAGTGAAATGCTGGTGATAATTATTGAGTGATCTTTTTCATGCTGGTCTGGTTAAACTCCCTCAAACTGATGGGAAAGGCACCAGGGACCATTGTTTCATGCCTCAGTATATCACTCAGTTTGTCAAGACTGCTTGGCAGGGGCCTGAAGAGGAATATACACTGCTACTAAGACAACAGTTGAAAACTTCTGCAGCAGATGAAATGGATCTGTCAATGTAGAAACATAGAAAAAATACATAAAAAACATACTGTGATGTGTAATTCCATGAGGATCAAAGATAACAGCATGACTCACCATACTACCATCCCTATCCAGTGTTACATTGTTGAAACCCAGCTTCCCCCAGTTCTAATTGCTCTCAAGACAACTAAATTAATTTTCTCCTGCAGTGCTCTAAAACGAGCATTCTTAAAGGAATAACAAATTCCCATGCATGAATGAGGCAGAAATTTTGTTCACCACATAACAGCAAACTTCCAAGAAAGAGATACAAAACAGCCTTGAACTGGCCATCAACTATTGCACTGCAGATAAACTCAAACTGAATTTGCTTAATGTAGGAAAAAAAATTACAAATTCCTAGGACAATAATTGCAGTTTGATTTGTCATATAACAAAATCTGTTATTTTACCAATTGAATGACCAAAGAAGTTTCCTAGCAAACAATGAAATATATGGGACACTCCACCTCAACAGCAGGAAACTTGTGCAGAGGCTGTCAGTACATGTGTAGAAAATACTGCTAAGCAAACTGATCACTTTTGATCACCTCCTGTCATCGAGTCGAAATAGTGTAGAATCCTATTGAAATAAGGATTGTGTGCTGATTTAACACCATGCAACATTAATTAGTAACTGGTATATGTATCGATATACTGTGAAAAGCTTTTGTTTGCATGCCACAGCGGCATGGTAGAGTAATCATTATCATGATGCTATGTAGTACCAGCCACAGGGGTTTAGATCCTACCACAGTCTGTAAGGAGTGTGTATGTTCTCCCCATGACCATGTGAGTTTCCTCTCACATTAGGGTTAGTAGGTTGATGCCAAAAGCATGGTGACACCTGCTGGCTGCCCTATCACATTTATGACACAAATGACACATTTTACTGTATGGTTCGGTGTACATGTAACAAATAAAGCTAATCTTTAATCAGACAGATCATTGAATAGGTAAATACATAAAAATAGTACAAAAAGGCAAAGGAGGATGCGGAACTTTTCTGATGACAGAGAAAGGGCCATGCAGTTGGATAAGTGAAGTACAAGGGCTGTGACAAGGTAGACTGAGAGATCAAGAGTTCATCTTTAACATACGGGAGGACTTTTCAAGACTATAATAACAGTGGAATAGAATCTACCTTGAGCCTGGTAGATGAGCATGCTATTATCCAATGAAGTCAGTGCATCACCAAACACCAGCCACAGTCATAATTACCCTTCAAAATCTGGTCATAAATTAGACCAAAACACTGGCAGTGATACACATTTAATTTTCAGTACCTGGCCCAGCTATCCATGGATAAGGTGGCACAATACAAACCAGTGTCAAGTGCAAAGCAGGTGAAAGACAATTCCAGAATAACCTTACTCCTCCAGTAAATGCCAGGTTTGATCATTCTTTGCCAAATTGACAATAAATGTACAATTGTCATCAGTTTCTTCAGCTGAACATCCTGTAATTGGCTTATTATCTATAAGTTAGGACAATACAACTCAAAGAATTAGAATGTCAACAATAAAATGGACAAGCAGTATCCCTGCCCCACCTTTCCTCGCAAATGACTCTCAGAGAACAAGGAGATACCAAAGAAAACTTATAGAACAGGAATGTTTTCCAATCCCACTCAATAAATTATCAAAACAATCAAAAATGGATTGGCATTCTCATATTCAATGTGTTAGGAACAGCTGCTCCCCCTACACTATCAGATGTTGAACAGTCCATAAATTCTTGAGCATGACCTCATTATTCCTCTTTCACTATTTATTTCTTGTAGAATAATTTTTTGTTTGGCACACGCTGTACTGCTACTACTAAACAATAAACTTCACAGCATATGTCAGTGATATAAAAATCTTGACCAACACACACGAAATGCTGGAGGACCTCCGCAAAGTCAAGCTGAAACATCAGCTGTTTATTTCTCTCCATAGATGCTGCTTGACCTGCTGAGTTCCTCCAGCATTTTGTGTGTGTTACTCAGTGATTCTGATTCTGAACTCTGACAGTAACTCACTGATAATCCATATGATCTGGCATTTGGATTACTCACTGGAATGTGAGCCAGAGACCAAGGCTACAAGCAGGATGTACAGCCAAAACCACAGGTCAAGAATTCAACCACAGTTGTAGTTTGGATATGGAACAAGAAGATCAGGAATACTGGAAGCCTTGTGACCACAGCTGGGGTCTGTTGCACTGGGACTCCCTGAATACCAGAGGCTTTGGTAGGGGGCAGAATTGGTTAGTTGGATCCAGGAAGGGGTTTTTTTTGAGAGTATATAGATAATCCAACTAGGGAAGAAGTTATACTTGACCTTTGGAAAATTAGCCTGGTCAGGCGATCAAAATTTCAGGTGCCAAGCATTTGGGAAACAATAATCATAACTCCATAAGCATTCAGATATCTCTGGATAAGGATTTTGTTAACTTCCGGTTAAGATGGCACTACAGAATGCATGTGACAGCTCTCTGGCAGTTTAAAAAGGGTTAAGAAATCAGACTAAAAACATCACTAAAAATAGCTTTTCTGAGGTAAATTGTGTTAAATTATCATTGCAAACAGTGAAGGGGTGAGCGATGGATAGTGAGGCGAGTTCAGGGGATGAGCCAAGATGGTCTTATGATCTCATGAAGATGGTGTGTTGCGGAATTGTTGCAGATGGAGTTCCAGTGTCCATGGATAAAGGAGGGATATGCTGCACTTTGGGAGGTCATATATTAGAGGAAAGTACCTGGCAAATGGTTGGACATTTCAGGAGGAAATCCTGCATCATGACTTTAACTAAAAATGTTGACAATTCCTTCCCCCCACCCCCCCCCCCATAGATGCTGTTCAACATGCTAAGTTTCTCCAGCAGATTGTTTGTTTCACTTCTTACTTAGACCATAAGATAAGATGATAAGATATAAGAGTAGGAGTAGGCTATTTGGCCTATCGAGTCTGCTCTGCCATTCAATCAAGGTTGATCCAATTCTTCCAGTCATCCCCACTCCCCTGCTTTCTCCCATACCCTTTGATGCCCTGGCTAATCAGGGACCTATCTATCTCTGCCTTAAATGCACCCAATGACTTGGCCTCTACAACTGCTCAAGGCAACAAATTCCACAGATTTATTACCCTCCAACTAAAGAAATTTCTCCGCATCTCTGTTCTAAATGGACATCCTTCAATCCTGAAGTCCCATCCTCTCGCCCTAGACTCCACTACCATGGGAAATAACTTTGCCATATCTAATCTGTTCAAGCCTTTTAACATTTGGAATGTTTCTATGAGATCCCCCCTCATTCTCCTGAACTCTAGGGAATACAGCCCAAGAGCTGCCAGATGTTCCTCATACAGTAGCCCTTTCATTCCTGGAATCATTTTTGTGAATCTTCTCTGAAACCTCTCCTGTGTCAGTATATTCTTTCTAAAATAAGGAACCCAAAACTGCATACAATACTCCAAGTGTGTTCTCACTAGAGCCTTATACAGCCTCAATGCCACATCCCTACTCTTATATTCTATACCTCTAGAAATGAATGCCAACATTGCATTTGCCTTCTTCACCACCAACTCAACCTGGAGGTTAACTTTTAGGGTATCCTGCACAAGGACTCCCAAGTCCCTTTGCATTTTGAATTGTCCCCCATCTAAATAATAGTCTGCCCATTCATTTCTTCCACCAAAATGCATATAAAATGATACTTTCCAATATTGTGTATCATTTGCCACTTCTTTGCCCATTCCCCTAAAATCATCTAAGTCCTGGTGAAGCTACTTCCACAGTGCTATGTATAGAGTCTAAGGATTTAGACCCACAGAACAGTGAACAAATTGGAATATATTTTCAAATAAGGATAGTTTACAACTTGAAAGGCAGCTTGCAGAAGACAGTATTTCCACATCCCTGTTGCCTTCCCTAGAAATCACTTCAATCGATTTGCCATTCAAATGTACAGGCAGGAGCATACTCTTATTTCATATTCTCAATCTTATCTCTGCCTTGTTAACCATTTTAAAGCTTAGTGATGGAAACAGGAAAGGGAAAATGTAGACAAAAGGATTCTAGCTGCTAACTTACTACAGGTGCGAAACTTCTAGCACAGCATTTCCATTAAGTGAATTTCAGAAAATAAACAGATAACAAGATCTGCACTTTCTCTGAGGTCTTTAAAGACACATTTACTCCTCAGGTTTTCAATCAATTGTACTAAGACTGAACTTCAGCAGAGATTGGGACCCTGGTGTTGACTTTTCAATTTGTACAACTGTTCAAAGGTCACTTTTTTGAGTGTTGGAAGCCAATTCTCACTTGAGGTCTTAAGAGGAGAAGAATCAAGGGAAACTTACATAAAATTATAGAAGGAGAGGAAAGGATGCATGATATTTTGTTGGTTGCAAAGAAAAGTGCAATATTAAATCAGAACTGCCATGGATGAGCAGTCTCTGAAGGAGACAGGTCAAGTTTAAAAAGCTGATGAAACTTGATTAAGAGTTATCTTCCTTGATGAAGAACTGGGGTAGGAAGTTGCTCTCACTCAGTAGCACACTCCTCTACATCACCAGTCAATAAAAGCAAATTTCACATGCTGTGTTTGAGATCTGTTACCCTTCATCGACGTCAAGATACTGGCGCCAATGCAGAAGAAATGGAATAGAACGTTATTCGAATAAGGGACTGTCTAAAGAGAAGTGTTAGAGGTGCGGCTGTTCTCTTTAAAGCAGAATAGGTTGAGAACACATATAATAGAGGCATTGAAATCATGGGGAAATGTTGAGAAATTCAGGGTGAAAATCCTCCAACAATTAAAGGACCAACAAGCACATCACTGGATCATAAAGTATTAGACTGAAGAGACAGGAGAAAGAGGAGACAATTCTTTTGAACCCTTACACATGCAGATATACTTCTAGCAGGAACATTAACAGAGCTGTGGGGACAAAAATGACTAATTTGATAAAAATGAGAGCTTACAGAAGCAAAAACAAGGTGATCCCACCAATATCCTCCCTTGTTGTATAATTAATTCTGCCTTGCACAAAGGCAAATGCCAATATTTGTTGAGTTGGAGCTAATGAAAGAATAATTGGCATAATACCTGCAGAGACTTGTGAGGGAAGGTTAAACAGTATGAAATTGAAATTTCTCAATCCCCTGATGTTAGTTTTCTCCTTTAGTTTAAAGTATGGAGTTGGTGGTCTTGTGGGTAGATCAGAATCAGAGTTAGTATCAAAATCAAGTTTATTATCACCGGCATGTGATGTGAAATTTGTTAACTTAGCAGCAGCAGTTCAATGCAATACATAATCTAGGAAAGATAAATAACAATAATAATAATAAATAAAATAATAATAAACAAGTAAATCAATTACAGTATACATATATTGAATAGATTTTAAAAAGCATGCAAAAACAGAAATACTGTATATTAAAAAATAGGTGAGGTTGTGTCCAAAGATTCAATATCCATTTAGGAATCGGATGGCAGAGGGGAAGAAGCTGTGCCTGAATCGCTATGCCTTCAGGCTTCTGTACCTCCTACCTGATGGTAACAGTGAGAAAAGAGCATGTCCTGGGTGCTGGAGGTCCTTAATAATGGATGCTGCCTTTCTGAGACACCACTCCCTAAAGATGTCATGGGTACTTTGTAGGTTAGTACCCAAGGAGTCGACTAAATTTACAGTCCTTTGCAGCTTCTTTTGGTCCTGTGCAGTAGCCCCTCCATACCAGACAATGATGCAGCCTGTCAGAATGCTCTCCACAGTACAACTATAGAAGTTTTTGCGTGTATTTGTTGACATGCCAAATCTCTTCAACCTCCTAATAAAGTATAGCCGCTGTCTTGCCTTCTTTACAACTATATGAATATGTTGGGACTAGATTAGATCCTCAGAAATCTTGACACTCAGTAACTTGAAACTGCTCACTCTCTCCACTTCTGATCCCTCTATGAGGATTGGTATGTGTTCCTTTGTCTTACTGTTCCTGAAGTCCACAATCAGCTCTTTCATCTTACTGACGTTGAGTGCCAGGTTGTTGATGCAGCACCACTCCACTAGTTGGCATATCTCACTCCTGTACGCCTTCTCGTCACCACCTGAGATTCTACCAATCGGTAGAAAATTTATAGATGGTATTTGAGCTATGTCTAGCCACATGGTCATGTGTATATCGAGAGTAGAGCAGTGGACTAAGCACACATCCCTGAGGTTATATTGCCACAGCAGCTCATGCAACTGCCCATTCTTCATCTGAAAATCCATGTTTTCTTTCACCACATAATGCTACAATTAAATTTCATCCTCTTTGAAAAAAAGGATTTGGATCTTGAAGGGTGAGGCGGACATAGAAAACTAAAAACTATAACTCAGGATGGCCACATGGTCATGCCTCTGAAGATTCACCATTGCATGTGGCCAGTATGTCTTGATCTTTAAAGGCAATGTTAAAAAACATGTCACAAGCAAGTATCAATGTCAAACTTGGCATTTCAAACAAAAGCATCAGTCAAAAGTCAGTAACCAATCTAGAAACCTCACAGCATGCAGTCAACTCCAAAAAGAGGTGGTTGTCTTGACTTTTTGTACACTTTCCTCTCAGCTTTCAATTTCTACGCAAGGCCAAAAGCATACCTTGTTCCTCTCAGCCCCAAACGTGCAATGGTGGAGGTTGGTGTCGACACAACCATCAGCTTAATTTTAATTTTGTGACCACACTGAGATGTACCCTGGTTTCCTTTTCCACAGAACTATGTTCATACTTCATATGGGCTAGTTCGAAAGGAAGCCTGATTTTACATTAGTTAGTTCACAGGAAGGAAAGGGGATACAGTTTTGTGCTGCACTGTCTCTTCATATAAGACTGTAAAACACAGAAACAGGATTAGGCCATCTGGCCCATCAGTCCTGCTTTGATTTTCCATCACGGCTGATTTACTATCCCCTTCAACCCCATTCTCCTGCCTTCTCCATAAAAGAAAAATGCATGAGTTGTTTGTTTTATTGTTATGTTATTAACACTCAAGAGTTACTTGAAGTACAGTCCTGGGAACAACCCACCTATTTAACACTAACATAATCACAGGACAATTTACAATGACCAACTAACCTACTAAATGATACACCTTTGGTATGTGGGAGGAAACCGGAGCACCCAGAGGAAACTGACACACTTCACAGAAAGAACATACAACAAACTCCTTATAGGCAGCACTGGAATTGAACTTCAAACTCCGAATGCCCCCAGCTGTAATAATGTTGTGCTAACCTCTACGCTACCACGGCGCCCTAGGGTGAACTATACTCAAAAGTACTTGGTCCATTTTCTTGAAAGGTCAAAGTTCCACTGGAAGAAGGCACCAACACTTCAAAGCATCTCAATTTTGCTTCTTATTACACCAACAAAATAAAGGAAGAGGGATTAATTTCTACATTTGTACTGAAGACTAAACATGAATAAGATTAATTTGATGGTCAAGATTTAGAAAAAGCATCTATTGAACAGATTTTTAGCTACACACTGAAGCCAAACCTCATCAGAATCTATAGATCATTCCAAATGAGACACATCTTGCCCAGTCACTCAAAATCAACGTCCAAAGTGAATGATATTCACAAAACGATCCAGACTTATATACAAGTCCCATCAATACTCACGACCTCTTACAGATGTGCAGTGGACAGGAGTATTCTACAACAGGTAGTTAAAACTGCCCAATGCATCACTAGCACCAGTCTACATACCATCAAGGACATACAGAAAGTACATACAGAAAAGTGCGGGAAAACGCTAGTAATGACAATACCACCCACCCTGCTTATGGACCATTTGACCTACTCCCATCAGGGAAGAAAATATGCAGCAGTCACGCCAGGATCATCAAATTCAAACACAATTACTTTCCCCAAGCTGTCAGGGTGATCAACACCTACATTTGTTAACCCACTCCACCATCACCACATACACATCACCTAGCATCACTATATGTATAGACAATTCATTTACTGTATGTATACAACAATTACTTGACATTATGTTTTATAACATTTCCTTTATATTTACTGTTTTAAAGTTTTTTTATTATGCTTATTGCATGTTTTTTTATACTGTATTGGATCCAGAGTACCAATCATTTCATGTACTGAAGAATGACAATAAACAATCTTGAATCTTATAAAGGTTATTAAAGAGGATCAAAATTATTGAATATATGAAAGGGGTTGATAGAGAAAACAGAAATTCTTGAGCAGACCTTTACCCTGAGCAATAAATGTTAGTCACTAACAAATGCAAAAAAAATTCAGCAGAATTTTCATTACTGAGTGTGTGTGTTGACTGTGAAATTCAATGCCACATCGATTAGTTGAGCAGACAAATACTGAAAACTTTCAGACGAAGCTAAATAAACGAATGAGAGAGAAAGGATATATGAATAAAATTATAAAGGACTTGTGTGAAGCCTGTATCAACAAATTGGCCCAAATACTCTGCATATTCTACATAATTCTGTGGAAAAAATAATGCTCAGCTAAACAAACAGAACAGATGGCCGATAGCTTGAAGTGTTGGACTTAGGAGGCTTCGCTGTGCTGATTCAAATCCTATTCTCAGTGTGACTTCACAAAGTTCTTTTCTGTGCACAAATAAATAACAGTTAGTGTATCACGGCCACACTTGGCTCTCTCAGAGCATGAGAGACACCCCAGAAAGACAAATCCAGGTAATTTGAAACTGGGGTCTCAGGCATCAAATACTATGCTGCATATCATGTTAATTCTTTATTCTATTCCCATACTTACCTACCTGTCTTTCAGCATCCAACTGGGAGCATTGCACTTTTCTGAACTCAGCATCAAATTCCTTAAATTCAGGCAGCTCAATGTTTTGTGTCAAACAGGCCATTTCTAGTGCAGGTTTTCCAAGTGCAATCTGGGTTCCACTCCGAGTGCGATGCAGGCTTCATTTTGAGCGCGATGCAAGCTTCACTTTTACGGATGTCCCTAAGTCAATTTTGTCCTTAGGTTGGAAAATACACAACGATCACTCAATTTGGTAACCATATTTCACACAGTATTGCAAGAAATGGCATCAAAACTACTATACATATGAACATAGAGCATCAAACATCGTAGCACAGTACAGGTTCTTCAGCCCACTATGTTGTGCCAGTCTTTTAACTTACTCCAAAATCAATCTAGCCCTTCTCTTCTAAATAGTCCTCCACTTTTCTTGCATCTATGTGCTCATCTAAGAGTCTCTTGAATGTCCCTAATATATCAGTCTACCATCACTCCTGACAGTGCATTCCACCCACTTACCACTCTCTGTGCAAAAATTATACCTCTACCATCCCCACCCCCATAATCTTCTCCAATCACTCTATATGCCCTCTCCTATTAGCTATTTCTGTTCTGGGAAAAAGGCACTGGCTGTCCACTCTGCCTGTGTTTTTTTTAATCATTTTATACATCTCTTATCAAGTAACCTCTTACCCTCAATGGCTCCCAAGAGAAAAGCCCTGGCTCACTCAACCTTTCATCATAAGACATGCTCTCTAATCCAGACAGTATCCTGGTAAGTCTCCTCTGTGCCTTCTCTAAAGCTTCCACACCCTTCTTGTAATCAGGCAACCAGAACAGAACACAATACTCCAGTGGTCTAACCTGAGTTTTATAGAGCTGCAACATTATTTAGCATCTCTTGAACTCCCGGTCCCTTGACTAATGTATCCAACACACTATATGCCTATTATCCACCCTATCAAAAAAATTAATTTTAAAAATTTAAAATAAAAATTGCTGAGAGTGGAGAGCAAGAGAAAACCAGTTCTTCTGCTCATAGGAATGAATGTATGTAATATACTCAGTGGTCACTTGAACACCAGTATACCATCTCATTAATACAAATATCTAATCAGCCAATCATGAGGCAGCAACTCAATGCATACAAGGAGGCAGATATGGTCAAAGGGTTTGTTGTTCAGACCAAACACCAGAATGGGGAAGAAATATTATCTAAGTGACTTTGACCATAGAATGATTGTTAATGCCAGACAGGTTGCTTTGAGTATCTTAGAAACTAATGATCTTTTGGGATTTTCATGCACAACAGTCTCTAGAGTTTAGAGAGAATGGTGCGAAAAATGAAAATACATCCAGTGAGTGACAGTTCTGTGGGCAGAAATGCCTTGTTAATGAGATAGATCAGAGGAGAATGACCAGACCAGTTCAGTCTGACAGGAAGACTACAATAACTCAAATAACCGCATGTTACAATAAGTGTGTGTAGAAGAGTATCTCTGAAAGCATAATACATTGAACCTTGTATTGGATTGACTACGACAGCAGAAGACCACGAGCAAACAGTCAGTGGCCTTGTTATATACACCTGTTAGGGTACATTCTCCAGATACCTTATGAGGTATTCGTAGCCTTCAGCCAGGAGCAGATGTCATCAGGTGGTTCCCAACCTTCACAGAGTGTTTTGACCCTTAACCATGACACTCTCCAGTTGGTGGGCCGGCAGTGGTGGCCAAATCACTGCCCATCTGCTCCTGGCTTCCAGCTTCCCTCCTCTCGCCTATTCCAAATCTTACAAGAGGGTCTTTCTGCCTCTTCCCCCATCCTATGAGTTGCTTGTTTTTTTGCTCTTTTTGTCCAGGCCCAGAGCTGACAATAACTGCCATGCTGATTTGGCTGGGAAACTTCTGCAGCAGAAGAAGGGAACAACCATACCTGCCAACCCTTGTCTTTGCACTCCTGCACTAAGGGCTGGTACTTCAAGGCCTTTCTCTCATGGGCCTTTTCCCATCCCTCCTCCCTTGGCACCATCAGCTCAACCAGAATTATTTTCCGGTCTTCAGTTGACCATCTGCAGCTGCGAGATATCATCAGCAACCCCTGCGTCGGGCAGCAAGGCCTCAGCTCAGTTCACTTCCCGCAATGGGGAAACACAAGCATAAGGAACAGGTGAGACATGGTACAGGCAGAAGTATGGATTCGTGAGGAGGAGAAGCGGATGTCAAAGGCAGTGGAACAAGTGTCCCAGGGTGCCTGGCATCAACCCTAATGCGAGCTGATGGGCAGTGATTTGGCCATCACTACCGGCCCACCAACTGGAAAGTGTCGTGGTTAAGGGTTGAAACACTCTGTGAAAGTTGGGAATCACCTGATGGCATCTGCTCCTGGTTGAAGGTTACAGATACCTCATAAGGTATCTGGAGAATGCACCCTAACAGGTGTATGTGGCTTCCAGGAAAGACTGGATGGCAACCGAGGAAGGTCGGTGACAGTAGAGAGACAACTGACCTCCAGGAAAGACTGGCATGGGCTCACAAGGCTAACAACCTTGTGGGCAGCTCTCACAAGAGGGCACCACTCAAGCTATGATTGAACACGAACAGCAATAACTCCAGAGTCTCCTGGTGGGGGGCGGGGGGGGGGTACGATGAGAGACTCAACAGGACGGACATACCGGCCACAGCCAGTGCAGGAAGCACAACTACGAGGAAGCTAAAGCAAACAACACTGACCAGAGAGGATTTATCTACAGGAGGTGTAAAGTGACCGCTGTGTGGACAGGGAACGTTTGAATTTAATAATATTTTGGGAGTTCATTCATGGGAGTGTTCATAATTCAAGTGTTTTTAACTCAGAGCTGGGGAAAAGAAGGGACAACTCATACGAAGGAAAAGACCTTAAAAAGAAATAGGTTTGAACATTTTAGAGTCTTTCTCAATCCTTGCAGCAACTCACAATGTACAACTCATCAAATACTTTAAATACGTCACCTCAAGGTTAAAAGAACCAGGAATAGGACTCATTGCACATTAAGACTACTCTGTATTCAACAAGATTACCCTTAAACTTTTGCCCCCTAAGTCTCAACTCATGTCCTCTTGTTTGAACCTCCCCTACTCTCAATGGAAAAAGCCTATCCACATCAACTCTATCTATTCCCCCTCATAATTTTCAATACCTCTATCAAGTCCCCCCTCAACCTTCTACGCTCCAAAGAATAAAGACATAACTTGTTCAATCTTTCCCTGTAACTTAGGTGCTGAAACCCAGGTAACATTCTAGTAAATCTTCTCTGTACTCTCTCTATTTTGTTGACATCTTTCCTATAATTCGATGACCAGAACTGTACACAATACTCCAAATTCGGCCTTACCAGTGCCTTGCACAATTTTAACATTACATCCCAACTCCTATACTCAATGAAAAACACAAAATGTTGGCAAAACTCAGCAGGCCAGACAGCATCTATGGAAGAAGGTAATAACAACGTTTCGGGCCAAAACCCTTCATCAGGAGTGAAGTAACATGGGATGGTCGAGGGGGGATAAGAAGTGGGGGGAGGGATAATGTAGAGAGCTCGGAAGTGATAGGCTGGAGGGAAATGGGCTAGGGGGGAAGGTGGAGAATTATGGGAAATAAAAGAGAAAGTCGACTTCATTCATTAACCGCCTCCAACTTTCACCCTGCCTTCATATTCACCTGGTCTATTTCCGACACCTCCCTCCCCTTTCTAGATCTTTCTGTTTCTATCTCTGGAGACAGTCTATCCACCGACGTCTACTAGAAACCTACTAAAACTCCCACAGCTACCTAGACTATTCCTCTATCCCTTTCCCTCAATTCCTCCGCCTCCGCCGCATCTGCTCTCAGGATGAGGCCTTTCATTCTAGAACAAAGGAGATGTCTTCCTTTTTTAAAGAAAGGGGTTTCCCTTCGTCCACTATCAACTCTGCCCTCCATCGCTTCTCCCATATTTCACGCACCTCTGCCCTCACCCGATCCCCCCGCCAGCCCACCAGGGATAGAGCCCCCTGGTCCTCACCTATCACCCTACCAGCCTACAGATCCAATGCATAATCCTCCGTAACTTCCGCCACCTCCTACGTGATCCCACCACCAACCACATCTTCCCCTCCCCCCCACTCTCGGCTTTCCGCAGGGATCGCTCCCTACGCGACTCCCTTGTCCATTCATCCCCCCCCATCCCTCCCCACGGACCTCCCTCCGGGCACTCAGCCCTGCAAATGGAAGAAGTGCTACACCTGCCCCCACACTTCTTCCCTCACCACCATCCCAGGCCCCAGACAGTCCTTTCAGGTGAGGCACCACTTCACCTGCGAGTCAACTGGGGTGTATCCGGTTCTCCCAATGTGGCCATTTATACATTGGGGAGACCCGCCGCAGACTGGGAGACCGTTTCGCCGAACACCAGCGCTTGGTCCTCCAGCAGTGGCGGGATCTCCCTGTGGCCACACACTTCAATTCCATAGACCACTCCCACTCTGACATGTCTGTCCATGGCCTCCTCTACCGTCAAGATGAGGCCGCACGCAGGTCAATGGAGCAATACCTTATCTCCTGCCTTGGTAGCCTCCTTCCTGCTGGCATGAACATCCAACTCACTGACCTCCATTGATACACCTGCCCCCCACCCTTACCCCCATCCCTAGCTATTATTTTAGTCTGGTTCTCTTTCTCTCTCTTTTCCCCCCTCACTATAATCTCTCCCCCAGCCCTAACTTTCTTTCTCTTTTATTTCCGATAATTCTCCACCTTCCCCCCTAGCCCACTTCCCTCCAGCCTATCACTTCCCAGCTCTCTACTTTATCCCTCCCCCCACTTCTTATCCCCCCTCGACCATCCCATGTTACTTCACTCCTGACGAAGGGTTTCAGCCCGAAACATCATTATTACCTCCTCCCATAGATGCTGTCTGGCCTGCTGAGTTCTGCCAGCATTTTGTGTTTTTTTATTTATTTCCAGCATCCGCAGATTCACTCGTGTTGTCCTATACTCAATGCTCTGATTTATAAAGGGCAAAATACCAGAAGCTATCTTCACCACCCTATCCACATGTGATTCCACCTTCAGGGAACTATGCACCATTATTCCTAGATCACTCTGTTCTACTGCATTCTTCAATGCTTTACCATTTACCATGTATGTCCAATGTGGATTAGTCCTACCAAAATGTAGCAACTCACACTTATCAGCATTAACCTCCATCTGTCATCTTTCAGCCCACTCTTCTAACTGGCCTAAATCTCTCTGCAAGCTTTGAAAACCTACTTCATTATCCACAACGCCACCAACCTTAGTATCATCTGCATACTTACTAATCCAATTTACCACCCCATCATCCAGATCATTAATGTATATGACAAACAACATTGGACCCAGTACAGATCCCTGAGGCACCCCACTAGTCACCGGCCTCCAACCTGATAAACAGTTATCCACCACTACTCTCTGGCATCTCCCATCCAGCCACTGTTGAATCCATTTTACTACTTCAATATTAATACCTAACGATTGAACCTTCCTATCTAACCTTCCATGCAGAACCTTGTCAAAGGCCTTACTGAAGTCCATATAGACAACATCCACTACTTTACCCTCGTCAACTTTCCTCGTAACCCCTTCAAAAAATTCAATAAGATTTGTCAAACATGACCTTCCATGCATAAATCCATGTTGACTGTTCCTAATCAGACCCTGTCTATCCAGATAATTATATATAACATCTGTAAGAATACTTTCCATTAATTTACCCACCACTGACGACAAACTGACAGGCCTATGGTTTACTCTTAGAACCCTTTTTGAACAATGGAATCACATGAGCAATATGCCCTCCGGCACCATCCCCATTTCTAATGACATTTGAAATATTTCTGTCAGAGCCCCTGCTATTTCTGCACCAACTTCCTTCAAGATCCTAGGGAATATCCTGTCAGGACCCAGAGATTTATCCACTTTTATATTCCTTAAAAGCGGCAGTACTTCCTCCTTTTTAGTTGTCATAGTTTCCATAACTTCCCTACTTGTTTCCCTTAACTTACACAATTCAATATCCTTCTCCTTAATGAATACTGAAGAAAAGAAATTGTTCAAAATCTCCCCCATCTCTTTCGGCTCCACATATAGCTGTCCACACTGATTCTCTAAGGGACCAATTTTATCCCTCGCTAAACTTTTGCTATTAATATAACTGTAGAAACCCTTCGGATTTATTTTCATCTTACTTGCTAAAGCAACCTCTCAACTTCTTTTAGCTTTTCTAATTTCTTTCTTAAGATTCTTCTTACATTCTTTATATTCCTCGAGCACCTCATTTACAACATGCTGCCTATATTTATTGTAGATATCTCTCGTTTTCCTAACCAAGTTTCCAATATCCCTTGAAAACTATGGCTCTCCCAAACTTTTAACCTTTCCTTTCAACCTAAAAGGAACATAAAGATTCTGCATCCCCAAAATTTCACCTTTCAATGACGCCATTTCTCTATTATATCCTTCCCATAAAACAAATTGTCCCAATCCACTCCTTCTAAATCTTTTCGCATCTCCTTAAAGTTAGCCTTTCTCCAATCAAAAATCTCAACCCTGGGTCCAGTCCTATCTTTCTCCATAATTACATTGAATCTAATGACATTGTGATCACTGGACCCGAAGTGCTCCCCAACACATACCTCCATCATCTGACCTATTTCATTCCCTAATAGAAGATCCAACACTGCCCCTTCTCTAGTTGGTACCTCTATGTATTGCTGCAAAAAACTATACTGCACACATTTTACAAACTCCAAACCATCCATCCTGTTTACAGTATGGGTTTCCCAGTCTATGTGTGGAAAATTAAAATCTCCCACAATCACAACCCTGTGCTTACTACAAATATCTGCTATCTCCTTGCAAATTTGCTCCTCCAATTCTCGCTCCCCATTAGGTGGTCTATAATACATCCCTATAAGTGTTACTACACCTCTCCCATTCCTCAATTCCACCCAAATAGCCTCCCTGGTCGAGCCCTCTAATCTACCCTGCCAGAGCACCACTGTAATATTTTCTCTGACAAGCAACACAACACCTCCCCTTCTTGTCCCTCTGATTCTATCACATCTGCAGTATTTTGCGTAACATAGAAGGTCAAGAAGAGCCCAATAGCTTTTTCATTGCAAAATAATGTTTTAGCCTGTTGGAATCAGCTTGAAAATTTCTGGCACCAGGTCAGAAAAAAACAGCTTGAATTGATTCCTTTCGTTCCAAAAGAATATTTTTGAAGCTTTGATGTCTGATGTCTGTGATGTGCTGGACATACTGTAAACTGCCAAATCACTTTCCCAGGTAGAGAGAAGCAGGAGAATGTTGCAGTTAGAAACTGTATAGTTTTTCAAATTATTCAGAAGTGTTAGGCAATGGAATAATTTTTTCCTGCACACTAGCACAAAGAATAGATAACAAAATACCAAGTCTAAATAGCAATTCTTGTTTCTCACAATCACGGACCAGCCTGAAACTGGGCACATTCACCCTAAGTGGGTAATCACAGACCCCCTGACTGTGGGTACAGTCACCCTAAGTGGGTAATTACAGACCATAGAAACATAAAAAATAGCTGCAGGAGTAGGCCATTCGGCCCTTCAAGCCTGCACCGCCATTCAGTATGATCATAGCTGATCATCCAACTCAGAACCCTGTACCTGCTTTCTCTCCATACCCCCAATCCCTTTAGCCACAAGGGCCATATCTAACTTTCTCTTAAATATAGCCAATGAACCGGCATCAACTGTTACCTGTGGCAGAGAATTCCACAGATTCACCACTCTCTGTGTGAAGAAGTTTTTCCTCATCTCGGTCCTAAAAGGCTTCCCCTTTATCCTTAAACTGCGACTCCTTGTTCTGGACTCCCCAACATTGGAAACAATCTTCCTGCATCTAGCCTGTCCAATCCCTTTAGAATTTTATACGTTTCAATAAGATCCCCCCTCAATCTTCTAAATTCCAGTGAGTATAAGCCTAGTCGATCCAGTCTTTCTTCATATGAAAGTCCTGCCATCCCAGGAATCAATCTGGTGAACCTTCTTTGTACTCCCTCTATGGCAAGAATGTCTTTCCTCAGATTAGGGGACCAAAAACTGCACACAATATTCTAGGTGCGGTCTCACCAAGGCCTTGTACAACTGCAGTAGAACCTCCCTTTTGCTATGAATGCCAACATACCATTTGCCTTTTTCACCACCTGCTGTACCTGCATGCCCACCTTCAATGACTGGTGTACAATGACACCCAGGTCTCGTTGCACCTCCCCTTTTCCTAATCAGCCAATCTGAATGTGGACATACTTACCCTCAGTGGGCAATCAGACACCAGGCTGAATTTGGGCACATTCACCCTAAGTGGATAATTATATCAACACATACAAACAAGTTGGATGAACTCAGCAGGTTGGGCAGCATCCGTTGAAATGAGCAGTCAACGTTTTGGGCCGAGACTCTTCGTCAGGACTGAAGGAGGAGGAGGCAGGGGCCCCATAAAGAAGGTGGGGGGAGGGTGGAAAACCAATCAGAGGAAAGATCAAGGGGTGGGGGAGGGGGAGATCCTGTATGTTGTTGCGGACAGAGCAGAGGTGCTCGATGAAGCAGTCTCCCAGTCTGCGTCGGGTCTCGCCGATGTAGAGGAGGCCACACCAGATGCACCGGATGCAATAGATTACCCCAACAGACTCACAAGTGAAGTGTTACCTCACCTGGAAGGACTGTTTGGGGCCCTGAATGATGGTAAGAAAGGAGGTGTAGGGACAGGAGTAGCACTTGCAGGGATAAGTACCAGGTGGGAGATCTGTGGGGAGGGACGTGTGAACCAGGCAGTCGCGGAGGGAATGATCCCTGCGAAAAGCAGAGAGGTGTAGAGAGGGAAAGGTGTCCTTAGTGGTGGGGTCCTGTTGAAGGTGGCGGAAGTTGCGGATTGCCTGGTCCACACGTCTCTCCCCGCAGATCTCCCACCTGGTACTTGTCCCTGCAAGCGCAAGTGCTACACCTGTCCCTACACCTCATCTCTTACCACCATTCAGGGCTCCAAACAGTCCTTCCAGGAGAGATAACATTTCACTTGTGAGTCTGTTGGAGTAATCTATTGCATCCGGTGCTCCCGGTGTGGCCTCCTCTACATCGGCGAGACCCGCCGCAGACTGGGGGACTGCTTCATCGAGCACCTCTGCTCTGTCTGCAACAACATACAGGATCTCCCAGTTGCCACCCACTTCAACTCTGCTTCACATTCCCATTCGGATATGTCCCTACATAGCCTCCTCTACTGCCATGATAAGGCCAAACTCAGGTTGGAGGAACAACACCTCATATACCGTCTGGGCAGTCTCCAGCCCCTTGGTATGAACATCAAATTCTCCAACTTCCGGTAATTCCCTTTCTCCCCCTTCTCCCATCCCACTTTCACTCTGTCTCCTCTTCTAGCTGCCTATCACCTCTCATGACTCTGCCTTCTTCTACTACCCATAATGCTTTCCCCTTAGATTTCTTCTTCACCTCTCCTGCCTATCCCCTCCCTGCTCCCCCTCCCCCACTCTTTGATCTTTCCTCTGATTGGTTTTCCACCCTCCCCCTCACCTTCTTTATGGGGCCCCTGCCCCCTCCTTCTTCAGTCCTGACAAAGGGTCTCGGCCCAAAACGTTGACTGCTCACTTCAACGGATGCTGCCCGACCTGCTAAGTTCATCCAGCTTGTTTGTACTTGTTGATTTGACCACAGCATCTGCAGTGTACTTTGTGGGTAATTACATACAAAGGCTGAATGTGGGCACATTCACCCTCAGTGGGTAATCACAGACCGGTCTGAATGTGGGCACACTCATCCTCAATTAAAACCAGGAAAAAAAACAGATGTTCTAACAAGTGTCTCAATGACAAGGGGCATCATTGTAGAAGTTAAAAGTCAGCAATTTGTCACGAGCCTCCAAGTTGCAGGACAAACTGAAATTTCCTCTACTCAGCAAAGTAGCTAATCTGCTTCACTTATTTCCTCTCACTTGCCAAGTCAGTCTCTTGGAAAGAATCAGAACACAATCTACCATTTTCTGTGAGTGAATACAAGTATGGTTATCAATTACTAGTTTATTTTTTGAAGAGTAACACACTGATTTTCATAAGTCACTGGTTTATTTGCAAGTGCTGAGAAAAGAAAGGGAGCACAGACCTTTGTTCTCTCTGCCCCATAGAGGGCAAACCACTCAGCTCAATTTCTGTGGATTTCGAGATGTGTGGAAAGTTGTATAGCACAGAGATCCTCAGATTTGGGTATATTTGGGGGAGCTGGTGATTGTCAAAGAGTGCTGGGGGGCAGCTGAGGAGTACAGTTTACTGCTTCCACTGGATCAACTCACTGTCCTAACATTACTCTCTGCACATTAATGTTACGCTCTTATTACATACAATAGAAGCCATAACCAATGTCCTCACTATAAAATGTGCAGCATTTTGCACTTGTTAAACTGGTTGACGTGAAAAGAAAACCACATTTTGTTAGCTTGTGTTTCAGGCTGGAACTGCACCAAGCTTCACTTTATGTACTTTATATGACCTGAAATTAAGCCATTTGACCAGAATTGTGGTGATCTGGTAATGTGCCATAGGAATGCGTGTAAAAGGGAGGAGGGGTTTCTGTCAGAGTGGGAAAGTGTGTGGGACATCAGTGTGCTTCAGAGGGATGGAGAGGGAGTGAGGGAGAGAAAGAAATAGGGAATGGGTGAGGGAGTGAAACAGAGGGAGAGGGAGGGAGAAAGAAAGAAGAAACACAAGGAGGAAAGAAAGAAAGAAAGAAAGACTGGGTGAGAGGAGCAAGGGGGGGAGAAGAGATGAGGTAGATGGTGTGTAGAGAGAGGGGAGAGAAGATGAAACGGGAGAGATGGGGGAAGAGAGGGGAAGATAGTGTTGGATCCTGATGTTTTTGTGATCCAAAGATTCATTGGAAGTCAAGAAAGAGAGGTATAGAACTTGTTGCGTACAGTTATTTTATTAAGTGTTACAGAGAGCAAAGAAGAGGAATGGAGAAGAGGCATGACAAGAGGCAAAAGGGAGAGAAAGCAGACAAGGGGAAAAGCAGGGACAGAATAAACTCAAATTAGTGTGGTCTTTTTATATCAGACTACTGATAACAGAAATTCAATTGATAATAGTTAACCATTGTAACAGCCAGATTCAAGTAACGTGGCACCCGCCACTGAAACCAAGAAGCTTCTAAAAAATACGGAGAAAACTGCACTGTGATTACTGGAAAACTCATTGAACAATTACATATGCATTGGTGATTATACAAAAATATAGACAACAATAGAACAGTTAAACTACCAGAAAAATAACAATTCTACACTCCAATCTGACAAGAGGAAAAGGGTGAGAGAGAGAGAGAGAGAGAGAGAACACAAGAAAAAGAGAGAGGGAGAGGCAGAGGGAGAGGGAACACACGAGAGAGATATTTATATATATATTATATATATTTTATATATATGTATAGAGAGAGATAGATAAATAGATAAAGTTGTGGGGTAAAGGATGCTGGGTATGATCCTGTTATGTGTTATGAACAACTTTCCACCAGAGGAAATAACTTCAACCACTGTGAGAAACAGGTGCAGCTGTTAACTTCAGCAATTCCCCCTTCCTCTCACATATCACAGGCTCTTTGAGTGGCTGGAATAAAATCCCTTTGGTTAGGAATCATTTTCACTTTGCATGGTCACCTGAAACACTCCTAAAACCTCACACACAATCCAGAGAAGCAGAGTTGGGCTCTCAACATATGGCAAAGTGAAGCTGTGACGGATGGCTGGGCAAACCAGGACTAGTCCCCCAATCAACATCAGTACTCTTCTAGGATTGTGGACTTCGCTATTTGGCTCTGAGTACTAAAAATCAGATGTGTTTTAGCTGCTACAGATTCTACCTTCGTTACTGTAGATGGGCAGAAGATGGCAGTGCTGGAACAGGTCAGTAGGGAGAAATTCAAAGAAACTTCAGATGCTGGAAATGTGGAATAAGAACAAAAAATGCAGTTTAACCTAAAAAGTTAACTATCCACAAATGCTGGCTGACCTGCAGAGTGTTTTCAGCATTTTCTACTTTACTAAAATAAATAATGTCACCCAGAGTTCACATTTGGAGTGTTGGGTACCACCTGCTGGGATAAGAATTCTGACCTAATCTGGGTTATAATCAGCCACAGCACAGAAGCTGAGCAATGTTAACATGCCCAGGCAAAGAATATCTCTGTCGACGAGCTCAAAACAGGGAGAATGAAAAGCACTGACAAATAGTGCATGAACATAATTAGCAGATCTTTCCAAGAGGTAGAACAAAACTAAAAGACTAAATACCCTGATTATCTTAACATCATTTAACTGGGTCATAGAACATTAGGAACAGGCCCTTTGGCCCACAATGTTGTGCCAAACTAATTAAATTAGTAATTAAATGGCCAAATAAAATAATCCTTTCTACCTACACAATGTCCATATTCTTCCATTTTCCTCACATTCATGTGTCAATTGAAACATCTCTTAAAAGTCCCTAATGAATCTGTCTCTACAACCACCTCAGGCAGTGCATTCCAGGTATCCACCAATTTCTGTAAAAATCTTGCCCTTCACATCCCCTTTGAACATAATGCCTAGTGAGCTCTTGATTTTTCAGTCTACCTTGCCATGACCTTTGCACTAGTTATGTCTATCTGCATTGCACTTCATGAAACAACACCATATTCTGTATTCTGCTATTTTTCTACTTCATACTACTTTGATGTATGGAATGACATGGGGAGCTTCGTCATGCAAAGTTCAATGTATGGTTGGAATGAGCTTTCATAAACAATGGTTGAGACAGACACTTTAACAGTATTTAAATGACATTTAGATAAATACATGGATAGGAGTTGTTTAGACAGCTATGGAGCAAATACAGGTAGGTGGGATTAACTCGTTGGGCAACACAGTTAACACAAACCAGTTGGGTCAGATGGCCCATTTCCATGTTGACATCCTTGTGTCTGGTTGGCAAGATCTTTACAGTATCTCAGTACATATGACAACAGTAAACCAATACATTATGCTTGTAGCTGCAATAAATGCTTCTTCCAGATAGACACCTGTAAGATCATTAGGTTTAGCAATCCTCTCTACTAAGTCACGATGCCTGTGTCAGGAAGTTAATTAAACAATGCAAGACACCAACAAGAAGTGGTCAGTACAGTATTCATCAATAAACTAGTGGGTTCCTGAATGCTGGGGTGAAGAACCTGAGGCTCAGCACATCACTATGATCAACATCAACCTGCCAGCTACTAGCAAATTGTCCAACTTCCATTTAGTGACCAAGTTGCTAACACCCAGAGAAGTTCCCACACATTTAGAAAATGGGGAACATCTGATATGGGTAGAGGCAAGAGTGTAGGAAGGCGGGGGAGGAAAACTGCAGAACCAGATGCACCACCAATCCCACTATCGCCGGGCAGTAGAACGAAAATAAAGGAAAACAAACTTCCTTCTGTGCTGTAACGCTTTAACTTCACTCCAAGTGGCCATGAAGGTGGATATCATCACTGGGGCATGCTGACCTTTGTAACAATAGGAGCTATCACACTCTGGCAGGATCAAACACTAGCACCACTCTTCCTCTGCCAACGTCTCGAGGTCCTGTTGTTTCACAATATCTTGTTGGAAACATGCATCATCATTTCTTTCCTGGAGGAGGACTGCTTCATGCACTGGCAAGATCTGAATTAATTGACATCCCAGGCTGCCACTTAAGATCAAAACTGATCTATAGCTTAGTTTCCTTTTCCTACTTTGCCCAACTTGTGTGATGAAACACCACTAAGCTGTTGAGAGAGTTCTCCCAATATCATTTGTCTTTGGCAAGAACGCACAGCACAGAGCCTGGCTTTGTGACTATGGCCTGCAGCCATCGGGCTCCTGGATCTGTTATAGCACTGAATTGGCTACATGTCTGGGGACTCACTTTTGGAGACTCTGCAGTTCAGGTTCTGTGCATTATTTGTTTACTTTTTTATTGTTTGTACAATTTGTTCTTTTTTTCACACATTGGGTGTTTGACGGTCTTTGTTGTGTGGGGTTTTTAATGAGCTCTATTGGGTTTCTTTGTTATATCCCAAAAATTCTTTCCAAGTGAGGCAACACTTCACCTGCAAATCTGTTGGAATCGTCTACTGTGTCCAGTGCACTTGATGCAGCCTACTCTACATTGGTAAGACCCGTCATAAATTGGGGAACTGCTTTATCCAATACCTCTGCACTATCTGCCACAAGCATGACTTCCTGGTAGCCAGACATTTTAATTCCCATTCCTAATCTGATGCGTCAGTCAATGGTCTGCTCTTGTGTCAAGGTGAGGCCACCTGCAAGGTGGAAGAGCAACACCCTATATTCTGCTTGGGAGAACTCCAACCTGATGGCATGAATATCAATTTCTTCACTCCAACCTATCACTTCTTCTCACCTGTCTATACTTCTCCTTGGATCCCCTCCCCTCCTCCTTCCCTTTCTCCTATCAGGTTCTTTCTTCTCCTGCCTTTAACTTTTCCCATCTGGCTTCACCTATTACCTTCCAGCTAGCTCCCTTCCTTCCCCTCCCCCACCTTTTTATACTAGCATTTTTCCACACCCGCCCCTACCCACTTCTCTCTCAGATCTGATGAAGAGTTCCTCGGCCTGAAATGTCGACTATACTCCTTTCCATAGATGCTGCCTGGCCTGCTGAGTTCCTCCAGCATCCTGTGTGTGCTTTTTGTTTTGTGGTTCCCTGCAAGAAGACATATCTCAAGGTTGTATATAGTATACATATTTTGATTATACATGCACTGAGAAGTTTTAAACTTTGAAAAATCTATCAGTAGGACAAGTTTGGTGTTTGCCATTTGTATCAAGCTTTTAAGCAGCAAGAGACTACCATGTTCACCCATATTGAATGGTTTTGTGCTTCAGACCACCTAATTACCAAGCTCAATGAAAACCATACAACTGCAGCATCTGGAAATATGAAATTAAAATACAAAAATCACTCAGCAGGTCAGGCAGCGTCTGGAGAGGCAGAAACATACAGTGCAATTTTCCAGCGTTTTTGTTTTGTATTAATGACTGAGCTACTGGCATACAATCTGAAAACCCTCCTTTGATTCCTTTATCTCTGCTCCCCACAGCTCTCTAATAGTTATGAAGGGCTGTGGGAAACAAGGTAAAGTAACTGTTAGTGTAATGCTATTACAGCACAACAACAGGTTCAATCCCTGCCAGCGTCTGTAAAGAGTTTGTACATTCTCTCCATGATCATACTGGCTTCTTTTGGCTGCTCTGGATTCCTCCCATGTTCCAAAGACATATGGGTTAGTAGGTAAATGGGTCACATGGGTGTAATTGGACAGCATGGATTCATTGGTTTAGAGGGCCTGTCACCATGCTGTATCTCTAAATTCAAAAAAATTAAAGTTAAATCATCTCAAGCTCCTATGCAGCTAACGAGATCTTCAGACAAACGAACCCAGGTGAGACTTGAAGTAAACTTGAGACTCAAAGGTAGAAATTAACGACAGGGGTTTCTTCAAAGAATGTGACAAAGGAATAACAGATGACTCAGAGTGGACTTACTCAAGAAGGCTAGAGTACACAGAACCTAAATTCAGGACACAGTGTTGATCATTAGTCATGACAAACTCCAACAGAACATCGAGCACGGGAACGCCGTGTGTATGAAAATCAATAAACTAATGTCAGGATGCAAAAGGAACCTCCATTCAAAAAACAAATGGCATGAAAAACACAAGGAAAGCTTACGGCCTAAACCAGTCATTTAACAAGTTCTAGTTAAAACAAAGCTGTAATGTTAAGTGTGTCGGAGCACTGAGGCCTGACACTCTCCAGTGTCCTGCACTGGTCTGAAAAGTTCATAATAGGACCGAATGTTACGGGAGGGAACCCAGCATCTCTCATTCAGGCCATAACTGTACTTGACCATGAACAAATGAGAATCTAGCAGACACTGAACCAAGTCAACAAAATGAGGAGGTGGAGACTTGAAAACAGGGGCCAAGAAACTAAAAGGTATGAGTTTAAGGTGGGAAACATGAAAGATCGGATGAATATGCAGATTTCATGGTAATTGTAGGTGGCATGACACTAGACTGATTCTTCCTAGGACTTTAAAAGGACTAATGGCCATTAAAATCGATCTTCCTTTTCACCATTTCTGCCTGCACCACTTAATGACATCGGCTTCAGAGACACCATCTCAGACTCTTGCTCCGGGAATAGAGGCAGACTTTAGAGAAACTGACATTCAAAGGGTGACATCCAAATAAAAGAACATAAAAGATTATCATGCACATATTCCACCCAAGTAAGATGATCACTACATATAGTCAGGTTTCCTGAAACTAAACATCTTAGGTAAAAAACCCGGTTTCCCGTCTAGAGAAGACAAACTTCGGCCCCGCCAAACTTGTGAGATTGAGGCGAGCTTGATCCCATGCCAAACCCCAGTTTGTGTGGATGCTGAATAATTTGGTTCCTTGTTAAAAATTAATGCCACAAAATAACAGACAGTACACTGCATAAAATTAAAGGAATTGTATTTATGAATCTTAAAGGGTTAGTAAAGAATAACAAAAACAAAATGGCCCATTCTAATTAAAAAGTCAAATGTGCACAAGTCACTCTGTCACTCACACACTGAGTGAAAGCGCACACCACCTTCCAAACATCACTCACAATCCGTCTTGAACATACGGGCCTCCCACCGGATCATATGCCATGACCAGTTCTCCTTGGTGTCTTCTCTCTTCATCTCCTCTTGAATAAAAGCTCCAAGCCCAGCCTTAGCGTCCCTTACCAGAGAAACTTCTCCTTAATCCGATCATCCTAATTGGACGGTACATGTTTCTCCTTTCTCTTATCTTCAACAGTAACCCAAAAAAGCATGAAACCAGGAGAGCTCTTACAGAACTGCCAAAATGAAATACATACAGCATAACAGTAAAAATATGAACCAGGGAATTACATAGGGATCTTGCCAAATCCTGGTTCATTCTCTCTGTCTGCCCATTGACTTAGACAATAGACAATAGACAGTAGGTGCAGGAGTAGGCCATTCGGCCCTACTAGCCAGCACCGACATTCACTGTGATTATGGCTGATCATACACAATCAGTACCCCATTCCTGCCCTCTCCCCATATCCCTTGACTATCTATAAGAGCTCTATCTAACTCTCTCTTGAAAACATCCAGAGACTTGGTCTCCACTGCCTTCTGGGGCAGTGCATTCCACATATCCACCAATCTCTGGGTGAAAAAGATTTTCCGCATCTCTGTTCTAAATGGCCTACCTCTTATTCTTAAACTGTGGCCTCTAGTTCTGGACTCACCCATCAGCGGGAACATGTTTCCTGTCTCCAGCGTGTCCAATCCCTTAATAATCTTAAATGTTTCAATCAGATCCCCTCTCATTCTTCTAAATTCCAGTGTATACAAGCCCAGTTGCTCCAATCTTTCAACATATGACAGTCCCGCCATTCCGGGAATTAACCTTGTGAACCTACGCTGCACTCCCTCAATAGCAAGAATGTCCTTCCTCAAATTTGGAGACCAAAACTGCACACAATACTCCAGGTGGGGTCTCACCAGGGCCCTGTACAGCTGCAAAAGGACCTCTTTACTCCTATACCCAATTCCTCTTGTTATAAAGGCCAGCATGCCAATAGCTTTCTTCTCTGCCTGCTGTACCTACAAGCTTGCTTTCATTGACTGATGTACAAGAACACCTAGATCTCGTTGTACTTCCCCTTTTCCTAACTTGACTCCATGTAAATAGTAATCTGCCTTCCTGTTCCTGCCACCAAAGTGGATAACCTCACATTATCCACATTAAGCTGCAACAGCCATACATTTGCCCACTCACCCAACCTGTCCAAGTCACCCTGCATTCTCATAACATCCTCCTGACATTTCACACTGCCACCCAGCTTTGTGTCATCAGCAAATTTGCTAATGTTACTTTTAATCCCTTCATCTAAATCATTAATGTATATTGTAAACAGCTGCAGTCCCAGCACTGAACCTTGTGGTACCCCACTGGTCACAGCCTGCCATTCCAAAAGGGACCCGTTAATCGCTACTCTTTGTTTCCTGTCAGCCAGCCAATTTTCAATCCATGTCAGTACTCTGCCCCCAATACCATGTGCCCTAATTTTGCCCACTAATCTCCTATGTGGGACTTTATCAAAAGCTTTTTGGAAGTCCGGGTACACTACATCCACTGGCTCTCCCTTGTCCATTTTCATAGTAACATCCTCAAAAAACTCCAGAAGATTAGTCAAGCATGATTTTCCCTTCATAAATCCATGCTGACTCGGACTGATCTTTCTACTGCTATCCAAATGTGTTGTAATTTCCTCTTTTATAATTGACTCCAGCACTTTTCCCACTTCTGACATCAGGCTAACCAGTCTATAATTCCCTGTTTACTCCCTCCCTCCTTTTTTGAAAAGTGGGACAACATTAGCCACCTTCCAATCCACAGGAACTGTTCCTGAATCTATAGAACATTGGAAAATGATTACCAGTGTGTCCACGATTTCTAGAGCCACCTCCTTAAGTACCCTGGGATGCAGACCATCAGGTCCCGGGGACTTATCAGCCTTCAGACTCAACAGTCTATCCAACACCATTTCTTGCCTAATATAAGTTTCCTTCAGTTCATCCTTTACCCTAGTTCCTTTGGCCATTATTACATCTGGGAGATCGTTTGTGGCTTCCCTAGTGAAGACAGAACCAAAGTACCTGTTCAACTCATCTGCCATTTCCTTGTTCCCCATAATAAATTCACCCGTTTCTGTCTTCAATGGCCCAATTTGGTCTTAACTACTTTTTTTGCTATTCACATACCTGAAGAAGTTTTTACTATCCTCCTTTATATTCTTGGCTACTTTACCTTCGTATCTCATTTTTTCTCGGTGTACTGTCTTTTTTATTATCTTCTGTTGCTCTTTAAAAGCTTCCCAGTCCTCCGGTTTCCCGCTCTTCTTTGCTTTGTTATACTTCTTCTCTTTTATTTTTACACTGCCCTTTACTTCCCTCGTCAGCCATGGCCTCCCCTTACTCCCCTTAGGATCTTTCTTCCTCTTTGGAATGAACTGATCCTGCACCTTCTGCATTATTCCCAGAAATACCTGTCATTGTTGCTCCACTGTCTTCCCTGCTAGGGTTTTGTTCCATTGAACTTTGGCCAGCTCCTCCCTCATAGCTCCATAGTTCCCTTTGTTCAACTGTAATACTGACACATCTGATTTTCCCTTCTCCTTCTCAAATTGTAGGTTAAAACATCATATTATGGTCACTACCTCCTAATGGTTCCTTTACCTCGAGGTCCCTGATCAAATCTGGTTCATTGCACAACACTAAATCTAGAATTGCCTTCTCCCTGGTAGGCTCCAGTACAAGCTGATCTAAGAATCCATCCCGGAGGCACTCCACAAACTCCCTTTCTTGGGGTCCAGTACCATCCTGATTCTCCCAGTCTACCTGCACGTTGAAATCCCCCATGACAACTGTATCATTACCTTTGCGACATGCCAATTTTAACTCTTCATTCAACTTACACCCTACATCCAGACTGCTGTTTGGGGGCCTGTAGATAACACCCATTAGGGTCTTTCTACCCTTAGAATTTCTCAGTTCTATCCATACTGACTCTATATCTCCTGATTCTATGTCCACCCTTGCAAGGGACTGAATATCATTGTGGACTTGTGGATGGAATTTAGAGGATAGGCTAAGAGTAGTTTCAATGAGTTGACAAAAGGCCTTCCAGAATTCAGACGCGAATTGTGGACCCACAGTCCAAGATGATATCCTAGGGAAAGCCATGTATCCGAAAAATATTTTGTAACATAAAATCAGCCATCTCCGAAACATGTCAACTCTGTCAGGGTTTGCAGGACATTACTTCCTACAGAGTGAAACCCAATAGCATGAATGGCAGCAATGCTTCACTCCCAGATGAACTCAATGCCTTTTATACTCATTTTGAAAGGGAGAATAAAACTACAGCTATGTGATCCCTGCAGCACCCAGTGATGGTGTGACCTTCTGTCTCGGAAGCCAATATCAGGCTTTCAAGAGGGTGAACCTTAGCAAGGCATCAGGCCCTGATGGAGTACCTGGTAAGGCTCTGAAAATCTGTGTCAACAAATTGGTTGAGGAGTTCAAAGACATTTTCAATCAATGAAAAAGGCAATAATTATACGAGTGCCCAAAAGAGCAGGACTTGTTGCCTTAATGACTATCATCCAGTAGCACTCCCACCTACAGTGATGAAGTGCTTTGATATGGCTAGAATTAACTCCTGTCTCAGCAAGGAACTGCACCCACTGCAATTTGCCTATCGCCACAATAGGTCTATGGTGGACACAATCTCATTGGCTCTTCATGTGGCCTTGGATCACCTGAACAATACAAATAACTATGTCAAGGTACTGTTTATTGATTACAGCTCGGCATTTAAAACAACCATTCCTACAGTTCTGATTGAAAAGCAACAGAACCTAGGACTCTGTACCTCCCTCTGCAACTGCACCTTTGACTTCCTAACTGGAAGACCACAATCTGTGCAGTTTGTAAATAGCAACTCCACCTCGTTGACAATCAACACTGGTGCACCACAGGGATGTGTGCTTAGTCTACCGCTGTACTGTCTCTACACCCATGATAGCGTGGCTAGGCACAGCTCAAATGCCATCTATAAATTCGCAGATGATACAACCATTTCAGATGGTGATGAGAGGGCATACAGGAGTGAGACATATCAGCTAGTTGAGTGGTGTTGCATGAACAGCTTTTCAGTCAACGTCAGTAAGACCAAAGAGCTGATTGTGGACTTCAAGAAGGGTAAGATGAGGGAACACACTCTTTTCCTCAGAGAGGGATCAGAAATGAAAAGTGTTGTGGCTGTGCAACTACATCGTAGTTAGATAAAAGCATACACATGGTAGATGGCTTTAACTGGTGTATTCACACTGCAGCGAGAGAGGGAAAGAGAGAGCAGATCAATACGGATGCGCAGACAACAGATCAATGTGCATAGGCAAGTTATCAGTTCATACATAGCGTTAAAGGAGTCATTGCTCTAAAAGAAATAGATCCATACATTACACATCCTCCCCCTTCAGATTATTGTAAAATGAAAAAACTGTATATATACAAAACATTTAACTGCCCTTTCAAAAACCCATATTCAAATAAACATGCTTTCACAATAATGGTCCATAACTAATTTCACTGTACTAAAGATACAATTTTTTGGGTGGTGCTCTGTTTCTTTCAGGTTCCTGCCTCTGGACCTGTAGAGTGGCATTAGGTTTGGCAGGTATCTTGTCAAAGACAACTTCTTCAGTTGCCAGTGTCACATTGCTGTTGGTGACATGTTCATCACTGAGAGGTAATTATGGTGGATGCAATGTGTCTGTCTTGTTGGATGCAGTTGACTCAGGTGTGTTCTTCAGCTGAGCATCCAGTATCTGGTCCTCATGACATCTCAATGTCTGATCTCCTACATCCACACTGTACATCAGTGGTCTAGTTCTTGTAGCTTTCCTACCAGCTGTCCACTTGTTTCCTCTGTTATCACATGCTAGGACTTCCTGTTCAATCTCAAACCTCCTTGCTGATTCATTTGGCAACCAGATGAACTGTTTATCCTGCTCTTCCCTCCATAGATCTGGTTTCAGGACATCTATGCAAGATCTCAGATTTCTGCTCATGAAGAGCATTGCAGGTGTTTTATTTGTCATCACATGAACAGAGTTCCATACAACAAAGGAAGTTGTCCACCTTGTGCTGTAGAGACATGTCCTCCTTGTCCATAACTTATAAGGAACTTTTTGAATGTTTGGATAAGTCTTTCAGCTAACCCATTTGTTGCTGGGTGGTGAGGAGTTGACTTAAAATGCTTGGTGCCATTTTTCTTCATGAATAGTCTAAACTCTTCTGACATATATTGTGGTCCGTTGTCACTGAGAATTTGTTCTGGTAAACCATTTCTGGCGAAGATAATCCTCAGGGCAGAAATGATCTTTTCTGATGTGGTTGACTTCAGCGGTATGACCTCTGTCCAATTCGAATGAGCACACACAGCAATCAGAAACATGGAGTCCATGAATGACCCAGAGAAGTTAATATGCCCTCTGCCATCCTGAAGATGGCTACTTCCACAGGTGTAACGGAGCCTGCGGGAATGCATTTTGAACTTAGTGGAATCCCAAGGAGCTTTTAGTCAAGCCTTCATCTGTCTATCAATTCCCAGCCACCAAACGTAGCTCCAGGTGAGACTCTTCATCTTGACTGTACCCAGGTGTTTTTCATGCAGATTTTCTAGCTCTGGTGCGCAGTTCACATGGAAGCACAACACAAGATCTACACATCAGCATTCTATGGCATACAGACAGTTGGTCTCATCTCACTGAGGACTCTGGAAACATCGGATTACCCTTAGCTGGCCATCCTTGCATGGTGATGTCATTGACTTTTGACATGTCAGGGCGTTCCTTATTTCTCTTTGTATTTCAGAATTTGTTATCGGCAACTGGTCTACCAATGCTGTGTGGAGCATCTCTGCTGGGTCACAGTGTGAAGACTTTTCTTCTTCATTTGCCAACAGTGGAAGACATGACAAGTCATCAGCATTGCTGTGTTGTTTGGTTTTCTTGACCTCTTATATCATAAAAATGGGCTCCTAGGAAAAGTGCCCAACATTGTAACCAGGTTGTAGATATCACAGGAATTCCCCTTCTGGGATTGAAAATGGACACAAAGGCCTGGTGATCTGTCACTAGCATGAACTTCTGCCCATAGAAGTAGTGGTGGAACTTATTTATTCCCCATACTAAACTAAGGGCCTCTCAGTTGATCTGTGCGGAGTTGTGTTTTTACACTTGTCAGTGATCTTGAAGAAAATGCAATCAGACATTCAAATCTATCTTTCATAGCATGTGACAAAACAGCTCCAATGCCATAAGTCTGATGGGCAGAGGTGGGTCATAATGAGTGAGCAGTTTATCTGATGTTATTAGTCTCTTTGTTTCCTTGAATGCTCTTTCACATCTTTCTGATCATTCCCACATTGCTCCTGACTGTACCAGTGCATTCAATGGATGCAGCATTGTAGCATAGTTTGGAAGAAACTGGTGGTAGTAGCTTACAAGGCCCAAGTTGAGTTGTGACACATGCTGCAGTTTGGGTACCTGTAGCACTGCTTCAATCTTCTCTTATGACTTGCATAGGATGTTTGTCAATGACATGTCCACAATATGAGATCTCATTCTTGAAAAACTCACATTTTTCTCTTTTCATGCAGACCATACTCACTCATCCCGGAAAACACTTTACCAAGTTTCTGGAAGTGCTCTTCATCACTCTTGCCAGTCACAATAATGTCATCAAGGCAACATTGTGTTCCTGGGATATCTTGGAGCACTTGGTCCATTGCCCTTTGCCAAATTGCTGGAGTTGATGTGATGCCAAAGACGAGATGATTATACTGGAACGGTCCCTTGTGGGTGTTGATGAGAGGAACTTCCTGCTTGACACCTCAAATGCCATTTACAGATAGGCTTGTGACAAGTCAATCTTTGAAACCTCTCCCCATCTGCCAAAGATGCAAAATGCCTTCTGTTCGCGGCACAGGATATTACACGGTACGCAGTGCTGGACTTATGTTCACTTTGAAATCCCCACATAGGCGGACAGCTCTGGCCTTCCTTTTCTGACCACCAGGACAATGGGAAAGGCCCAATTACTCCACTCAACCTTGGAGAGAATTCCAAATGCTTCTGAGCTCTGAAGTTCAGCATCCACTTTAGGACTTAGTGCGTAAGGCATTGATGCACTTTATGGAATCCTGGGGTTGTTGTTTCATCCAGCTCATTTCTGACCTTTATGCATTTGAAATTCCCAATACCTCGCTCAACAACCTTCTCATTAGCATTAAGCAGCTGTGACGGTCTCTGATTAGTGCCATCATTTGTGCTGCAATTGCTGTTGATGACACATTGACAGCTTTGATTGAGTGCCAGTCTAGTTGGATTTTTCTCAACCAATGTCCGAAAAGTGCTGGCTCTCCACCTTTTAACACATAAAGCTCTAACTGCTGTGCTTGGCCTCTATATGTAACATTCACTTTCAGTTTGCCATTGGGAAACACTTTCTCACCTGTGTAAATCTTTAGCATCACTGAGGTCTTCTCTAATGGTACCTTAGAAAACAGTCTGTTGTAGTCAGCTTCTGAAATTATAGGCAAAGCTGACCATTTATCCACATCTATTTTCAGTTTTACACCAGATACATCTATTGTGATCCAGATGATTTTGTGATCTGCTTCAGTACTATTATGCAATTCTAGGCATGATAGCTCACCTTTGTCAGACTCTGTGTTGTCTGCTTCACATTCAGTCACTTTATGCACTTGCTTAGTTTTGTGTGTGAGACTTTTCATTCGGTGTGTTTTCTCCCTTTGTGTATGTTTTTTACCTGCTTGCACAGGCTCTCTTTGAGACCTTGTTTGTGACACTTTCTGCAAACATTTTCTTTGAAACAACAGTCATTTGTATCATGGGTGGATTTGCCACATCAATAACATTTTTTGTCATTTTTGCACCATTCAGGGACAGTCTGTCACTCTAAACTCTTTGTTTTCTGTAGTTCTGCTGCATCCTTTGCTGAAGTTTCTAACAGTATTGCAATGGCCAATGCCTGTACTAAGGTTAGGTCTTTTTCTGACAGTAGCCTCTTTTGAGCGCTTTTGACAATGCGTGCCACATACAAACCTGTCCCTTAATCCATCTCTAAAGTCACAGTATTGGGAAAGTTGTGCAGTTCTGCGCTGTATTCAGAAATGTTTTCATCCTTTGTCATTCCTTTTGTGAAATCTAAATCTCTCAGCTTTTACTAGTGGTTTAGAGCTCAAGTGATGTTGTAAAATTGCAACAATTTCATCAAACATCTTGCTCGCTGATTTTTCAGGAGTTACTAGGTTGCATATAAAACCTGTATGTTTTAGGATCGATTAAGCTAAGAAGCATGGTGGTTTTCTTTTCCTCATCCACGTCATTCTCATTATGATACAGTTCAACTCTCTTGATATACAATTCCCAGCCTTCATTAGCACAATCAAATCTGTAAACTTTTCCGACTAAAGCCATCACTAAGTTATTTTCACTTTAACTTTGCTAGTTGTGCATCTTTCACTGTGTACTATGTAGTTACTCACACATCCCTTTGTTAGCATTTGTAAAGACATTCTCTGTACTGTTTAACTCTTTCCTCTTGCTGTTTCTGTCCCTTTTATTGTCCCATAACTGTTGGTGTAGTTGGTGATATTCTCTCACATTCAGGTTCATACCAATCACCAATTTGTTGCGTCTGTGCAACGACATATCAATTAAATCAAATCACACATGTGGGAGATGGCTTGAACTGGTGTATTCACATTGCAGTGTGAGAGAGAGGGAGAACAGATCAATATGCATGCGTAGGCAACAAATCAATACGCATAGGTAAGTTATCAGTCGATACGTACTGTTGAGGGGAATCATTGCTCTAAAAGAAATAGATCCAGACATTACAGAAAGAGTGAGCAATTTCAAGTTCCTACGTGTTAATATCTCTGAGAGTCTAATCTGGGCCCAACATATCAATGCAGCTACAAAGATGGCACAGCAGCTATATTTCATTAGAAATTTCAGGAGATTTTGTATGCTACCAAAAATACTCGCACATTTCTTTAGATTACCATGGGCAACATTCTAACTGGCTGCATGATCATCTGATATGGGGTGGAGGGGCTCTGCACAGGATCGTAATAAGCTACAGAAGTTGTGATCTCAGCTCCATCACATGCACCAGCCTCAAAAAAGGCAACATCCATCATTCAGGACATGCCTTCTTCTCTTTACTACCATCAGGGAGGAGGTACAGAAGCCTGAGGGCACACACTCAACAATTCAGGAACAGCTTCTTCCCCATTGCCAACCAATTTCTGAATGGACAATTAACCCATGAACACTATATCGCAACTTTTTAAAAAACTCCTATTTTTGCACTACTTATTTAATTCAACTATTACATGCATTTTTTTATTTTTATGTATTTATGTATTTACTGCTGCCATAAAGTTACAAATTTCATGACATAGGCTGGTGATATCAAACCTGATTCTGATACAATGAAAATTACACACCAAGCCTGACAAACAACCAATGTGCAAGCAAAGATAAACTGTGAAAGTATAAAATGACCACAAATAATAAATAAACAATAGATTGATAAATGACAAACAGATAAATAAATAATACTGAGAACATGAGTTGAGTTGTAATTTACCTTGAACTTTGAATTTTGAATCCTCAAATGTGAGCCCATAGGTTGTGGAATCAGTTCAGTGTTGTGGTGATCCACGCAGGTTCAGGTGCTTGATAGTTGAAGGATTAAAACTATTCCTGAGCCTGATGGCGTGGGACCTAAGGCTTCTGTACCTCCTTCCTGATGGCAGCTGCGAAAAGAGAGCATGGCCTGGATGGTGGGGATCCTTCATGATGGATGCTGCTTTCTTGTGGTAGCGCTATCTGCTGTCTCAGGAGTCCCAAAGTGCTTGTTTTACCAGTCAAGAATAATTAGTAGTAGTAGAAGTATTGAAATTGTGAGAAACAGAACAGCCATTTTCAACACAGCTAGTTCCGCAATGTGATAAAGTCCAGACAAACTCGATTGTCTAGTTGGTGTTAAATGTGGGAAATCCATCCTTCCCTCTGCCACCACATTCCTACATCCAAAACCATCAAAGCATTGTTATCACATCTAAAACTGACACTTGGAGGCTGGCTAAGGCCTTGGTTTAATATCTTGTCCTTCTCTATTCCACAGCATGACATCAAGGCAAACAAAAGCAGTGCTGAGCTAGAGGAGGACTTGAGAGTGATGACTCTTTGATAATGAGCATGCATGATTTTAATACGGGAGATAACAGGGTGAGGGACTTGTGCAGAATTTTTATGTAGAGAGAAGAGGATGAGGAAACCTACATTGTAGTGTGGCAGACTGATCCTTTGTGTTTATCATAGGTGCTTCCTTCTTGATTGGAATCATGGATGTTTCTCAAATTTTAACATTTCAAAGTAGATTTATTATCAAAGCATGTATACATTATGAGATTCATCCTTGAGATTTATCTTCTTGCAGGCAGCCACAAAACAAAGAAACACAATAGAACCCATTTAAAGAAAAACTCCACATAGCAAAGACCATCAAACACTGTACAAAAAAACTGGATGAACTCAGCAGGCCGGGCAGCATCCATTGAAAGAAGCAGTCAACGTTTTGAGTCGAGACCCTTCGTCAGGACTAAAGGAGGGGGCAGGGGCCCTATAAAGAAGGTGGGGGGAGGGTGGAAAACCAATCAGAGGAAAGATCAAGGGGTTGGGGAGGGGAAGCAGGGAGGGGATAGGCAGGAGAAGTGAAGAAGGAATCTAAGGGGAAAGCACTATTGGTAGTAGAAGAAGGCAGAGTCATGAGAGGTGATAGAAGAGAGAGTGAAGGTGGGACGGGGGAAGGGAGAGGGAGGGAATTACCGGAAGTTGGAGAGTTCGATGTTCATACCAAGGGACTGGAGACTACCCAGACGGTATATGAGATGTTGTTCCTCCAACCTGAGTTTGGCCTCATCATGGCAGTAGAGGAGGCCATGTATGGACATATCCGAATGGGAATGTGAAGGAGAGTTGAAGTGAGTGGCAACCGGGAGATCCTGTCTGTTGTGGTGGACAGAGAGTAGGTGCTCGACGAAGCAGTCCCCCAATCTGCGTTGGGTCTCGCCGATGTAGAGGAGGCCGCACCGGGAGCACCGGATGCAATAGATTACCCCAACAGACTCACAAGTGAAGTGTTGCCTCACCTGGAAGGACTGTTTGGGGTCCTGAATGGTGGTAACTGAGGAGATGTAGGCACAGGTGTAGCACTTACGCTTGCAGGGATAAGTACCAGGTGGGAGATCTGTGGGAAGGGACGTGTGGACCAGGCAGTCACTGAGGGAACGATCCCTGCGAAAAGCAGAGAGGGGTAGAGAGATGTCCTTAGTGGTGGGGTCCCGTTGAAGGTGGTGGAAGTTGCCGAGGATAATATGCTGAATCCGGAGGCTGGTGGGGTGATAGGTGAGGACAAGGGGGACATGTTCCCTGTTGTGGTGACGGGAGGATGGGGTGAGGGCCGGTGCGGGAAATGGAGAAGATGCGGGTGAGATAACGGCAGAAGGGAAACTGCGATTCTTAAAGAAAGAGGACATTTGGGATGTCCTGGAATGGAAAGCCTCATCCTTGGAGCAGATGCGGTGGAGACGGAGGAACTGGGAATAGGGAATAGAATTTTTGCATTTGGCAGGGTGGAAATCAAGGTAGTTATGGGAGTCAGTGGGTTTATAGAAGATGTCTCTATAGAAGATGTCTTTTCACAGGGATCGTTCCCTCAGCGACTACCTGGTCCACACGTCCCTTCCCACAGATCTCCCACCTGGTACTTATCCCTGCAAGCGTAAGTTCTACACCTATGCCTACACCTCATCTCTTACCACCATTCAGGACCCCAAACAGTCCTTCCAGGTGAGGCAACACTTCACTTGTGAGTCTGTTGGGGTAATCTATTGCATCCAGTGCTCCTGGTGCAGCCTCCTCTACATCGGCGAGACCCGACGCAGATTGGGGGACCGCTTCATCGAGCACCTATGCTCCGTCCGCCACAACAGACAGGATCTCCCAGTTGCCACTCACTTCAACTCTCCTTCACATTCCCATTCGGATATGTCCATACATGGCCTCTTCTACTGCCATGATGAGGCCAAACTTCAGTTGAAGGAACAATATCTCATATACTGTCTGGGTAGTCTCAAGCCCCTTGGTATAAACATCAAATTCTCCAACTTCCGGTAATTCCCTCCCTCTCCCTTCCCCATCCCACCTTCACTCTGTCTCCTCTTCTACTGCCCATCACCTCTCATGACTCTGCCTTCTTCTACTACCCATAGTGCTTTTCCCTTAGATTCCTTCTTCACCTCTCCTGCCTATCCCCTCCCTGCTTCCCCTCCCCCACCCCTTGATCTTTCCTCTGATTGGTTTTCCACCCTCCCCCCACCTTCTTTATAGGGCCTCTGCCCCCTCCTTCTTTAGTCCTGACAAAGGATCTCAACTCGCAACGTTGACTGCTTTTTTCAACAGATGTTGCCCAACCTGCTGAGTTCATCCAGCTTTTTTGTACGTCTTGATTTGACCATAGCATCTGCAGTGTACTTTGTGTTTACCGTCAAACACTGAATGTGTAAAAAAAACAAATCATGCAAACAACAAAAAGTGAACAAATAACACACAGAACATTAAACCACTTCTCTCTGGTGCTGCCTTTTAACACTTACATCAATAGCCGATGAGGTACATGGGCTTCTCTACCTGGAGAGAAAACATCAGACTCATATGTAGCAAAGGGGAGAGGCTAATGATGACTATGAAGAAGAGCAGTAAGAACAACTGAAAATCCTTGATAAAATTATCCTAGCCCTCAGTTTTCTAGTGGTTACTTGATCTGTGGCAACATGAAAATGCTTAGGTTTTGTTATTTTATACAAACATTAATTAAAATATCAACCTCAGCGAAAGGTAGTAATATTTATACCCCACAATGTTCATGGCCATTTCAATGAAAGCATTCAAAATCAGCTTAAACTTCAGATATTTTGACTTTGAACTGTCAATAACACAGCAGTACAGTCTGTTTAGGATCTACAGTCATGAGAGGTAGCAGTTTATACACAAGGTGCATCAATGCCCCTGAACACAGTGAACTGAGAATTGCCACTGGCTCAACTCCATCTTCCCAAGCTGCTTTCATACAAATACCTAGCACACTGACTGGAGCCTATGTTCAGGTTGTGCCACACTAACCAGGTATCAATCAAATGAAGAATGGGTTCCAACAGCAGGAGAAAACTTAATCATTTTGCAGAAGGTTTCCAGGCTAGTCTATCAGACTGAAATGAATCTAAATCCTAACCATCCTCGCATTGACGGCATGCACTAAATTTGAACTGATCATCATTTGTCAAGGAATATTTGTCAGAAAGGGAAATCTTAAAATGTCCCATGAAATAATACAACATGTTCAAATTGACATTGCAAAATTAATGTCCTAAAAATGTCATCAGGTTTAAATTAATCAACTTAACGTAACAATTTGATCCATATAACTCTTTTGCATTTCCACAGTTTGTGACACGGTTATCGTGCCAAACAAAGAATAATTTGAAAGTCCTCCTTACTGTCTCACCCAGCAGTTAATGTTCAGAACAATACAGTGTTTCCCCAGTGCAGCTTTCTGTCAGAAAAGATTACACATTCAGATCCTGGAATAAGCTGAGAGTTGTGGTGCTACTATACTCACACACACATCACTTTTAGGAGGGAGGGAGGGAGGGAGGGGGAGAGAGAGAGGGGAGAGGGGAGAGAGGGAGAGAGAGACTGAGCCAATAATGCTGATGGATGACTTACAGGAGTAATAGGCAGTTCCTTTACAGACAAAGTAAGCCACCTGAAGTTGTAGAATTCAATATGAAATTCAGAAGGCTGTAATGTACTCTGATAGATGATGAAGCACTGTCAATGATGAAGTCATTTATTCACACAGCACAGAAACAGGCCCTTTGGTCCAATGCACAGTCTATGCAGACCAAGATTCGCATTGAAGCTAGTTCCACATGCCCACATTTCACCTACATCCTGTAATGCCTTATAATCAATGTGACTGTCCAACTACCTGTAAAACGTTGCTAATGTACCACAACCACCTCCTCTGGCAGCTCCTTCCATATTCATCCTCTGGGTGAATGCCCTCTTAGGCAGCACAGTAGCCTAGTAGTTAGCATGATGCCAGCAACCCAGGTTCATAAGCCCATAAGGCAAAGGAGCAGAATTAAGCCATTTGGTCCAATATGTTGGCTCTGCTATTCCATCATGGCTGATTTATTACCCCTTTCAACACCATTCTCCTGCTTTCTCCCAATACATCCACCTTTAACAGCCACCATTTAAAGGTCTAGACGGGTTAGAGTATGTAAAATCTATTCCGGAAAGTTTTCTAAATCAATATATAGAGGTACCAACTAGAGAGGATGCAATATTAGATCTCCTATTAGGAAACAAGTTAGGACAGGTGATGGAAGTGTGTGTAGGGGAACACTGGTTCCAGTGATCATAACACCATTAGTTTCAACTTGATCATGGATAAAGATAGATCTGGTCCTCGGGTTGAGGTTCTAAACTGGAAAAAGGCCAAATTTGAAGAAATGAGAAAGGATCTAAAAACCGTGGATTGGAACAGGTTGTTTTCTGGCAAGGATGTGTTTGGTAAGTGGGAGGCCTTCAAAGGAGAAATTTTGAGCGTGTAGTGTTTGTATGTACCTGTCAGGATTAAAGGCAAAGTGAATAAGAATAAGGAACCTTGGTTCTAAAGGGATATTGGAACTCTGATAAAGAAGAAGAGAGAGATGTATGACATGTATAGGAAATGGAGCAAATAAGGTGCTTGAGGAGTATAAAAAGTGCAAAAAATACTTAAGAAAGAAATCAGGAGGGCTAAAAGAAGACATGAGCTTGCTCTGACAGTCAAGGTGAAGGATAATCCAAAGAGCTTTTGCAGGTATATTAAGAGCAAAAGGATAGTATGGGATAAAATTGGTCCTCTTGAAGATGAGTGGTTGGCTATGTATGAAACCAAAAGAAATGGGTGAGACAGTAAATGGGTTTTTTGCATCTGCATTTACTAAGGAAACTGGCATGGAGTCAATGGAAATAAGGCAATCAAGTAGTGAAGTCATGGGACCTATACAGATTGAAGAGGAGGAGCTGCTTGCTATCTTGAGGCAAATCAGAGTAGATAAATCCCTAGGACCTGACAGGGTATTCCCTCTTTAAAGAGACTGGTGTTGAAATTGCAGGGGCCCTGGCAGATATATTTAAATGTCGGTATCTATAGGTGAGGTGCAGGAGGATTGGAGGATAGCTCATGTTGTTCCGTTGTTTAAAAAAGGCTCTAAAAGTAATCCGGGAAATTATAGGCTGGTAAGTTTGATGTCGGTAATAGATAAATTATTGGAAGGAGTACTAAGAGATAGGATCAACAAGTCGTTAGATAGACAGAGACTTATTAGGGAGAGTCAACATGGCTTTGTGCGTGGTAGGTCATGTTTAACAAATCTGTTAGAGTTTTTCGAGGAGGTTACCAGGAAAGTGGATGAAGGGAAGGCAGTGGATGGTGTCTACATGGACTTCGGTAAGGCCTTTGACAAGGTCCCGCATGGAAGGTAAGTTAGGAAGATTCAGTCGCTAGGTATACATGGTGAGGTAGTAAATTGGATTCGACATTGGCTAAATGGGAGAAGCCAGAGAGTGGTAGTGGAGGACTGTTTCTCTGAGTGGAGGCCTGTGACTAGTGGTGTGCCCACAGGGATCAGTGCTGGGTCCATTGTTATTTTTAATCTATATCAATGATCTGGATGATAATGTGGTAAATTGGATCAGCAAATTTGCTGATGATACAAAGACCGGAGGTGTAGTGGACAGTGAAGAAGGTTTTCAAAGCTTGCAGAGGGATTTGGACCAGCTGGAAAAATGGGCCGAAAAACGGCAGATGGTGTTTAATACAGACAAGTGAGAGGTATTGCACTTTGAAAGGAAAAACCATGGTAGAACATACAAGGTAAATGGTAGGGCACTGAGGAGTGCAGTAGAACAGAGGGATAGAACCATAGAACAGTACAGCACAGTACAGGCCCTTCAGCCCTCCATGTTGTGCCGACCCATTTAATCCTTTAAAAAAAGTACTAAACCCACACTATCCCATAACCCTGCATTTTTCTTTCATCCATATGCCTGTCCAAGAGGACAAACATTGTCCCCAATGTTTTAGCCTCCACCACCATCCCTGGCAAGTCATTCCAGGCACTCACAACCCTCTGTGTAAAAAACTTACCCCTGATGTCTCCCCTAAACTTCCCTCCCTTAATTTTGTACATATGCCCTCTGAGGTTTGCCATTGGTGCCCTGGGAAACAGGTACTGACTATCCAACCTATCTATGCCTCTCATAATTTTGTAGACCTCTATCAAGTCCCCTCTCATTCTTCTACACTCCAAAGAGTAAAGTTGCAGCTCTGCTAACCTTGCTTCATATGACTTGTTCTCCAATCCAGGCAACATCCTGGTAAATTTCCTCTGCACCCTCTCCATAGCTTGCACATTCTTCCTATAATGAGGTGGCCAGAATTGAACACAATATTCTAAGTGCAGTCTAACCAGAGATTTGTAGAGTTGCACCATGACCTCTCTACTCTTGAACTCAATCCCTCTGTTAATGAAGCCTAGCATTCAGTAGGCCTTCTTAACTACCCAATCAACCTGTGCAGCGACCTTGAGGGATGTATGGATTTGAACCCCAAGGTCCCTTTGTTCATCCACACTCTTAAGCAACTGACCATTAATCCTGTACTCAGTCTTCTGGTTTGTCTTTCCAAAATGCATCACCTCACACTTGTCCAGATTGAACTCCATCTGCCATTTTTCTGCCCAACCCTGCAGCCTTTCTGTATCCTCTTGTAACCTTCGACAACCTACAGCTCCGTCCACAACTCCTACAAGCTTTGTGTCATCCACAAACTTACTCACCCATCCTCCTGCCTCTACATCCAGGTCATTTATAAAAATCACAAATAGCAGGGGTCTCAGGACAGATCCCTGCGGCACTCCACTAGTCACTGACCTCCAGGCAGAATACTTTCCTTCCACAACTACCCTCTGTTTTCTTCCTTTAAGCCAATATTTTATCCAAACAGCCAAGGTTCCACTTATCCCATGCCTCACGACTTTCTGGATGAGTCTCTCATGAGGGACCTTGTCAAATGCTTTGCTAAAGTCCATGTAGACCACATCCACTGCCCTACCCTCATCAATTTCTTTTGTTACCTCTTCAAAAAACTCAATCAGGCTCGTGAAGCATGATCTTCCCTTCACAAAGCCATGTTGACTATCCATGAGTAGACTGTACTTCTCCAAATGCTCGTAGATCCTATCCTTAAGAATCCTTTCCAGTAGTTTGCATACCATCAGCATAAGACTCACCGGTCTATAGTTCCCAGGTTTCTCCTTATTACCTTTTTTTAAACAAGGGAACTACATTTGCCATTCTCCCATCCTCTGGCATTTCCCCTGCAGCCAAAGAGGATTCAAAGATCATAGCTAATGCTCCTGCGATCTCTTCTCTCAATTCCCACAGCAACCTGGGGTGTATCATATCCGGCCCTGGGGATTTATCAATCTTAATGTTTTTAAGAAGATTCAACACTTCTTCTTCCTTAATCTCCACATTGTCCAGCACACAGGCCCGCTCAACTTCCACCTCATCCTGCTCAGGATCCTTTTCACTTGTGAATACTGAAGCAAAGTATTCACTTAGGACCTCCCCAACCTCCTCCGCCTCCAGGCACATGTTGCCCTCTTTATCCTTTAGCGGTCCTACCTTCATTCTCGTCATCCTCCTATTCTTCATATACACATAGAACGCCTTGGGGTTCTCCTTAATCCTAAATGCCAAGGCCTTCTCATGCCCCTTCGAGCTCTCCTAAGTCCTTTCTTTAGCTCCTTCCTGGCTACCCTATATTTCCCATAAGCCCCTCCTACTTCCTGCTTCTTATATCTAACATATGCTTCTTTTTTCCTCTTGACGAGTTTCCTCACATGTTTCGTCAGCCACGGCTCCCTTTTCCTACCAGTTTTTCCTTGCCTCAGTGGGACAAACCTATCCTGAACCCAGCTCAAGTGATCCCTAAACCTCTCCCACATTACTTCTGTGCTTTCCCCTTTGAAATCTGTTTGCAATTTACTCTCACTAGTTCCTGCCTCATCCTTTCAAAGTTCGCCCTTCCCTAGTTAAGTACTTTACCATTTCATCTGATTTTATCCCTTTCCATAGCTATGCTGAAGCTAAGGGAGTTGTGGTCACTCTCACCAAAATGCTCCCCTACCAAGAGGTCTGTCACCTGACCAGGTTCATTACCCAGAACTAGATCCAGTATAGCCTCTCCTCTCGTCGGCCGGTCCACATACTGTGTCAGGAATCCTTCTTGAACACACCTAACAAATTCAGCCCCATCTATCCCCCTTGCACTCAAGAGGTGCCAGTCAATATGAGAGAAGTTGAAATCACCCATAACTACTACCCTGTATTTCCTGCACCATTCTAAAATCTGCCTGCTTATCTGCTCCTTGGTGTCCCAAGGGCTATTTGGGGGCCTATAGACTACTTCCAGCACAGTGATTGATCCCTTCCTATTTCTGACTTCCACCCAGACTGACTCCGTGGACACTCTTTCTGCAGCGTCCTCCCTTTCTATAGCCATGATACTACCCCTGACCAGCAATGCCACTCCCCCCCTTTTCTACCGCCCATCCTATTCCTTTTAAAACACCTGAACCCCAAGACCTGCATCATCCAATCCTGCCCTTCCTCCAACCAAGTTTCAGTAACGGCCACAACATCGTGGTTCCATGTACTAATCCATGTTCGAAGTTCATCCTCCTTGTTCCTAATACTCCTAGCATTGAAATAGACACATTTCAACCCCTTTAACTGGCTACAATTATGTTCTGTCCCCTGCCTGTCCTTCCTCATCAACTCAGAACTCTTAGCATCATGCCCTTGTCCTTCTACCTTAATCCCTGCCCTCACATTCTGATTCCAACCCCCCTGCCAAACTAGTTTAAACAGTTCTATCAAACCTGCCCGCCAGGATATTGGTCCCTCCGGGATTCAAGTGCAACCCGTCCTTTTTGTACAGGTCACACCCACCCCAAAAGAGGTCCCTGCCCCCTGCTCCAATCCCTCAGCCACGCATTTATCCTCCACCTCATTATATTCCTATTCTCACTGTCGCATAGCACAGGCAGTAATCCCGCAATTACTACCTTTGAGATCCTGCTTTTCAACTTGCTTCCTAACTCCCTGTAGTCTTCTTTTAGGACTTCCCTTTTCCTACCTATGTCATTGGTTCCTACATGTACCACAACCTCTGGCTCCTCACCCTCCCACTTCAGGATATCGTGGACGCGAGCAGAAACATCCCGGACCTTGGCACCAAGGGAGGCAAACTACCATCCAGGTCTCCTGATCGTGTCCACAGAAATGCCTATCTGACCCCCTAACTATCGAGTCCCTTATCACTATTGCCTTCCTCTTCCTTTCCCTACCCTTCTGAGCTACAGGGCCGGACTCTGTGCCAGAGGCAAGGCCACTGTTGCTTCCCCCAGGTAGGCTGTCCCCCCCAACAGTACTCAAACAGGAGTACTTATTGTCAAGGGGTACAGCCACTGGACTACTCTCTAGTACCTGACTCTCCCCCTTACCCCTTCTAACCGTGACCCACCTGTCTGCCTCCCGTGGCCCCGGTGTGACCACCTGCCTGTAACTCCCTGACCAGTTGAAAGTCATCGAGCTGCAGCTCCAGTTCCCTAATACGGTCCCTTAGGAGTTGCATCTCAATGCACCGGGTGCAGATGTGACCGTCCGGGATCCGGGAGACTCCAGGACCTCCCACATCTGACACTGACCACAGAAAACTGGCCTCACACACATACTACCTCCTTTTGCAATCAACAACTGCCTCTCCTCATCCCGTTACCGCCGAAGCCCATTGAGCCAAAGCCCTTTCACTCTGCTGCTTCTCACTCCACTGCCCGCTCCCAACGCTGCCTGCTGGATATGGCTGCTCGCGCTCAACTGGCTGATGTCACACGCCTGCGCAGTCTGGCCTCTCTCTTCCTCCAAAAACTCAAAATGTCTTCCTACTGAAAATCCTTAGGTGCTCTCCCACTGCCTTCTTGTTCCGAATCTGGGCATACAGATACAAAATTCCCTAAAAGTGGCGTCACAGGTAGATAGGGTAGCAAAGAGAGCTTTTGGTACATTGGCCTTTATAAATTAAAGTATTGAGTATAAGAGCTGGAATGTTATGGTGAGGTTGTATAAGGCATTGGTGAGGCCGAATTTGGAGTATTGTGTGCAGTTTTGGTCACCAAATTACAGAAAGAATATTAATAAGGTTGAAAGAGTGCAGAGAAGGTTTACAAGGATGTTGCTGGGACTTGAGAAACTGAGTTACAGAGAAAGGTTGAATAGGTTAGGACATTATTCCCTGGAGTGTGGAAGAATAAGGGGAGATTTGATAGAGGTATATAAAATCATGATAGAGTGAATGCAAGCTGGCTTTTTCCACTGAGGATAGGGGAGAGAAAAAAAAAGATGACATGGGTTAAGGGTGAAGGAGGAAAAGTTTAAAGGGAACATTAGTGGGGGCTTCTTCACACAGAGAATGGTGAGAGTGTGGAATGAACTGCCAGATGAAGTGGTGAATGTCGGCTTACTTTTAACATTTAATAAAAACTTGGACAGGTACATGGATGAGAGGTGTATGGAGGGATATGGTCCAGGTGCAGGTCAGTGGGACTTGGCAGAAAAATGGTTCGGTACAGCCAAGAAGGACCAAAAGGCCTGTTTCTGTGCTGTAATGTCCTATGGTTCTATCCTGATTAACCAACCTCCATCTTAAGGCTGGTAAAACTCTGAAAACCTGTGCCAACCAACTGCCGGGAGTATTCAAGGACATTTTCAAACTCTCACTGCTACAGGCAGAAGTACCCCCTTGCTTCAAAAGGCAACAATTATACCAGTGCCTAAAAAGAATAATGGAAGCTGCCTTAACGACTATCGCACATTAGCACTCACATCAACAGTGATGGAATGCTTTAAGAGGTTGCTCATAACTAAACTGAACTCCTGCCTCAGCAAGGACCTGGACCCACTGCAATTTCCCTATCACCACAATAAGTCAATGGTAGATACAATCTTAATGGCTCTTCACATGGCTTTAGACCACCTGGACAACACAAACACCTATATCACGATGCTGTTCATCAACTATAGTTCACCATTTAATACTATCATTCCCACAATCCTGATTGAGATGTTGCAGAATCTGGGCCTCTATAGCTCCCTCTAAAATTAGATCCTCAGCTTCCTAAAGGAAACCATAATCTGTGCGGCTTGGTGATAACATCTCCTCCTCGCTGACCATCAACACCAGTACAGCTCAGGGATGTGCGCTTAGCCCACTGCTCTACTCTCTATATACACACGACTGTGTGACTAGGCAGAGCTCAAGTACCACCTATAAATTTGGTGACCATACTACCATTATTGGTAGAATCTCAGGTGGTGATGAGAGGGCGTACAGGAGTGAGAGATGCCAACTAGTGAAGGGGTGTCGCGGCAACAACCTGGCACTCAATGTCGGTAAGATGAAAGAGCTGATTGTGGACTTCAGGAACGGTAAGACGAAGGAACACATACCAATCCTCATAGAGAGATCAGATGTGGAGAGAGTGAGCTGTTTCAAGTTCCTGGGTGTCAAGATCTCTGAGGATCTAACCCGGTCCCAACATATCGATGCAGTTATAAAGAAGGCAAGACAGAGGCTATACGTCATTAGGAGTTTGAAGAGATTTGGCATGTCAACAAATATAGGCAAAAACTTCTATAGATTTACCATGGAAAGCATTCTGACGGGCTGCATCACTGTCTGGTAAGGGGGGGGGGGGGGTGGGGGGGAATGTGGCTACTGCACAGGACCGACAGAACCTGCAGAGGGTTGTAAATCTAGTCAGCTACATCTTAGGTACTAGCCTACAAAGTACCCAGGACATAGAAACATAGAAAACCTACAGCGCAATACAATGCCCTTTGGCCCACAATGCTGTGCTGAACACATAACTGTACTACTTGAGAAATTACCTCGGGTTACCATAGCCCTCTATTTTTCTAAGCTCCAAGTACCTATCTAGAAGTCTCTTAAAAAGACCCTATCGTATCCGCCTCCACCACCATCATTGGCAGTCCATTCCACACACTCACCACTCTCTGCGTAAGAAACTTACCACTGACATCTCCTCTGTATCTACTTCCAGGCACCTTAAATCTGTGTCTGTGGTAACTTCTACTTTACAAAAAGACCACTCAACAACTTGATGGCCAGAAAAGCATCTTCATCTGGGATGGCAAACGATGTTTACAGTACAGAGACTTCCAGGTACCTTGTGCGGAATGGGTGGAGGAACTATATACAATGCATACTGGGAGTAAAAAGAGCGGAAGTAAAGACCCCGCCAACCCCGGATCCAACCTCTTGCTACCAACAGCTTCCCGATTAGTATTAACTTACTTTTAATAATACTCACATTACAACACTTCTCCCCCTTTAAAATCCAACATTCCCCAAATATAAAAGAAATGGGAAATAAAAACAGTGGTATCATTAGCAACAGGTTACCAATACAAAAACACCTAAAAAAAAAGGCAAATTCAATATTCAATCTAACAACAAAAGAAACTATCCAGTCAAAGATTCAGTCAGTCAGGAGGTTTGTGAGGGTGCTGCGATCTACACGCTACCCCCGGTAACCCAGGTACCACTGGTGAGGATGTTTTGGGTGGATCTAGTGTTGGGGACACAAGTGGCATCTGTGTGTCAGCATGAGAATGTCCATCCTCTTCAGGGGACTCTGCTCCCTCTGCCGGTGTGTCTCCCTCTAGCAAAGTCACTGGTGGACATGCTGCCCCAGCAGTCTGGCTCACCATTGGAAACTCAATGGAAATGTCTACCTCTGAGCTGGAATCATGATGCAGGTGCACATGGTCCTGATGTCTGTGGAAAACATGCCCATCAGTCAGCTTAACAACGTAGGAGACTGGACCACTCTGCTTAAGAATAACACCAGGTAGCCATTGTTGACTATTTCTCACATAGACATCGTCATCCGGTTCTGTCTGTCTCGCGCATGTTAATCATGTCCCTCCTTCTGCTTTTACTGCTTTCTCTCCACTTTTGCCTTCATGTCCGGGGGCAGCAGGTCCAATCTTGACTTAGGCCTACGCCCCATCAGCATCTCTGCTGGAGTGCGTGCAGTCGTAGTCTGTAGAGTGAGGCAGTATTTAAACAGGTAACATGAAAGCCGGGTACTAAGAGAGTCCCCTGTCATCCGCTTCAGGCCTTCCTTCACTGTCTGAACAGCCCGCTCAGCCAAACCATTTGAGGCTAGGTGGAAAGGGGCCGTCTGAATGTGACAAATGCCATTCTGCCACATGAACTCACCGAACAGCTCACTGGTGAATGTCGGGCCATTATCAGTGACCAGAGTGTCAGGCACTAGCCTGAGTTTGTCTATGGTTGAGGGGACTGTGATGTTGCTCATGATGTGAGCTTTGATCCATTTGGAATGCACATCGACCATTACAAGAAACATCTGTCCCATAAAGGGGCCAGCAAAGTCCAAATGTAGCCTAGACCAGGGGTAAACTGGCCACTCCCATGGGTGCAAAGGAGCTGGTGGTGGCACGTTCTGATTGGTCTGACATTGCGTGCATGATTTTACTTTGTTCTCCAGATCCTGATCCATTCTTGGCCACCAGATGTAGGATCTTGCAAGACTTTTCATTCGAGACACCCTGGGTGAGTCTCATGAATTTCCTCCACAATCTGTGAACGGCCAGAGGGAGGCACGATGACCCACGCCCCCCCACCCCACCAGAAAATGCAGCCATCCTGCAGACTCAGTTCGGTCTTGCGTTTGGCATAAGGCCTCAGTTCCTCTCCTTCCACAATTCTGGGCCAACCTTGTAAAAAAAAAAGTCTTGACTTGAGACAGGACTGGATCCCTCTCTGCCCATTGTTTGATCTGGGTCACCTTTACAGATGTCTCTGACAGCCCCTCCAATGAAAACACAGTCTCTGGAGGCACATATGTAGTAACAGGCAACTCAGGTAAAGGGAGTCGACTCAGCACATCGGCGTTTGCATTATCCCCACCCGCTCTGTACACGATAGTATACTGGTAGGCTGACAATATGAGAGCCCAACGCTGTATCCTGGCTGAGGCTAGCGGTGGGATGCATCTGGTCTCCCTAAAAAGGCTCATCAGTGGTTTATGATCCATATAAATTGTGAATGCACAGCCATTGAAGTACTGATGAAAGCGTTTGACCGCAAAAACAATGGCCAGACCTTCTTTGTCTAACTGTGAATATCCCTTCTCAGCAGCTGTCAGGGTACGTGAAGCAAAACCAATAGGCTTCTCTGAATGGTCCTCCATTACGTGTGAGAGAACTGCCCCGACTCCATTGGGCGAAGCGTCACATGAAAGGGTGATCTCCTTGTCTGGGTCATAGTGAACGAGGAGCTTCGCTGAGTGCAGGAGTTCTTTCACTTTCTTGAAAGCTTCCTACTGCTCTTCACCCCACCGCCACTTAATGTCATTGTGAAGCAGCATATACAGTGGGGCCAAAACCTTTGAGAGGACTGGAAGAAACTGGCCATAATAATTCACCATGCCCAAAAATGATCTGAGTTCAGTGACACGCTTGGGGCTTGGGCCCTCCTTGATAGCTCTCACTTTGTTCTCCACTGGGCAAAGCCCCTCAGCTGTAATCTTGTGTCCCAGGTAGGTCACACTCAGAGCCAGGAACACACATTTTCCACATTTCAACTGCAGCCCTGCATCTGAGAGTCTTTTCAGCACCTGTTCTAAATTAGCCAGATGCTCCCCCTCCGTGGCTTCTGTGATCAAAATATCATCAAGATACACTACTACATGCGGAATCCCTTGCAGCAAAGAGTCCATTGTCCTTTGGAAAATGGCGGGGCTAGATGCCACTCCAAACACCAGGCAATTGTATTTGAATAATCCCTTGTGCGTATTGATGGTGACGTACTCCTTTGAATCCTCGTCGAGCAGCAGCTGTTGGTAGGCGTGGCTCATGTCCAGCTTTGTGAACAGCTTACCCCCTGACAGGGTCGCAAACAGATCATCCACCCATGGCAATGGGTACTCCTCCAGCTTAGAGACCTGATTCACCAAAAGCTTGTAGTCCCCACATATCCTCACCGTTTTATCCGTTTTCAAAACTGGAACAATAGGAGCCGCCCACCTTGAAAACTGGACTGGCTCAATGATGTCCAGCCCCTGTAAACGTACCAGCTCTGCCTCGACTTTGCCTTTCGTGGCATAGGGCACTGACCTGGGCTTAAAAAAATGTGAACTGGCCTCAGGGTTGACATAGAGTTTCACGGTCACATCCTTCAGTGTGCCCAGCTTGTCCCTAAAAATGTCACTGTACCACTGCAGAATGTCCTCCATCATGCGTGCATATTTAATTTCATGCCAGTTGAGCTGGATTTTGCGAAGCCAATCGCGGCCCAAAAGACTGGGCCCTCTGCCCTTAGCTATCACTAGCCTAGCTTCAGCCTTCTGGCCCCCAGCTGAAATATCCACATATAACACCCCTAAATGAGGTATGGGTTGCCCCGTATAGGTCCTGAGTTGCTTAGATGATCTGATGGGAGGCAGGTTGGATCCCCAGGTCCTCCTGTAGGTCTCTTCACTAATGACCGATGCAGTAGCCCCTGAATCAATCTCAAACTTAATGTCCTTTCCCTTGACAGTGACTGTGGCATAAGGTTCCTCATCCGTTTCCACCCCAAACATGTTGTAAGCACACGCTGTCTCTTCGTCTGCTTCTCCTAGGTGGTGTGTGGCTGCCTGAGTCTGTGGAGCTTTCCCCTGCCCAGGCTTAACCTCACCCTTTAAGCTCCTGCACTTTTTAACTAAATGTCCCTTTTTGCTACAAGCATGGCAGACAGTATCTTTGAATTTACAAACATTTGCATAGTGTGTTCCTCCACACCGAAAACATTCCACCCGTTTTTCCTGTCTACCAGTCTCTCTCCTGACTGGAGCACTGCCATTGACTGCGACCCCCCCCCCCCCCCATATCCTTTCTGGATATCCTTGGCATTATTAGCAGCCAACTCCATGCCTTGAGAAATCTCTAGGGCTGTCTCGAAACAGTGGGATTTTCCCCAACAAGCGGTGTTGCATCATTAATGCCACATACTAATCTATCACGGAGCATGTCTGCCAACACGGCTCTGAAATCACAATGCTCCGACAGCTGCCGAAGCTTGGCCAGAAAATCGGCCACAGACTGACCTGGCTTCCGGACATGGCTGTGAAACTTGAACTGTTGAAATATCACCAAAGGCTTCAGATTGTGACGGTTCCCCACGAGCTTGACCAGTTCATCGTATGGAATTTCTCCCGGTTTCCGCAGTGTAGCTAAGTTCCATATCAGCTTTTACTTCTTTGTCTCACACACACTCAGGAGAGTAGAGCGCTTCTTAGCCTCCACAGTAATTCCATTAGCACAGAAAAAGTGGCACAACCTTTCCTTGTACTCCAGCCACTCCTCGATTTGCTTGTCGAACACACCGACCGTTCCGAACGCAGCCATCCAAACACGAGGCTCCTCGCCCACTCACAGCTCCTGATCGAAAACAGGGCCGACCCGTCCACAAAACCAGTTTACCTCATCACCAAAAATATGTGGTAACTTCTACTTTACAAAAAGACCACTCAACAACTTGATGGTCAAAAGAGCATCTTTATCTGGGACGGCAAACAATATTTACAATAGAGAGGCTTCCAGTACCTCATGCAGCAAGGGTGAAGGAACGATATACAATGCATACTGGAAGTTAAAAGAGCAGAATTAATGACACTGCCAATCCTGGATCCCGTCTCTTGCTACCAACAGCTTCCCAATTAGTATTAACTTACTTTTAATAATACTCACATTACAACAGTGTCCTCTCGTGTTAGCTATTTCAGGCCTGGGAAAAAGCCTCTGACTATCCACACAATCAATGTCACTCATCATCTTTTACACTTCTACCAGGTCACCTTTCATCCTCTGACGATCCAAGGAGAAAAGGCCGAGTTCACTCAACCTATATTTCTCAGGAATGCTCCCCAATCCAGGCAACATCCTTGTAAATACCCTCTTCACCCTTTCTATAATTTCCACATCCTTCCTGTACTGAGTTGACCAGAACTGAACACAGTACTCCAAGTGGGGTCTGACCAGGGTCCTATATAGCTGTAACATTACCTCTTGGCTCTTGAACTCAGTCCCACAGCTGATGAAGACCAATGAACCATATGCCTTCTTAACCACAGAGTCAACCCGCGCAGCAGATTTAAGTGTCCTATGGGACTCGGACCACAAGATCCCTCTGATCCTCCACACTGCCAAGAGTCTTACCATTAATACTATATTCTGCCATCATATTTGACCTACCAAAATGAACCACTTCACACTTATCTAGGTTGAACGCCATCTGCCACTTCTCAGCCCAGTTTTGCATCCTATCGATGTCCCGCTGTAACCTCTGACAGCCCTCTACACTATCCACAACACCTCCAACCTTTGTGTCTTCAGTTTACTAACCCATCCCTCCACTTCCTCATCCAGGCCATTTATAAAAATCACAAAGAGAAGGTGTCCCAGAACAGATCCCTGAGGTACACCACTGGTCATCGACCTCCATGCAGAATATGACCCGTCTACAACCACTCTTTGCCTTCTGTGAGCAAGCCAATTCTGGATCCACAAAGCAAGGTCCCCTTGGATCCCATGCCTCCTTACTTTCTCAGTAAACCTTGCATGGAGTACCTTATCAAATGCCTTATTGAAATCCATATACACTACATCTACTGCTCTTCCTTCATCAATGTGTTTAGTCACAATTTCATTTTTAAGCTCCTTCCTGCTAGACTTATAATCTTCTAGATCTCCATCATTACCTAGTTTTACAAACCTTTCATAAGCTTTTTACTTCTTTTCAACAGCCTTTGAACACCATGGTTCCTGTACCCAACTATCCTTTCCCTGTCTCATTGGAACACATCTATGCAGAACGCCACGTAAATATCCCCTAAACATTTGCCACGTTTCTGCCATGTATTTCCCTGAGAACAACTGTTCCCAATTCATGCTTCCAAGTTCCTGTCTGATAGCTTCATTTTTCCCCTTACTCCAATTAAACGTTTTCCTAACTCGTCTCCAATCGTTTTCAATGTTATGGTAAAGGAGATAGAATTGTGATCACGATCTCTAAAATGCTTTCCCACTGAGAGATCTGACACCTAACCAGGTTTATTTCCCAATACCAGATCAAGTACAGCCTCTCCTCTTGTACACTTATCTACATACTGTGTCAGGAAACCTTCCTAACAAACTCCACCGCATCTAAACCCCTCACTCTAGGGAGATGACAATCAATATTTGGGAAATTAAAATCTCACAACAACCCTGTTATTACTCCAACTTTCCAGAATCTGCCTCCCTATCTGCTCCTCGATGTCCCTGTTACTACTGGGTGGTCTATAAATAAACACCTAGTAGAGTTATTTACCTCTTCCTGTTTCTAACTTCCACCCACAGAGACTCAGGTAACAATCCGTCCATGACTTCCTCTTTTTTTGCAGCTTTGACACTATTTCTGATCAGCAGTGCCACACCCCCGCCTCTTTTATCTCTATCCCTGTCCTTTCTGAAACATCTAAAGTCTGGCAATCTAATTAACCATTCCTGCCCCTGAACCATCCAAGTCTCTGTGGAAAGCGGCCAGTGAAGGAGTGGAGATTTGAGGCTTTGACTCGAGAGCCTTCGACGAGAAGAGGCTGAGGACAAGCTTCACTCCTTAGTGAGGTAAGGCCAGGTAAGTTCCTTTCAAAGGAGAAAGTTTCAAAAGTTGAGGCAAGTATTGGGTAGGTCATGGCAGCTGAGATCGAACCCCTGGTTTGTTCATCCTGCAGCATGTGGGAAATCAGGGATACTTCCAGTGTCCCTGACGACAATGTGTGCAGGAAGTGTGTCCAACTGCAGCTTCTGGTAGACCGCATTGAGCGTCTGGAGCTACGATTGGATTCATACTGGAGCACCCACGATGCTGAAAAAGTCGTGAATAGCACATTCAGTGAGTTGGCCACACCACAGGTGTGACTACACAGGCAGAAAGGGAAGGGGTGGCCACTAGACAGCGTAGCAGTAGACAGGTAGTGCAGGAGTCCCCTGGGGTCATCTCCCTCCTAAACAGATATACTGCTTTGGATACTGTTGGGGGCGATGTCTCATCAGGGGAAGGCAGCAGCAGCCGAGTTCATTGCACTATGGGTGGCTCTGCGGCACAGGAGGGAAGGAAAAGGAGTGGGAGAGCTATAGTGATAGGGGATTCGATTGTAAGGGGAATAGATAGGCCTTTCTGCGGCCACAAACGAGACTCCGGGATGGTATGTTGCCTCCCTGGTGCAAGGGTCAAGGATGTCTCTGAGCGTCTGCAGGACATTCTGGAATGGGAGGATGAACAGCCAGTGGTCGTGGTGCACATAGGTACCAACAATATAGGTAAAAAAAAGGGATGAGGTCCTAAAAGGTCAAATTAGGGAGTTAGGAGATAAACTAAAAAGTAGGTCCGCAAAGGTAATAATCTCTGGATTACTACCAGAGCCACGTCCTAGTCAGAGTAGAAATAGGAGGATATTTCAGATGAATATGTGGCTTGAAAAATGGTGCAAGGGGGAAGGATTCAAATTTCTGTGGAATTGGAACCAGTTCTGGGGGAGGTGGGACCAGTATAAACAGGACAGTCTGCACCTGGGCTGGACTGGAACCAATGTCCTAGGGGGACCGTTTGCTACTGCTGTTCAGAAGGCTTTAAACCAATGTGGCAGGGGGATGGGAACAAGTGCAGAGAGACAGAGGGGTGTAAAATGAGGGTAGAAGCAAAAAGCAGTGTGAAAGGTAAAAGTGGCAGGCAGGCAAATCCAGGGCAAAAAGAAAAAAGGGCCACTTTTCAACATAATTGTATAAGGGCTAAGAGTGTTGTAAAAACAAGCCTGAAGGCTTTGTGTGTCAATGCGAGGAGCATTCGTAACAAGGTGGATGAATTGAATGTGCAGATAGTTATTAATGAATATGATATAGTTGGGATCACAGAGACATGGCTCCAGGGTGACCAAGGATGGGAGCTCAACATCCAGGGATATTCAATATTCAGGAGGGATAGACAAGAAAGAAAAGGAAGTGGGGTAGCATTGCTGGTTAGAGAGGAGATTAACGCAATAGAAAGGAAGGACATTAGCCTGCAGGATGTGGAATCGATATGGGTAGAGCTGCATAACACTAAGGGGCAGAAAGCGCTGGTGGGAGTTGTGTACAGGCCACCTAACAGTAGTAGTGAGGTTGGGGACGGCTTTAAACAGGAAATTAGAAATGTGTGCAATAAAGGAACAGTAGTTATAACGGGTGACTTCAATCTACATATAGATTGGGTGAACCAAATTGGTAAGGGTGCTGAGGAAGAGGATTTCTTGGAATGTATGCGGGATGGTTTTCTGAACCAACATGTCAAGGAACCAACGAGAGAGCAGGCCATTCTAGATTGGGTATTGAGCAATGAGGAAGGATTAGTTAGCAATCTTGTCGTGCGAGGCCCCTTGGGTAAGAGTGACCATAATATGGTGGAATTCTTCATTAAGATGGAGAGTGACATAGTTAATTCAGAAACAAAGGCTCTGAACTTAAAGAAGGGTAACTTTGAAGGTATGAGACATGAATTAGCTAAGTTAGACTGGCAAATGATACTTAAAGGGTTGACAGTGGATATGCAATGGCAAGCATTTAAAGATCGCATGGATGAACTACAACAATTGTTCATCCCAGTTTGGCAAAAGAATAAACCAGGGAAGGTAGTGCATTCATGGCTGGCAAGGGAAATTAGGGATAGTATCAAGTCCAAAGAAGAAACATATAAATTAGCAAAAAAAAAGCGGCACACCTGAGGACTGGGAGAAATTCAGAGACCAGCAGAGGAGGACAAAGGGCTTAATTAGGAAAGGGAAAAAAGATTATGAGAGAAAGCTGGCAGGGAACATAAAAACTGACTGTAAAAGCTTTTATAGATACGTGAAAAGAAGAAGATTGGTCAGGACAAATGTAGGTCCTTTACAGTCAGAAACAGGTGAATTGATCATAGGGAACTAAGACATGGCAGACCAATTGAATAACTACTTTGGTTTTGTCTTCACTAAGGAGGTCACAAATAATCTTCCGGAAATAGTAAAGGACCGAGGATTTAGTGAGATGGAGGAACTGAGGGAAATACCTGTTAGTAGGGAAGTGGTGTTAGGTAAATTGAAGGGATTAAAAGCAGATAAATCCCCAGGGCCAGATGGTCTGCAACCCAGAGTGCTTAAGGAAGTAGCCCAAGAAATAGTGGATGCATTAGTGATAATTTTTCAAAACTCCTGAGATTCTGGATTCGTTCCTGAGGATTGGAGGGTGGCTAATGTAACTCCACTTTTTAAAAAAGGAGGGAGAGAGAAACTGAGGAATTGTAGACCGGTTAGCCTGACATCAGTGGTGAGGAAAATGCTAGAGTCGGTTATCAAAGATGTGATAACAGCACATTTGGAAAGAGGTGAAATCGTCGGACAAAGTCAGCATGGATTTTTGAAAGGAAAATCATGTCTGACGAATCTTATAGAATTTTTTGAAGATGTAACTAGTAGAGTGGATAGGGGAGAGCCAGTGGATGTGATATATTTAGATTTTCAAAAGGCTTTTGACAAGGTTCCACACAGGAGATTAGTGTGCAAACTTAAAGCACACAGTATTGGGGGTATGGTATTGATGTGGATAGAGAATTGGTTGGCAGACAGGAAGCAAAGAGTGGGAGTAAACAGGACCTTTTCAGAATGGCAGGCAGTGACTAGTGGGGTACTGCAAGGCTCAGTGCAGGGACCCCAGTTGTTTACAATATATATTAATGACTTAAACGAGGGAATTAAATGCAGCATCTCCAAGTTTGCAGATGACACGAAGCTAGGTGGCGGTGTTAGGTGTGAGGAGGATGCTAAGAGGATGCAGGGTGACTTGGATAGGTTAGGTGAGTGGGCAAATTCATGGCAGATGCAATTTAATGTGGATAAATGTGAGGTTATCCACTTTGGTTGCAAGAACAGGAAAACAGATTATTATCTGAATGGTGGCTGATTAGGAAAAGGGGAGATGCAACGAGACCTGGGTGTCATTGTACACCAGTCATTGAAGGTGGGCATGCAGGCTCAGCAGGTGGTGAAAAAGGCAAATGGTATGTTGGCATTCATAGCAAAAGGATTTGAGTACAGGAGCAGGGAGGTTCTACAGCAGTTGTACAAGGCCATGGTGAGACCGCACCTGGAGTATTGTGCGCAGTTTTGGTCCCCTAATCTGAGGAATGACATTCTTGCCATAGAGGAAGTACAAAGAAGGTTCACCAGATTGATTCCTGGGATGGCAGGACTTTCATATGAAGAAAGACTGGATCGACTAGGCTTATACTCACTGGAATTTAGAAGATTGAGGGGGGATCTTATTGAAACGTATAAAATTCTAAAGGGATTGGACAGGCTAGATGCAGGAAGATTGTTTCCAATGTTGGGGAAGTCCAGAATAAGGGGTCACAGTTTAAGGATAAAGGGGAAGCCTTTTAGGACCAAAATGAGGAGAAACTTCTTCACACAGAGAGTGGTGAATCTGTGGAATTCTCTGCCACAGGAAACAGTTGAGGCCGGTTCATTGGCTATATTTAAGAGGAAGTTAGATATGGCCCTTGTGGCTAAAGGGATCGGGGGTATGGAGAGAAAGCAGGTACAGGGTTCTGAGTTGGATGATCAGCCATGATCATACTGAATGGTGGTGCAGGCTCGAAGAGCCAAATGGCCTACTCCTGCACCTATTTTCTATGTTTCTATGTTTTCTAATGGCCACAACATCATAGCTTCAAATACCGACCCACGCTCAAAGCTCATCTACTTTGTTCATGATGCTTCTTGCATTAAAATAGACTCATCTCAAACCATTGGTCTGAGCACATCCCTTCTCTGTCACCTGCCTAACCTCCCTCTCGCACTGTCTCCAAGCTCTCTCCCTCCGATTCTTCAGTTCTGCTCCCATCCCTGACCAATTCTATTTTAAACTCTCCCCAATAGACTTAGCAAACCTCCCTGCCCCCTCGGATTCAAGTGCAACTCGTCCTTTTTGTACAGGTCACACCTGCCCCAAAACAGGTCCAGAAATCTGAACCCCTGTCCCCGCTGCAATCCCTCAGCCACGCATTTATCATCCACCTCACTCCATTCCTTAACTCACTGTCGCATGGCACAGGCAGTAATCCTGAAATTACTATCTTTGAGGTCCTGCTTATCAACTTCCTTCCTAACTCTCTGTGTTTTCAGGACCTCCTCCCTTTTCCTACCTATATCATTGGTACCAATATGTACCAAGACCTCTGGCTGTTCTCCTTCCCACTTCAGGATATCATGAACGGGATCAGAAACATCCTGGTCCCTGGCACCTGGGAGGCAAACTACCATCTGTATTTCTTTCCTATGTCCACAGAATTGCCTGTCTGCCCCCTAACTATAGAGCCCCATATCACTGCTGCCATCCTCTTCCTTTCTCTACCCTCCTGAGCCACAGGGCCAGAATCTTGTGCCAGAGGTGCGGCCACTGTTGCTTCCCCCAGGTGTAATACACAAACAGGTGTATTTCCTGTTAAGGGGGACAGCAACAGGGTTCTCTCTAGTATCTGACTCTTGCCTTCCCTCTCCTGACTGTTACCCACTTATCTCTCTCCCAAGACCCTGGTGTGACTACTTGCCTATAGCTCCTTTCCGTCACCTCCTCACTTTCCCTGACCAGCTAAAGCTCATCAAGCTGCAACTCCAGGCTCCTAACCCCATCCCTAAAGAGCTACAGCTCAATGCACCCGACACAGATGTGGCCTTCCGGGAGGCTGGGAGTCTTCCAGACATCCCACATCTAACACCTAGTACAGAACACTGGCCTCGCAGACATACTTCCTGTCTGTAATTTACACAGATAACCTACCTCGCCTCGACCCATTGAGCCAAAGTCCCCCACTCTGTCACCTGCTCCTCTGACACCCACTCTATAAAGCTGTCTCCTCTTTAAACTCTTCTTGCTGGTCTCACTTGCTGACGTCCATGCACTTGCACAGTTGTTCCTTGATCAAACCACTAAAGAAAAAACTGTTTCTTTTTCTACTCCTTCTGCCGGTCTAACTCACTGACGTTCATGCACCTGTGCAGCCATTCCTCAATCTTCAGAGAGTGGTGTCTCAGAAAGGCAGCGTCCATTATTAAGGACCTCCAGCACCCAGGGCATGCCCTTTTCTCACTGTTACCATCAGGTAGGAGGTACAGAAGCCTGAAGGCACACTTTCAGCAATTCAGGAATAGCTTCTTCCCCTCTACTATCCAATTCCTAAATGGACATTGCAACTTTGGACACTACCTCACTTTCTTTAATATACAGTACTTCTGTTTTTGCACATTTTTAAAA